>NW_021938789.1:41481164-41690170 GCF_001715985.3 Manacus vitellinus | reverse complement strand
CGTCAAAAAAATAACTACAAAAATAGGAAGCCCCCATCCCCGGGCTGAATCCATGCCGCAACGACCTGCGCGCCCTCCCCGGCCACCCGGGAACTAAAGAAGGACGAGTTAAGATTTGGGCAGAAGGGCAGACACATATACTCCCCCAGAAGAAGCCTACACACACCCCCCCCCACACGTCCTTTTTGCATTTAGATCCCAGTGCACCTGCTGTGGCTGCTGCCACCCCGCGGGACTGGGCCCTCTGCCCCATGCCCGGCATGCTGCAGGGGAATGGTTTGCGGCTAGGTGTCCCCATGCGGGGGGCACTGTCCCGCAGACAAGCTACCCCGAGCTCCCTGCTGTGCACAGACACACTTTTGGATGTTACAGTATGCATGGAGCTGGTGGAACATGGGGCAGAGACCCCTAGTCTAACTATCACGTGCTGAGCTCATCTCACAGCTGGGTCACATGTTTACGTAGCCTTAACTTTGCCTTCCTGTCTCGTTTGCCACTTGCTGATGTCTCCAGCTGAGTTCTTCCGACTCCAGCAGCACCCTGGATGTGCGTTACAGTACGAGCTGACCTAAAATAGTGGTCCCAGCCTCCACTGAGCTTGCAGTCTGAAGACAGAAGGTGAAATGCTTTCATGTCAGAAAAGCCAGCTGTAATTGAGCAGATCTGGCACAGGTCAGCATGCTCTTTACTCTCCTGGATTTTAGTTCTCATTGACATAGAAGTCTTTAATATTAAAGCCAAGCATTCAGAAAATAAAAAAAAAAAAAAAA
Organism: Manacus vitellinus; assembly: GCF_001715985.3. Classification (NCBI taxonomy): domain Eukaryota; kingdom Metazoa; phylum Chordata; class Aves; order Passeriformes; family Pipridae; genus Manacus; species Manacus vitellinus. The sequence goes on along the minus strand of NW_021938789.1, from coordinate 41,689,400 downwards.
AAAAAGAGGGCCCTAAAGCTGTAGGACATCAGCAGGTAATCAGTCTGGTGATCCTGCTTGCATTTTTGCTACAATGCTCTTCTGAGTCATGTTTTTCAGCACATTAGCCAGGTCAGAGACCAGGTCTCTTACACTGGTGGCTTCATAAAGTTGGTGCCAGAGCTGGTGAGGTTTACAGGATGAAGCTGAACGTTATAAGGGCTCCTTTAGGGTTAGGATGGCTATAGGGTTTCAGATGAGTTTGACGATTGCCCCCAGGGTTTCTGTCTACCTAGGAGTTCAGCTGCCATCCAGACTCACAAATCATCCATGTGGCATTCAGTGTTCATTCTGGAGTGCTGACTGTGCAAGACATGACGTAGAGGTTAAGTCACAGCAACACTTGAAAATCAACTGTAACAGTTTCAAGAAATACAATTATAACCTGGAAACGCTAAACCCTACTGGGATTCATGTGAGTCTCAAAAGCTCACCAGGGACTTTTGCAGGTATTCTGTAGCTCACAGGACTTCTACATAGGTTAAACAATCTCTAACGAATCCTACCTCCCTGCCTGTCCTGGTCTTATGGTGTCTATCTGAAAATTTTCCCTAACATGTGTCTATCTGCAAGCTAATGCCTAAGCTTGGGGTTACTGTCAAAATCTGCATGAACAATGGAAGAACATATAAAACCTTGTTGGCCTTGAGGAGTCTGTAAGCTGTGCTTCTAGTTGATTATACAATTGCAGTCCAGAACAATAAACAAAAATTTATGGTCTATTTTAAGGGGAAATAATTTTTATGTAACCATTTTTGAAGTATTTTAGTTAATTCTCACATAAAAGCATGAACTCGAAGTAGTGAATACCTCTCAGGAGAAAGCATGTGGGGAGAATGATACATTTTCAAGAGACAATCTTAGTCCCTCTGTGCACATTCATGTACATACCTCTATATTGTTGTGGGTTTTTATGGGGTGCCCATCTCCATCTAATTCAGTAAGTGGATAGTTATTGAGCATTACTTTTTATTCTCTTTATTTAGCATCTCTCCTAAGGCTCTGTAAAAAGCATAGCAGCTCAATGGTACATTTTCTACCAGATATATGTTAGTGCTGTTTCCATTTACCAAAAGCCCTTTGGTTGAATAATGCAAGCAGGTTCATTCAGGATTTACAAATAACTCTCTAACCAGGTTGGGCACCTTACCATTATCATTTCTGCTACTAAGCTAATACTTTTCCCTCCCTGTCATAGTGTTAATTTATTGCAAAAACCATTAGGCTTCTATTGCTGTAAGAAGTAATTTTGAATAGTTTGTTGTACTGATGTATAGCTGAGTCTCAGCTAAACTCTTAGCAGCTGCTGGAAAATGAGATGCTATACTGCTGACAAGTCAACATAAGGTATAGTAAGTGGCAATGAGAGTTGACATTGTGATTTAAACATAACAACAATTACTAAAAATACACAAGGACTTGAAGGAGGCCGGTGTGCTCAAAACCTTATTTCCAGCTGTATCAATTAATGGATTAAAGGATTTAATATCTCTCTCTGTGATTTTGCCATACTTGAAAGCAAACTAACATACAAGTAATGGAAGGCATGGAAAACTGGGTTCTCTGATATACTCTGTAATCTAGAAGCAATTGGGTGATGCTCTTGGATAAGATAATGGGAGTTATATCAAGAATGAATAGTAGACTCCCTAGGACTACTAGCCGGTCCTGACTGGTCCTAACAAAGAGAGAGGTTTCATCAATAAACAGACAATAAACAAAAAATAGCCAAGGCCTGGTTATTGGCAGCCCAACTCCATGTGGCAACTCAGGCCTGCAAATCATCTGTGCCACTGCATAGAACCCAGACTCAACCACGGGTAGCTGGAAAGCTACTTGAGTGGATGCTGTGGTAAGTCTAAGCAAACCCTATGAAGAAGTTGTTGTTCTCATCAAGTGTCAGCTTATAATCAATAGTTAACACTAATCCAAAATAAAATGTTACAAGGAAATTTAAAGTAGAATTATTGTGTCATCTTTCAGCTCTATAAAATAATCCATGTCTCAATGTACTCTTGTTCTGTTGTGCTACATTACCCAGGGACTTCAGCTTGATCATGCACCTAGAAATCACCTGTGTGCTCTGAAACCACCTAGATCTAAGCTCTTCTGAAATATTTTTAGTGCAGCTCATGCCAGTTACAGCAGAAAAGACAATGGACAGGAACAAACTGCAGAGTGCACTACCAGGGCCAGGCAGCAGCTCCAGGGTGCAGTCCTTGTGGGTAGCTGAGATGGAAATCTACTCCTCCTCATTGTCAGGGCTATGGTTTAGATTGGCTTGATAAAAGCTCACTGTTGTAAGTGGGGTAATTCTCTCCTTGTCTTCATATGGTTCACCTCCTCAGCCCCTCTCAGTATTTCCTTCACAGCCATAAGAAGCAGAAGCATTCTTCAATTGGTGCAGAAGCTCTAGGTCATGGTTTTTGACAAGAAGCAGAAAATATCTGTGGTTTTGGAGCAAATGAAGTCTTGTGTATAAAGTGCTATCCAAGAACTCCCTCATTATAGCCATTTTCATATAAATCACAGAGTTTGTATTTGCTATGTTTGCACACACTAGTAGCAGTTCAAAGCATATCGCAGATGGTATTCATTCATAGGCAAAAGACACTAGTCTTTTTCTACTTTGTCTGCCAGCACATCTGCAGACCTGTGGAGCACTTCATCCCTAGAAGCTGGGGAGAGCACGACACGAACAGCATCCTTCCTTCCCTACCACCTTGAGTATGATATCAGTAAATGCGAGAGAAAATAAATTGACTTTCATTGCTCAGAGCTCAACAAAAATAATTTGTTTTGTAAGACAAGGAGGTGAGATGCTGAAGTGAAAGGCAGAATAGTTCATGTACAGGCACATCATTTTGGAACTGGATGCCTATGCTGAACTGTCTGAGTTTACATGCTGAGGTCATGCTAAAGGTCTGTAGTAGAGGTTGGAATAGGAACTGACTTATGGTATTTGATGCTAATCCATATATTTTCATGATGTTCCTATGTATTATTTTTTAATTGAATTAAGTTAAAAATTGAAAAGGTGGCTGAAATAATGGGGTTTGTGCAATCACGTTCTAAAGACTATTTTAATTTTACATTACAGTACAAAAGAGCTACAGAAGCAGAAAGCTTCATGTGTTTAGTGCTGTTATTACAGGTGTCTATTATGCGTGGGTATGTGTATATTTCGGGTGATGAGTGGAAAGATATAAACATAGCAACAAGTGTGTGTACTTCAACCTTACCTTTACATGCTTTTTATACTTTAGATTTCTTGAAAGCCTGTTTCTGCATATTCCATGATCTTGGAAAGTGGGCAAAAAGCTGACAGGTGCTTTGGTAAAGTGGCTGTAGAGCCAAGTACTGGGCACCCTGAAAATCATGTAGTTGGGTTTTTCTCTTCTCGATTTCACCCTCTAGCAGTGAGATTGCCTGCCAACTGTGATTAGGAAAGTGTCATCAAGCAGGCCTGGACTCTTCACCTGCTTCTGCTCTGTGCAGGTTTAGCTGCTTCCAGAGCCAACACAACTGATACTGCTATCTCTCCTGAACGAATCAGTTCACTCCCTTCTTAAAAAAAAACCTGGTAATGCAACAGTGGTATTGCCAAATGGCTTATGGGCTCTATCCCAACTTTTTCAGCTTGCACTACATACAGACAGTGATTCTGTTGCAGGATTTTGTGCTGTATCTTGCAGTGGCTCTGGAAAGTCCTGCTGACCTCAGCAGGGACTAGATGTGGTGGCACACTTGCTGTCTGAGGTGATGGAGTCAGTGATAGGATTTTGAAAGAGTGCTCAGCCCACTTGCTGCCTATTTGAAGATGTAAACCATCACTTGGGCACTTCCTTCACAGCAGGAAGGCAATAACAGGATTAATTTCTGTTAATTATTGCTTAACTATTCAGTTAAAGTTACTATTACTTTCTACGGTTATTAAATTGAATGTGAATGTGTTACACAAATGCCATGCAGAAAAATGAAGGACAGGACTCAGTCATCAGTTATGTTTCATAATCTTCCTGCTGCTGACGAGATCAGACAGATATGCACAGAGGCTCACTGATTAGAAAGGGGAAAAAGAAGGTCTCACTCTTCCATGTAACAATGGTGCATTTAACCATACAAATAATGACTGTATTCTCTTTTAGGGATTTATCAAAAAAATAAATCCCTCAAATGATGCCTAGGCTGATTCTTCAAGACTGAAAATGGGAAATGATTGCTGAGCTTTTCTCTTGTTCATTCACTTTATCAGTGAGACTAAATCCTGCAGTCAGTGAGGAAGGGGAAACAAAAGCTGAGTAAATCTTTATAGTCACCTCCTCTAAAATCTTTAGTTCTGCATGGCAAAATCACTTGCTCTGTGCCATCTGGAATCTGTGCAAAAATAGTATATAAAAGAACTTTACTTTGCAATTTAGAGATGCATGCACTTTAGAGTACAAGAAAGAAATGTTTTATAGAAAATTAGTTTCACAGTTGCACAGAGGATATGTTTTTAAAGGGCTGCCTTTAATTTTTAAATACATCTTTGAACATCTTCTGCACAGGTATTTTTTGGCTTCATAAGTGCTTTTTGTTGGCATAAAAAGTGGTCTATGATAGCATTAGGTTGAATACATGAAGAAAGAGGAACAGATTAAGACGATAATAAAACTACCCGGATTTTTGCAGGAACTCAGTGGGGTCAACAGGAAACTTTTCTACCCAGCTGTATATAAAATCTGCTGTCACTATTTCAGAGGTATGGGGAAGTCTGTGAGCAGGCTCTACCACTGCTACTCAAGCTTTGGAGCACCCCATTTTCCAGACAGTTTTATCAGTGTAGTTGGAGCTGTGTTGTGTCACTGATAAGGATTCTAACATTAGTCAGTTCAGTTTCAACTCATTTTCAGAGATGGATGTGTGGTACTGCTATTTCAGATGTCCTCCAATACTCTTCCTGTCCTCCAGCAGCTGTTCCCCTAAATCCCATGTCCCCTCTACCAGCCCCAGGAATGGGGGATACCCTAGCCCACCAACTGGTGGAAGCAGACACCTGCAGTTGGGTACATAACCATGCCTGTGTGCCACAAGCGGTTTGCATTCCAACAGAAGAGCCACAGGAATGCCAGTCGTTTGGAGGATGAATGCTATCTGGGGAGTGTTCCAAAATAACTGGTCTTCCTGCTCTCTGCACTCCAACTGATTGCCACACTAACAGGGAGAGACTTCCTGGGTGGAAGGGCTGTACCAGCCTAGTTGCCACAGAAAGGGAGTTTCTGCTCCCTGCTCTCCAGTTGGTCATGCACTCGCCCTGCCTCTGCACCACTGGCATTCTCCTGGTCCCTTCATCAACTGATTCAGCTCACTACAGTGGATATGTAAGTCATCAAAAAAAAAAAGGTAAATAGCTTGTGTAGTGAATTGTGTTGGCTCCCTGAAGGGTCAGGTCTGGCTCATGGAGAGGGTGAGTAGCGTGGCTGGTGTTGGAGCTGGAGCTGGGATGCTCCCTTCCACTTTCTCAAAGGGTCCAAGCAAGCCAGCGGGTTGTGGTGGCCAACTCTTTAAATGGTGCATTTGTCCCAGGGGAAGAAAGACCACCTGCTGAGTATGGTAAGGGTGCTAAAGTGTGAAGTGTTAGTTCTCTTTGGGTTTTATATATTCTTGAGCAGACAGGTTGCTTCTTGGTTTCAGCTACCTGCTTGTTTTTTTCTTGCTTTACTGCTTCAGTAGTCATCTATCTACCAATCTGTAACCCGGGAAATGCATATTGTTACAGCCAGGTGTTGTCTGAGGGTAAACCCACGGCAGTGTAAGCTTACAGCAGAAACAACTTCTCACTAATAGAAGCGGAGTGCATGAAATAGGTTATTGTATGGCCAGCTATTCTGACCAGAAAGGGACAAGTTCAGGTTTCCTCCGGTTGGATGACTCGTGCTCGATGTGGAAGAGGGCTCTGCTTGAAGTGAGGTTTGGCTCCTGGTTTGGAAATGAGAGGTTTCATATTTCTGGTATTAGGGCCATACGTAAGTTGTCATATGGACATAAGGAAGGATGGGAATATATCTGTGTAAGTATTATTGACTATCAAAAAAAAAGGGTGATAAAATCTAGAACTATAATTTTTTTTCAGCCTTTTAAAATGTACAGATATTGGGAAAGTTCTTTCCAGGGATAAGAATTGCCTTCCCACAGGAAGATACAGAAATATAGCACTGTCTTTGATCTCATACTTCTTTTCCCAGTCATTTCCCTCTCCCTTTTCCAGGATAATCCAAAAAAGAAAGATCAGTTTTTCCAGCATGCTCATATGATATGAAGGTTTGAATACACATAGGTCAGGTATGACCACTGATCCCCATGGAGAACTGACCAGAAGAAAATTCTTTGCTCTTCATGAGCTTCCTTAGGAAGGACGGTGCATCGGTGCATTTCTTATCTGAGCACCTCATCTGTTCAAACCAGCACTTAGAAGACAGGAAATTTCATCACTTACTTCCCATGCGTATAATGTGTGTCACCAGAAATTCATGGCATAGGCTCCAGAAGTTCAAGTGCTGATTCTTAATTACAGAAATCAACAGAATATTTGTTGGACTTCAGTCAGGCCCCAGAAGCAGGCATGTACAAATACAATTTATGGTTATACCCCAAAACTGTGAACTTAGAGGTTTTTATTCATTGACCTTAAATGGGTCAATGACAGAGTTTCCAACATGCTTCTGACTAGTCACTTCTCTGCTTCATTTTCTCTCTGAAGAGCAAAATTAACAACTCTCCCATCACAGCAGATACAGCAAGGCTGAATTCATCACTTAGTGTTAAAAGTTAGGAGAGCCTTAGAAGAAAAGTGTTATTTTATGTACAAAGCATAATTGTTATGTTGCTTCTCTGTTATATACATAGTCCACAAAATTAAAATGTGCCATATCCATATTGTTCACAGTATAAATGCTTGTCTGTGATTTGTGTGTGAAGAAAGACCTAGATGCCATAGTGCTGTAACTAGGTGTTAATTGCTTTCATGTTGTATAATATGAGAATTGCACTTGCCGTGATGATCTACTGAGACAAACAGAAAACTCAAGTGTGCTTTTAGTCATGCCACAGAGGGAGAGCCCTGACTGGGGAGAACACAGAGCTAAATGAACATTGGGAGGCTTCATAGGAAGAAGGGGTCCCTGAACTCTCCCTTGCATAAGGAAGGCACATCTCCTGATTTGTAACTCCCTGAAGGATCTATATCAGCTTCTCTGCATGTGTTGGCTCAAAAGGAGGAATGCCCTTCCTTTGCTTGGGCCCTTTGAAATGCTGCACAGGCTAAGTGGGGGGAAAGGGACCTGAGCTGTCTCAGCCCAGAAGAAAGATCTCCATGCCCCCGTCTCCACCTCTGCCCCACGGCTCACTGTTGAACTAGGCACAAAAGCTAGACAAAAATTATCAGCTTATGGGTGAGAGCCAATGGGTTTCCTGTTTCTTGCAAAGCAAGCACACTGCTCACCAGATAACCCCCAAAATAGTGGAAGGTTTTTTGCAAATAGAGAATGAGGGCCAAATTCTCATCTCAGTTATAAATTCTAACCTTGCATCTGTTACCTCTAAATCCAGTACCATATCAGTAGGAAGAAATGGTAACCCTTAGCTGCTAGCTTAGGAAGCCTGCCTGATGCATATATCCAATATAAGATCATTAAACATAATATTGCAAAAAAAGCAACATTCTGGCTGTGCTAGCTTCCTTTCACTTGCCCAGACTAGACACTCATGTGCTCTGGTGCCAGAAGTGGACGCTGCACCTCTCTTGTAAGTGGCAGGGACCAGGGTGTTTTTAAAGGACCCCAGCTTCTTTTAGGATGCAGCTGGGGTCGGCAGGAACTAGCCCTGCTGCGTGCTGGGGCATCTTGTCTCCCAGGAACATCCTCGGACTGATGCTGTCTCTGCCGCTGCCCCAACTCCCTGCTTCTGCTGGGTGGCTGTGCCCTCTGCTGGAGCCTGCGTTTTGGACATTGCTGGATAAGGACCAGACCCAAAACCAGGCTTTGGCAAAGGGGCCAGACAGTGCTAAAATCCAAGTAAGCCATCCACAGGCACCCTCCCACTAGTGTGTGCCCTTGAGGGTAGGCTGTGCCCTGGTAGGCTGTGATTCTCCAGTCTGCTGTCTCAGGGATGGGGCTCTCCCATGCAGGTTTTAAGGCCCCGTTGGTTGCAAAGGTGTCACCATTGGATGTTGGATGGATGCTGAAAAAACCCTAGGGTCAGGCACCTGAGCTCTGGTGTTGTGCTCCCAGGTTAATTTTAGGTGCAGGGTGCAGGAAATCTCACTGTTGGTTCCTCTCTGCTCCAGTGGGAGTTTAATTAATTCCTGTGGTCTATGCAGGATTTTCCAGCCTGTTAGCAGGCTTTCTTCCCCAATGCCCACTCCATCTCTCTCCTGCACTGAATATAGAGGGATTCCAGTCTTGGGACTGGGAGACCCTGATAAGTGGGTCTAGCTGCTGACCTAGCTTTTAGTGTTGCTTCCTCCTCTGTTTGGCAGGGAGAATCAAGACTGTTGCACCAAGAGGTAATTTGGAGGTTGGGTCTGTAAGCTGTGGTCTGTGGAAGGCTTTTGTCACAGCTTCCCTGGATGTTTGAGCTATGCTGAGTTCATTACTCAGTACCATCTTTTGTACTGTCCTGAGTATTGTTAGGTACTTCCAAGCTATTTCCTTCTGTGCAGGGAAATACAACTCATATGGAGTTATATGAAGCAGATACAGTAAATAAGATGCTCTGCTTATGCTACTTATTATTTATAAACCTTAGGGGAATTAACCTAGTGAAATGTGTTCTACTGAAGGATGTCCTACTCTGGAGAATGATTAGGTAGGAAGATAGGCACAAGATGGATGAAGGTATTTTATGAAACTCATTTGCTAATAAGACACAGATCTGGGGAAAGACCAGAATTACTGGGGCAGATTTTTACTGAGGGTCAACCACTTTAGCTGGGTGGAAGTCAGCAGAGGTAGGGCAGTTGACGTCAGCTGGTTCAAGTCTGCTATGAACTCCATCACAGCTTTTTCCTCTGCTGACAGCAACGTAGGGAAGGACTCTATTTCACCTTCACATCCAGTGCAAACATCCCAAATCATGTTTTCATTAAATGCTTTTGCAAAGACCCCCTAGAGACCAAAATGAATACTAAAACATGTGCTACTGACTTATTCTTTCTGAGACGCCTTCACTGACAGACGCGATCTGCATTTTGGGGATAGTTTCTTCTCTTGCATACAAGAAGGGTTATGGGATCACCTTGATTTTACCTTAGAATAGCTAAGCATTTTTGAGGGGAGTCTCCTAGGCTGGGAAATTGTGCTCCAACAAAGTTAATATTCATGCACACACACAATTACTATGGTCTACGCAGAGATGGGAGAGATTTCAATCCAATTGCAGAGCAATACTGGAAAATCCTCCCATATTATTAGCATTCTGGCATCTATAAACAAAAGCTTCCACACTGACTTGCTGTGGACCACCTAAAATGTTCCCTCGGGAGCCCTGAAGAAAGTGCTGTATGTGTCCGTACCGTGGTTGGTGTCTAGACAAACATATCTTGTCCTGTTCACAGCTTATGTAGGTCACAGTCACTGTTTTGCTCAGATAAATGGCAAATTTTTTCCATATTTGTTCTTAAATCCTCTGATAATAGCACTCCTTTAGGAGTTTTTCCTGGTGGTTTACTTCTACAGGCTTTCCAGTTTAATTTAATTTCCTGATCTATTGACCTGAAACTTGTCACCTCTCAATTCACCCAAAACCAGTAAACCTCGATTTTGGAATAGTTGAGGGAATAAAGATGACAAACAGCACTACACACTGCATAGAATAAATTGCTACTCCAAAAATTTAATTGAATAAAAAACAAATACCAAGCAGAGCAGAAAGAAATCACATCTTTCTACCCATCTGCACACACATGCCCCAAAACCTTTCAATTGCGCTTGGCATTTTGTACTTCTACACCACAGATTTTTCTAAGCACATTGGCATAAATACATCCTTGCTATAACTCCAGTGATATTAATGACTGGCTTTCACATGGGATACCTTTAACCTCAAAGGCCTGGTGCACTTGTTGGGATCAGCACTGCTCAAAGGAGATCCTCATCATTTTCGGTCACAGGCAAAGTGGTCAGACTGGCTGTGAGACTGTACTTTTGATTTTTATCATCTGGTTTAGCCTTTGGAAATTTCCTGTGAAATGCTACACCTGAATGCACTTAGAATAAAGCCCTGGATTTCCATAAAAGCTCCCAGACTTTGTGTTTCAGACTTTACTCTTCTGTTGTGATGGCCAGGAAGTCGATCTCGAGTCAAATCAAGTCCCTTTTAAAATCAATGGCAAAACTCTTGTCACCTGTGTTTTCTCTGCAGGGAAGCCATGCTCTGAACTAGAAGACAAATACCAGGGACAAAAACTACTGAGATCTATGAAGAGAGGTGAGAAAGGAAACTGAAGTAAAAGGGGAATTATTCTCGGGAGAGTGTTAAAAAATTATATTCATTCATCTTTGTCACCACTGGTTTTGTGTATAGAAATACTTAATGAAAAAGTAAATTGCTTTTCTATGCCTGTGTTTTAAACAACTATGCAACTTACTTTACCATATACCTTATTAAAGGTAAACAACATTAGCCTTCAATGTAAAATATCTCCTAGGTATTTTGTAAAATGCAATGTAATGCACAACAAAATAGCATTTTGTATATTGTAACCTGTTTGTAACACTGAAATGAAGTAGGATCAGAGATAATTCAGCACTGTATATACCTACATATATCATGACTGGCATAGACAGGCTTTTCATTTTTGACAGCTGAAACTAAGGACAGTTTTCCTCCTGCCTTTCCAAAGGCCTGCAGTTCCAGCCTGGAAAGTCACCGCCCTTCTTTTCTAACAGGACAAACCCTCTACAAAAAGCTGTGCTGTAGCTCAAGCTGCAGGGAAGACTGAGTCAAAGTACAGAGGACTGTGATGATGAAAATGTAGGATTCAGACTTCTATAGCACATCTGTAGCCCCTGTCCTCCTGCTGGCTGTAACAATCACCTTCTTACTCCAACATCTGTTTCTTCACTGTGTTCACATTTTCAGAGCCTGGCTGACAAATACTGACAAATACCTAAGTCAGATGTTAAGGAACTGGTTGATATCTCCTTTATTCAAATAATTCATAAATACAAGTGGCATAAGGACCTTAACTGCGGAAAACATTTTAAGGGCAAATCCTGCTCTATAGATTATAAGCATCTCTCACAGCCTAGATAAAAATATTTCAGGGATCTTCTGACAAGATTTGTTTAATTTGTCCAAACCCATGTGTACCTACTGAAATCGAATCTTCAAACATGCAATATATCATTTTTATAACACCTTTTCTTCATCATCCAGAAGTATTTCAGATCAGAAACAATTTTCATTTAAATAGTAAGAAATAAAAAATGGAAAAGAGTGCAAATTTATTAGAAATAACATTATAGCAGGCATAGACATGTGGTAACTACCCAGGCCACAGCATGAGCACAATTGTACCATAAACTCTAATTATTAAACAAAAAAGAAAAGAACAAGTCCCGATTAAATTTTGTTAGCAAATGCAGTTAAGTATAATAAAGAATTCAGTCTCAGGTGTGCTCACATGCATTCAGCTGAATTAGGTTGGATCCCATGCTCCTCTCTGCCCCTGATAACATATTTTAGGATAAGCCAAAATTTCATCTCAATGCCTTTGAAACCTAAAGGTTCAAATTTTCATTCTGAAAAGGTTTTTTTTAATTGCTTTTTTCAGCTCAAGAGTAAAATTAAAGGCCTCAGTTACCAGAAAACTAGAGAAATATTAATTTATTGTTCCATTTGATTTGGGGAGTGGGAAAAAGGAAAAAAACCCAACAAACAGATGATTAAAGACCAACTTCAAGCTCGTTGCTTCTGTTACCAACTTCTCTCTGGCCTTATAGGTCTGGCCTGAGTTCCTCATGATGCCACTGGCACTCCTGTTCTGCTTTCCCATTTGCCTGTGCACGTCTCAGGCCCCTGGTACTAACCTGGATCTTTCAGCCTGTGCTGTAGATAATACAGTGGGAGGCACTGACTACATTTACTGTAGGTTTCCTTTCTGGCTGTTCTGCTTTCTCTTGTGAGTCCTTTTACTCTTTCTTTCCACGTCAGAGTGCTGGGAATAGATACTGCCAGAGCCAGCACTGAAATGGCTCAGCTCCCCTGTACACGAACGTACATAATTGAACCTGCATACAGGTACAGCTATAATTTGTGAGATGTGCACTGAAGCATGCAGGCAATGATCTCAGCATTGCAGTTGACAAGCAGAGTAATAAGGTGTTCTCCTGTGCAGCTTGGATACCAACAATTCTCTCAGCTCTGACTGAAAAACAGCAGCTCAGATTTTACGGAACAGGGGTTTGCTGCTGAAGGTGCCAGGCTTTTAAAAGCGACCTGAAAACACCTGGGAACTGACAGAGTTTAGATAGTCTTCTATTCCTACTTCATTATTTTGGGATACTCAGTCTGTAAAGGTTATGGTTATAAGGAGTCAGAGTTAAAAGAGTGTGTGGGAAAACATGCTTTTCTATTGCACCAGCAATTCCCCTTCAGCGAGGCACTAAGGTGTCTTTGAGAGCCTCCAGATAAGAAATATCAAAAGCCGTGTGCATGATCATATTGGCCTCCAGAAGTGGAAATCAGCTACAACCCTTCCTTGCAAATGCAAGCAAAGCCAGTTATGGTGATCTCTGGGATCTGGACATTTGTATCACCAAGCAGCTGTCACACAGTGATGGTCACTAGCAACTGGGATTATATTTAAACCAACAACTTACAATGGCAAGATTTTCCCTTCTATTGTCTCCTAAAATAACCTGAGAAACTTGAAGTTTAGTAAGAGACTTTACTGACATTATCAAAGCTTATCAAAGGTGAAGTTGAGGCAGCCACCTTCAGTCGTTAGATTTTATTACTCGATGGAAGCTGGTCACTGTGGTAAGCCCTCCCTACTCCTGTACTTTGCACTGTGCACTAACTGTTCTGTGTGACTCTGTAAGGGACAATCAGTGTGTTGCTGAAATGCTTTTTTAAAATTTTAATTTCTTTAAGGTATTCTGGTAACATTTCTAATCTATTTTCTGTATGTGTTATCTTTGCACTCCCAGGTAATTTATTTACAGCAACACCACTAAGAAGAAAAAGATCAACCCTTTGAAATCAGCTTCTTTTATCAGACTTGGAAATACATATCCTTTCTAACCTGCCTCTTAGAACAAAACAATAGCAATTAAAGGTAGAAATCGCAGTCCAAGATGTCCTCTGTCCCATCATCTTCTCAGTGGGGAGAAGTCCCTATTTCAGTACAGATAACGCTGTTATGTACTGGTTTTAGCAACAGCAACAACAACAAAAAAGTGTAGTACTTCTATTATACAAATACATTATCCACATAACTTTGGTGATAAAGCCTAGCATGTGTCCTTATGCTAATTATGGACGATCCCTAATAAATAATTTAAGTTGAAGTCTGATGGCTAGGCATAGGATATTATTCTTCTGAGGGAGAATTATGTGGTTTTTAACATACCTAAGTCTCAGCATCTGGGTGACTACTAAATCTATCTGATTGTGCAGGCAAGAAATTGTGTCTGTGCTCTTAGGCAAAACCAGGATTTTGCTTCTTTTTGAATTCAGCCCATCCAATATCTAGTAAAAGCTGAATGGAAACAGTTGGTAAAGGAGGATGTCTGCCAAGAAATGTGGAGAGCAGCAGCACCTTTAATATTGTAAGAACCCATGTTCTAGATTTAGTATCTCTGAATTTTGCACAATCCTTACTTGTGGCTTTAATTATTACACCTAGAGAGCAAGCTAGCAAGGTGCACAGTGCTTCCCTAGGAGCAATGGTAGCTGCAATCTCACAGACACAATTTATGCACTTTATGCATTTGCAAAAACCTTTCAGTGATCCTGACAGGAGACAAGCACTTGGATTCCATAATGAGGTGGCAGCTGACGAATATTTATTTTTTCCTTTGGTACCTATCTTGTCTGCTTTAATTGGCTGCTTGGGAATGCACTTGGAAACCTGACACAGAGTGCTGACACACTGTCTCCTTTACTGTGCCACTCTGAGATGTGGGTGGGTGCCATCAAAAACATTTGCTTTTTAAACTCAAGTGGCAGTGGGGGAAAGTTAGATGACCGATAAGAAATGATAAGGCCTATACCCATGATTCTATGCAAGAACTTCAATTTCCCTCATCTCCTTTCCATTCCTTTCCTTGCTTTGCTCTTGTCTGCTTAGGATATACCTTCTTTGAGGCAGGGGATATTTTTTCTTAAGTACTTTTGCATTACACAGCATGGTGGGACTGCCATACAGAATTAAGGAAAATAACAACAATGACAACAACAACAATAATGATACAAGATTTCCTGGAAAAAAACCCACTGACCTGCAGCAGCAGCAGCAGCAACAACAACAACAACAACAACAACAATAATAATAATTATAATAATAATAATACAAGCTTTCCTGGGAAAAAAACACTGACCTCCCAGAAACCTGAATTCTCCTGCAATAAATACAATTACTTCCTCCCAAGCTGAATTTGGTCTATTTTGGAAGATACTGAAACAGGAAAATAACCTAATTTCTTTAAGAATGTGCACTTCAGAGGGAGAGTTTGCAGTCATTACCTTTTAAAAATTAGGCTAAGAATTTTTCTCTTTGACATTTTCTAATGAGAGTTAATATTCAGTAATTTTAGCCATCTTCTGGTGAGATTAGAACCACTGCAGGAAGGCAGAACAGAGAAAATTATTTTTTCACTACAAGTTACTGAATTAACTGAACCTGAAATGCTTTGCAAATATATCTGTACCAGTGAAATTTAGAAAGAAAGAAAGAAAACAAACAAGATCTCTTCAGCAGGTTTCTTGCCTGTCCCACTTCCCAGCCACTTGGCAGCTCTCTTCCCTGGGGAAAAGATGCCAGGTAAGCTAGTCTGCCTGGCATACAGATCTCTGGCAGGCAAAAATTTTGTATACTTCTAGGACTGAAGGCTCTAGCAATGTTTGCTATGCAGACAACATTAGTCAAGAGTAAAGATGCCTTCAAGTGCTGACATGAGGGACTCAAATTGTTTTTTCCACTTGAATTAGGGCAAAACCAAAATGTGTAATCTCCAAATTCTCAAAGGCATAGAAATGTGTTTCTATACATAGATTTGTAGTTTTGGACAAGTCACTCCTTACATTAATAAGGGATTTCTGAATGATGGTCAGAAAGACAATTAGAAATATTCTCCAATGGTAAAAGCTTGGCTTTCACTATGAAAGCTTCCTTTGCTTGTCAGCAATCCCCTACATTCAGCATGTTGCATATGAAAACACAGAGTGCTTGTATAGGCCTGATTTCCCCCCCACCCCTATTTAAAGGTTATTCAACCACAGCAAAAGAGACTTTCACCTCCATAACAATGACAACAAGATGAAAAAATCAGTTCATTTTCCCTTATTATTTTCTTCCAGTAGCAATGCTGTTAGCACTGTCAGGACAATAAAATACCAGGATTTATTAAACTAGTACTTTAAAAAAACCCTAATAGTTACAGGAAAATTGCTCAGTGAGTAGCAAGACCACGCAAATATTACTGTTAATGGAATTTTCTAACTGTTGGACAATTTTTTTAGAAAAGAGGTAGAATTGCTTTATGCTGCCTCTGGGCAATGGCTAATTGCATGCTGTAGTTACAAGCATGTTTCCTTAGCTAGTCCCGAGCGCAGGTACATCAGGATGTGTCTGTCTGCTTCAGCAGCTGCAAACAATCCAGGGGCAGCACACAGAGGCCTGTGTAGCTATGAATATTATCGTGCTGTGGCTGAATCTGTGAATAATAGCTCCCGTAACTGTTTGTGGCAGATCTGAAAACTGATGAAATTGTGACTGATGATGCGATAGAAGTTACCACTATGGAGGGAGCAGCAATTTGGTCTTGTGGTCCCATGACAAGTTTGTGGCCTCATCAGTATGTAGGGCAAAGCAGCTGCTGTAATCACAAATGACGGCTTGGGGTTCCTGGGCTCCTGAGGTCTCTGAGAAGACTTGCAATTCACAGGCTGGCCTAGTTTCCCCCTCTACCAGAAGGATGGAGCCTCATATGCCAATGCTTGCCTCAGCAATGGTGGGGAATATCAATCCTCAAGCCCCTAAGTGATGAGGAAACTCCTCTCAAGCACTGCTTACCCCAACCAGGGTGACACATTAGTAATGTTCAGAAAGGCTAGGGGGAACCTGAGCAGTGCATTGTGCTGCTAGGAGTCACATTTGTACCAAACCAGCACAGGAGGGCTGCCTGCAGCCTCTCACAGAAGGAAACAATGCTCCTACGTGCAATTACCACAACCTCAAATCACACATTCTCCTGCTTTTCCCTTCCTGAAATCAGTCTATGTATCATATATTTTTTCAACTATTAAGCATTGTGAATAGTTTGAAAATGTCTAGTTAATTTGTTTTTCAAAGCACCTGCTGCATTTTCTCGCATGTATTAGACAGGCATTAGGTGGCAGTATGGACTGGAGACTTCAGCATGGGGCAATGGGCAAGATATTCATATTCCTGACTCCAGTTGTAACATGGAAAGATTCTCTAAACCTTCTCTTTCATCTAAAAAATGGAGGTGTGAGTAATGATCCCCTGACATCCTGTGATGATTAATTAGCTAACGTCTTCACAGAGCTCTGTGTATGAAAAATGCACTCTGTGAGTACAGAAATAGTCAAGTAGTTTTTCTTTTACATCAGTTTAATGTCACACATTTTGTCCTTGGTTTCAGCAGTGACACATTTGATCCATAATTCAGCCTGTACATTCTCAACTATTCTATTTTTAGATTTCAGAGAGGCTCAGATTGGAATTTATAGCGAAATCTAACTTCCCAAACCATAGTCTGACAAGACAGATCAGACCTAAGTACACAGTAGTTAGTGAAGGGCTGACAAAGTGCTTTCATAAAGTCATCACAAGTTAAAGATGGAAAATGCCTAGTGGGTCATCTAATCCATCTCCTTGCCTTTGAAACATTTTTCTTTATGCTACAGTTGTGCTAGTGCTGTATCTAAGCTGGTGAAAATGTTGTTAGAAGGTTTCTAGGGAAATCCCCAGTCTGACAACCAAGGAAGACCCAGATTTCCAGATCAGCTTCAGATTAATTTTCTCCAAGTTTCAGCCCATAACTTCCTGAGCAATGTGCCTCAATCCAATCTGCATCACTTTTCAATATGCAAACAGGAGTTTGGCTGAAGCCTGACAGGTGCCAAAATACCTCAGCTAAACTCTGATCCAAACATACTTTGACCCACATCTGGATCCTTCTTGAACTAATTTCAATGACTCCCAAATTGCCTTGTATTATTGATATTTCAACTTGCAGCATGGTATTTTTCTTTCAGGAGAGCTGAACCTTAGCAGGGCATCTTCACCTGATGCTGTGCTTGGAAACTGGCAGCAGACCTTCCTACAGGTAGAGTTTAGACTCCAAACTTGTGTTTTTACATCTGAAATCCAGAACTAATGTCATCTTCCAAGCTACCACGTCACACTGCAGACTCATTTCACTGGCTCTGTACTCCCATCTTTACACGTTTTTTATCTTTCAGCATAGCTGCTCTGTATGATTCTTCCTTTGTTCAGATTATTTCCATCATTTCCTCTGCCTCAATGAGTTAGTTTATATATTTTTACCCTGAATCTCATGCTGTTATTCTGTGCCCATGTTGTTATCCTTTACAGCCTTTGTCTCTTATTTTCCATTTCCTCCAGGGCAGTTACTTATATTTTCACATCATCTGCAGTTTTCCTTACTTTCACATCATCTGCAGTTTTCCTTACTCTCACATAAATGCGAACACCTGCATAAGAAACGAGCCTAGCACAAATCCCTACCTCATCCATTTTCCTTTTAGTATTCTTTTCACCCTCATGTGTTTGTGTAAAACTCCACTCTTCTCAGGCCTCCCTGCCTGGCAGGGAGTTACTTGGGTTCTCTGCTACTCTCATTTCTCCATGCCTTACACACGTTATTTGCGCAACCAAACCTTTTCACTTGCAATATTGGATTCCTTTTTCATTTCAGCCTCAAACACTGGAACTGTCTTACATCTCTCTTGTCAGCCAGTGTTCTGTAAGGTGCCTGTTTTCTATGTACCTGTGAGCAATCTAGAACAATTATCTCAATATTCAAAGCAGTGTAAAGATTTGATTTTAGGTAAGACCCTGACCTCATGCTTGTATTTGTGTCAGTGTAGATGATCATGCAATTTTAACTCACTTATTGTTTGAGATACTCTCAATAGTTTTCTCAGATTTGTGGCTCTTGATCAGCAGTCCCCCATGTTTAGTCTCATTACAGTGTAGCTGTAAGAAAAAAAGATGAAAAAAATAGTTTTAACAATTGCTACTGTAAATTTTAGTGAAAGCCTCACTGTTCAATCCTGTGCCTTATTTCTAGTCCCATTTCTCTGGCTTCAAGACTGCAGAAAGCCATCACCAAAGCTTTCCTCCCTTGTAAGCTCTTACGGATTGCAAATAAGTTACCCTTTAACTTTCTTTTTATAAAATACATACTAGCTCCTAAATCGTGGATTTTCTGCCCATAATAAATATTCCCAGCTTCTTAACTGTTCTCTTAACTCTTTTCTGAAGCCATTTCAGTTTACCAATATCCTTCTCAAATTGCAGATGACAGAACTGGACACAGGATTCCATTAGTGCTCTCTCCAGTGCCAAACACAAATATCATCTCTCCATTGCTATTTGAGCTACCTCTGTTTATACATCCAAGAACTGCATTAGACGCTACCCTGTCAGGGAGAAGCTTATTACCCCACCAGCTCAAATTACCCTTCAAATCCTTTACAGAGATGCTGCTTTCTGGGGTACAGGAAGATTTCCTTGCCTCACTTTTATTATAAATTGCACCCAGATCATGTAATAAATGTCAGTTTAAGACATACATTGTCTAGCTTATTCTCAGTTTGTTCAGAGAACCACGTTGTTCTGTATGGCTTTTAAGCCCAGTGTTGCTGTCACTGTAAACCTCTTTGGTTTCTGGCACTTAATGACCAAGAAGCAGTTACCAGCTGACCACTCTAAAAGCACATATGCTTGCTCATGGTTACCTGCTTATGTGTACTGAAGACCTGGTACCCATCTTATTTTTTAGATGGCTATGGTAATTTTGTTGCAATCTTATTTACTTAAAAATATCACATAAGATCTAATCAAATTCTTACCAGATGTCTGAGCACATTATATCCTTAATGCTAGCCAAATTTATCCCATCTTTATCTAGCAATCTATATGAAAGCATCCATTTAAGTTCTTTAATAAAGAGTAAGAAATAATAATTATAAGCCCATTGATTTTTCTCCTCTATTTTCTTATTATATCCCATTTAAAATATTTTACCGAGAATGAATGTCAGAATGAGAAATGGCAGTCGAAAGCATGTGAGTCATGCCATCTTCTGATTGTAAACATTGGCACAGCATGGGAGAGGCCTCTGTCTCTAAAGAGTTATTTAAAATTCATCCTACAAATACCGAGGTCCTCAACCAGCTCATTTAAAACTCTTGTTGTTGAGGAAGCAAAATAGCTTCTTTCTCTCATTTTAATGGATATTTTTAACAAAGTTTTTGTATAAAGTGTCTCAGACTTGTTTGTGAACACAGTGAGGTTGTCTAACAAAACTGTCAGTAATGACTTCCTGTTTCAGGTAGGTGCCCTCAAGATTTCTCTCGGCTGCCACCTAGCCCTGGAAGCAGTAGTATCTCAATTGCATCTGTATTTCTCTTTCTGGAACTAATCCCCTCTGAAACAATCAAACTGGTACTTTTGCTTGTTTATCATACGCCCTTTCCAAGAGGGGACCTGCAGTGTGAAAGGCAGAGGCACCCACTCCTTGGGGATTCGGTGAGATGGGAGGTAGTTGTGGCCATTATCTTCGGAGGATATTCCTGCTTGGAGTGTGTCAAATGGTTTACCACCAGCCTGGATTTAAAATGAGGTGAAGGCTTCAAGCTGTGCTCCCTAAAGCATTCATCTACGCAGCTAGGGCCAAGGCCTAGGAAGGACCCTCATCTATCCTAGCAAGGACCCTCTTCCAGCTGCTTATGGCCCAGCTCTCCCTGCAGCCAAGGATGTGTGGAGCCCTGCATCAGCCTGCTCTAGGCAGAGCCTGTAAAACACATCCTAGAAATTCAGCCTTTTTAGAGGGCACTTTTCCACACTTGAACTGCCTCATTTAGTGCATATTTCCTGGTGGAATGCACAACCAAAGGATGAAAAAAAGATATAGATTTTTAAGTTTATGGCTCCAGTTAAAAGAAAAAAAAAAAAGGTTCAGATCCTGTTTCATACCTGACCTGGTCTCTGGCTTTATTCAGCAGCTTCTGTGTTAAGAAAATGTTCAGCAGGCCAAGGAAGAGGAGAAGAGGGTTAGGAGCTTAAAGCTGTTTTGCTGCTACAGAAAAGATGGGTGAGAATAAATTATATAAAAATAATCCACATAAAAAATAAGTAGAAAAATAACGCTAATGCTATTTAGACGTGGTGATTCTCACTATATGTATTATTTATGAAACTGTAATCCTAGAACAGTAAATAGTGCTATTCTTTATTCTCCCATGAAGATAATGGGGTAGAAAGGTATGTAGTATGCAAAAAAGCACACTAAAGGAAGAAATTGATCACATAATTAGAAGAGACTTTTTTTCATGGAACTTAGGAATGTTTTAAAACAGCATTGTGTAATGGAGATTTATAAGGGATTGCTTTCACATAACCTACAGTACACTGAAAATGAGGGAAAAAAATTACCAAAACATGTTACATTTCAACTATTTGACATTGCACAAACACCCTTTGTCCACTAGAGAACCAGATGGTTTCTGCTGAGACTTGTTAGTAGGAACAACTTCAGCTACTACAACTGAGAACAGGCTTGTGTGTGCCTGTGTGAACGCGAGCCACACAGATTCCTCATTTGCTCCTCAATTATTCTTTCTGCACTAGTTCCCAAGGACTATTTATCAGTTCTGGTCGCTCAACAATCCCCCATGGTTTCACACTGAGCGAAATGCTGTCATGTGGGGCCCGAGTCTCTGCCCATAATGTGCTAATTGAAACTTGGCTTCGAGAAGGAAACAAAATGAGAACTGTGGCTGGGTCAGAAACCAAAGGTGAATTTTCCTGGCTGGCCAAAGATTTGAATTAGGTATGTTCTAATTTTGTGCCAAAACAGGGCTCCAAGTTGAGCTGGGAAAAAACATAAACACCTCCCATGGTTTCGATCTGTCACCTAGCAAAAAGCGCGTGATTGCTTTGTATAAGTAAAATCCCTGTTCTTGGCTTTATTCATCCAAAGCTTGATTGCACCCTATGAGGCAACAATTAGTGATGGCACAGAATTCAGCAGACTTGGCCCGTGAATTCAGCCATTGCAATAGCTCCTGCTCAGGACTCCCACTTTTATCCATTTAATAGTCATGATTTTGGTTTGACATCTCAACTTGTGTGGTAAGGAATACTGTAAAAACACTTCCTCTTATAACATGTGCCATAACCCTCTCCTTTGCTGGAATGGTGGTATTCTGGGAGAAGAACTTCTTGCACTCTTCCTGGTTCTGCAGAAGACCACTGGCAGCTTCTCCATAGTCTTCTGTCCCCACCTTTTTTAGAGGGTATATTCAATGACACCATCAGCCATGACTGCCTTGCTTGGCCTGCTATGCCACTTAGACACACAAGTCTATGGGTCCAGATGGGATCCAACTGAGGGTACTGAGAGAGCAGCTGATCTCAGCACCAGTTATGGAACAGATCATCTTGAGTGGGATCATGCAGCACGTACAGGACAACCAGGGGATCAGGCCCATCCAGCATGGGTTCAAGAAAGGCAGGTCGTGCTTGGCCAACCTGATCTCTTTTTATGACCAGGTGACCTGGTCACCCATAGATGAGGGAAAGGTTTTGGATGTTGTTTACCTGGACTTCAGTAAAGCCTTTGATACTGCCTCCCACAGCATTCTCCTGGAAAAGCTGGCAGCCCACAACTTGAACAGGTGCACTCTTTGCTGGGTTAAAAACTGGCTGTGTGGCTGGGTTCAGAGAGTGGTGGTGAGTGGAGTTACATCTAGCTGGCAGCCAGTCACTAGGGTCAGTGTTGGGGCCAGTCCTGTTTAAAATCTTTACTGATGAGCTGGACAAGGAGATTGTGTGCTCCCTCAGTAAGTTCGCAAACTACACTAAGTCTGGTTGATATGGTGCTGTTCGGTCAAAGGTTGGATTCAATGATCTTGGAGATCTTTTCCAACTCTAATGGTTCCATGATGCTATGTGTGTAAGTGACTCCTTCCAGTGTAGTCCTGTATACACTCCTATTTTCCACATACATCAGAGGTAAAGGTTGAGGTGTAGCATCATTATCATTACCAATGCACAGCTCAGTTTTTAGCTTCCTGACAGTGACTCAGAAGAGCTGATTTTTACTCCCACCCCTGCCATTTGAGCAGGCACCACTGCCGCAATGACAGAACAGTGCAGATGTACCTAAGTTAGAAACTCTTTAGGTTAGCTACTGCTGCAGCACTAAAACTCAGTGTGGAAGTAACCACTCTGTTGCTCATTCAGCTTCTCCAACCCATTTTGCAGCACTTTCTGCAGTCCCTGATGTTGTGTGTACAACAGACAGATGTTATCTGCTCTTTTGCAAACTAAGCTGTCCTGAGCCAGCTGGAAGCACCACTACCCTGCAATGCCTGTTGGGAATGAATGGAGAACCTGTGTGATTAAGAATTCATGTCTTTATTTCGTCCATCTACACGAAGGATACTGAGGATTGTTGCTTACCTTTGTAGTGCTTTGAGGATAATAACATAAGCAATTTTCTGCACATCTAAATACATTATGCCTTAGGAAATCAGCTGGTGCACAGAGAATCTGATTATGTGGGACTGGAAACAGTGTCTACCTTCAAATCAGAAATAAAAATCTTGACCTTAACTTCTTGCTTCTGCAAAGGCCATCTGGTGGTCAATTGGGCATTGACTATGCAAGTGATGATGTGCACACACTACAGAGGGGCTTTAGAGAAGAGCACAGCACTCCAGCCCTGCTTCACAGCTTCTGATAGAGTAGAGCAGAAGTCAACTCCCCAGACAGCAGTAAAGTGGACACTGACAATATTTTCTTGCACGCATATATGTGAACTTCTGTCAGCCATTTTCCAAAATTATCTGTTCTATTACTTTAAAATTTGTATTTCAATGGGGACCAAAATACTGCCTGCAGTCATTAGAAGGACTGCAAGCAGAAAGGAAAGGGTCTGGGATTTGCTTTTAGGCTGGCCCTGGCATACATAATGCTTGAGGAAGAGAGAGGGCTGTCCAGATTCAAAGGAGAAAACCTCTTTAAAAAAAAAAAAAACAGAACAGAATTGAATTAACCTGTGTGCTTGAATTCCAACTAATCCCAGTTTCCATGCACTTTTTCATATTGTAACCAGCCGTAACAGTTTGCAAACAACACTAAAACATTAGAAAAAAACTGAGACTCCAGAATAACATATAAAAAAATAGGCTGCCATTCAGTTTTCATGGGGCATGTACTGGCTACTTTTGAACTACTGCACATTTCAGTGCCACTATATGGCAGTCAACTTCTCTACTCACAGCCAGTGAAGACATCAGTATCAGTCCCTGCCGATAAAACCTCTTCTTCCCTTTCTACATGCTGGGCTGTAGCTCCTGGCTGGGACTCTGCACTGCAGAACAGACATTAAAAATCATTTTTCTGGAAACTGGGTGGCACAGGGAAATGTCAATGAGTGGCTGCCTTTTCTATTCAAGCACTAGTAAGACTCCAGCTGGTCCCTTTCGTCTCCTAGTTAAAGGCAACTGAAAACAGCTGCCATCTGCTTGCATAATGTTTCTCTCTGAAGACTTGGTATCACCAGTCAGTCATAAATGCCTGTGTCTATACAGAGTACATATTTCATTTTCAGCAAACCGTTTAAGGAATCTAAGGGGCATGAAGATCCCCGAGTTACAGTTCTAGTCTAAGAAGTAGCGACTTCGCCTTGGCAGTAGCTATATGGGAAAAACATGGTGATAGTTACACAACATAATGCTGACAGCACTGCATCTCATGTGTGAGTAGGTAGGGAGAGAGGACTGTGCTCTGGGCAGAAGACTGCATGTACCACCGAACTGAATTTGTCTTTGGAGCTGTCTAGGCACAGCAAGAATAACACTTTGGATTTACCAAGGACTTGTCCTATCTTTCCAGCAGAACAAGGAAGCTGAGTCATGGAGCTCCATCTGTGCCTTGCCAAGAGCAGTATGCCAAGGGCAATCCCAGCCCCTTCTTACATGCTCTTTCAAGCACACTTCCTTAGCAATTTAGAAATATATATGCCCAGCACTTTACACCTCCATTTATAGCAATTTCTTACACAAAAAGCTGACTTTTGTTATTATTTGCTCCATTTCCATAAAAAAATTTAAAGTGAATATCACAGGGCAGATATTGTACTCCAACTTGCACTCAAAATCTAGGTATTTTTCCTCACAGTTAATGCAGACAGCTGAATTTAACAGTCAGAATTAGGGCTGCAATTGAATTAGCTGCTCTTGTAGGACAGTGCCTATAGCTGTCCCTGAGAGTGCTGATTATCCCTGGGTAATACCAAATAAATGGTGTCTGGAACTCAACATTGCTGCTGATTACAGATGGGCATTTTGGAGCCGATCCAAATATTTGCTTGTGTTTTAAAGACAGAATATGATACTAACTGAATTTAAAATATATTACAAGATTCAGTAATGAAAGAGAAATTACATTGCTGGAATTTTTGACCACTTTTCCTCTCCCAAATTGAACACTTATATTTAAAAATTCCAAGTTTACAGCTGGACACTGTATACAGCTGAAGAATATCATATTAGATCACTGTATACTAGGCACAGCTAAATGGTGTTTCATTCCAATGTCTCCTATAGTGTTTTAAGTGTACTGTAATTAACTGTTAGCTATTGGTCAGTTAAAGTTTTTTAGTTGAAATTAAATCAGTGACAGTTTTCTTCTTTTCCCAGAATGAACATACTCTGTGGTATGAGGGAATACCTTCTTTGCTTTAGGTCATTTGGATATTTTCAACTTGCTTCAAGTATGTGAAGGGCTCTTTTGCTCATACAATTCCTACTCCACTGTCCTGACAAAACCATGTCTTGGCTCTTATTGCATAGTCCCAGTGGGGAACATGGATTTTGCCCATGTGCATAGTATTGTAAATTAAGGAATAAAGTCGTAATACTTTGGAACTAATAGTATCTTCTCTTGGAACTTGGCATCAAAGCTGGTGTGACTAAGCCAGCTCTTTCCATTTAAAAGTTGACTATCAATCCTATTCTTTAAAAAAAACTTCAGAGATGATTATCATAACATTTTATCCATAATCAGTTATAAGGTGCATTTGCTTTTTCCAGGTCACAGATATTTGGGGCTAAGCAACTTCCAGGTTTCATTTTAAAAAAAGTCTGCAAAGTATGATGGAAATTTGAACCAAGGTTAATTCCTTGCACACTTCCATCGGTATGACTGACAGAGAACCTGGAAGGTCAATGGTCTCAAAAAAAGTGCAAGTACCTCATGTCTTCCCCTCTGTATAACTGCTTGTTTCAAAAGCTTATCTGAGAAACAGACACTTCTGCCATGGCAGAATGGGATTAAAAGTAACATAAAACTAATTTTGTGTTCAAAGCACCTTGACTGACAGTCTGTGCAAGTCACTGGAAATGTACAAACTTCCTCCCACACTTTCCCATAAATATGCCTCAACCCTTGACAGACTGCACAAGCAAAGGGTGGATTTGTGACCTTGACTATCTCAGCTTTAAATCAGTGCCTAGCAGTACTACCAAGCTTGGTTTATATAAATCAGATAAAAATAGGTGGCAAATTCTATTTACTATTAGACAACTAAGTGCAAAAGGTATGAAAAGTTACATCTGGTCTACTGTTTCCTTGAACAGGTTTATAGGACTGGCTAAATGCATGGGTGATTTCAGCAACCACACTATATCAAACCTGTTAAAAAAGCAATGGGAAATAGTGTGGTAAAATATTTGACATTGTTTCATCCTGCCTTCTTCTAACACAAAACTGCAGCCCTCCTTTGTGACCAAAACCATGCCACTGTCTGGATGGAAGCACAATCAAAATTTAAAGATTGTTTTCTGATCAAAACTGCAGGGCTGTGTTTTGAATATTTAAATTGTGGGGATTACTTTTCTTCCCAGCAGCATCTCATGACTACCAACTAACTTATTGCTCTTTCAGATTGCTGAAGTTTCTCATGAGACTGTTTCCCGTTTGAAAACCCAACTCAAAATAGAAAGGTACTGCTCAGCTGCTAAAAATGGACATAGACAGGTAGCAATGACCTTCTGGTACAATCACTGGGCACAAGATGCAGAATAAAATGTATGAATTTATTTGGGTGAAGCAGTAAAATAGTGCTAAAGGACCTGCAGAAGCATTCCCTTCCAGTTTCTGCAATCTTAATGAATGTTTCAAAGCCATCTTAGCAATTCTTCTATTGTACTTGCCTGACAGACGTGCTGCCTTTCTGCTAAATCAGTGGAAGGAAGAGGATGGCATTTACAACTACCACTGTCTGCCTGCAGTTCTGCTGTCCATGAGACAGAGAAAAGATGGAATTACCTAAAATAAACCATTTTCTCCAGTAAAGCAACTTAATAAAAAAGGGGCTAGTAATATGATGTCTGTAGTCTTTTTTTGCCTGTATTTCTTCAGATTTTATCCTACAGCCTGCCTATAAACCTTGCCAGAATATCTGGACTCCCTTTTTATTTGGCAGCAGATAAGGCAGAGAGGCCCTTAGATTTAATATAGCTTAGAGATAAGAGGTGATAATGCCCCTAAATGAAAGTGCTAGAGTTGAAGTTTGCTTACCTACCCTGACTTCCTCCAAAACTCCAGATGTGTCGCAGTTGTGTCTCTAACAGTCCCATAGCGTGGGACAGCCACAGTGCATGAGCCACTGTCCCAAAGCAGGCAGGACAGGGTGGATGAGAGGAGGATTTGGCAGACGTGCTCTAGGAAGGCCCCAGAGCAGGGCAGCAGGAGCTGCTATGGTCAGCTCTGCAGACATCAGTGTCTGATACTGCTACATCTGCCTTTGCAGAGCCTGCAAAAGACCCTGATATGTGTTTTGAATATCTGCTTTCTGGCACTTGCCTTGAACTTTTGATGCTAACACTTGAAAAGTAGCTGCAGGTCTGCTAAAAAAAGTAATGCTTTGACAGTGCTGAAATTCAAACCATACACTGAACATTCACTTTTACTACTATCTTGTAAATAAGATTATCAAAGACGTTGATAAGAAGAAAGTTCTGTGATGACAAAGTTGATCACATCATGCAGCACCAGGATTCTCTCCTTCTCTCATCTACTTTTTGAAAACTCTGAGAATTTTAGTATCCAAAAATAGTATCTCGGAGTTGACACTATAGCTATTTCCTACAATGACCTATTTTTACTGTAAGCTTCAAACAAACTCCACTTGCATGAGCCTGGTAAAACGTAGGAGAAAGTAACTTTGCACTCAGTGGAAGGGAAGTCACTCATTCCAGCACACCCAGGGTCACACACTGCTGCACAGTTCCTTTTGCCACCCTTGAGGGGCAGAGGCAGGAAACACAACAGCAACTCTTTGACATGGAGGCAGCTGCCACTGCCAGCTGGGCTGTCCCCAGCAGCAGATATGAATTGGTACAGCAAGGGATGATGCACAACAGCTTTTCTGCTTTCTCCCTCATGTCTTTAAAGGCCACTGCTGATGCCAATAGCAGGCTGCCTTTCACAGCTTGAGCGTATTTCTCAAGCTGCTGTGTAGTCAGCTGAATGGGTGGAGGCCTCCTTCCCTCCTTTTGCTGCTGCATAATTCACTTTTCTTTCCTATCTCTTTTCACCTTTACTCTTTTTTCCTTCAGCTTTCTGGTCATATGTCACTCCTCTTTGTCTCGCTGAGCCCTCTTGATAATGAAATAACAATTTAGATAGCTGTAAATTGCAAAGATAGTTCAGAATATCCTTGCCAGATGTGTTGCTAATTTAATGTTGTATATTACACTTGGCAATTCCTTCTCTGTTTCATTTAATTAAAGTTTAATTCTCGCTAGTTGTAAAAAATACTATTTTTCTAACTCAGCTTATGTTCTAGCACTAAACTATGTTTTCAGGAACAGTTTTATTCTATTTGCAGAAATACCAAATCTCCCTCTGTCTGTCCAAAAGAATCCATCTTAGAATGGAACTTAAGTTCCAGTTGTAAAAATGCACTGTACTATCATATTTTAAGAGAAAGGGAATGGTTCTTTATGGAACAAAAGTACAGTCGATATGTTTTAGGTATTTTAATGAACTTCATGAGGTTCAACAGGGCCAAGTGCAAGATGCTGCACCTGGGTTGGGATGACCCCTGGAATCAATACAGGTTGGGAGATGAAGGGATTGAGAGCAGCTTCAGGTTCTCCCTCCAATAGGGAGTTGGATGTGGAAGAGCAAAAAGCTCAGCAGTGTGCAGGCTCAGCTATTTCAGGCAAATAGAAAAAGAGGAAATTTGTTGTGTTTGTTTTTAAAGGAAATTGGTTTGGAATGGACTCCCACATGGCACAGTTTGCTCTGCACTTACTTTTCCTTAGAATTCCTTTTTCTTTTGCCTGTTCCAGACAGATGCTCACACTATGCAGATACTACTGAAAACATACAGTAAGAAATATTTAACCCCTATGGTCAGCTTTTGCTTTGCAGTGAGCTACCTGTAGGCAGACCCCCACAAAACTGAAGAGAGGTTAATGCAAAAAAAATCAACAAAATACTGCCAAGCACTCTGTATTAGCTATTCCCAGAAACACATCTATCCGCAACAAGGGAAACACAAGTGGCTGAACAAAGTAGTTTGAAATCCTACCCCAAAACTGCACATATGAAATGACTATATGGTTGTAATAAAGGTGGCAGCACCATTTATCTGGCAGCGAGTTACTGTGCCCATAAACAAGTCTACTGCTGAAAGGAGAGATCTGTGCCTCAAGATACTATAGTGACAAGTGGCAATTAAGAGTAGGTAGCACATTGCCCTCCTTATGATAAACACAATTATATAACATTGTTATGCAGTGGTATTTTTCACTGTCTGCTTTTGCATATATGCCATTTTAGAAACAGGATAAATAACTGGAGATGTTCTTCCCAATAGATAGGACTGCCTGAGGTTATTCACATGCTAGAGATTCAGTGCTCAGAAAGCTTTAAATAAACTGAGCCCAAATAAAGGAAATCAAATGAACCATTAGAGAACTGGAAGAGGATTTATTTTCTCAAGACAGTGGTCTATAGGAGCTGTACATCATCTGCAGATGTAAGTACAAAATGAACACAGTTTCTTCCAAACTAAAGTGTGCTGTTAAATGGGAACTGTTAGCAGTAGGCTAGATACACATTGCTTCCCACCTGCTTCTCTGTCCTCCACCAGGTAAAAAGGGATAGCTTTTCTTCTCAGTTCTTCTCAGTGTCCCAACCTTTTTGCTTTTCCATGCTAAGAACAGAAACAAGGGTAATGGAAAGAAAGACAACAATTACTAGCACTGAGTTTCTTTCCCTCATCTCTGTTGTGCTATCTGATGACAGGAATACAAAGGGTGTGGGTAGACTGATAAAGGAAATTGATTAGTTTTGGGAATCAGAATTAAAATGTTGGCAACTATTAATGAAAGTTTCCTTCTTGATTTGTAAACTAGGGAAAGGATAAAAAGTCATGAAAAGCTTGCAAGAGAATTTTCAAGAAGAGTGTGTTGGTCTAGTCAACTATACTAAATCAAAACAATTGTAGATCTTCAAAGAGCAAAGGATAATATATGATTAGTGCCTTCAAAATAGACATTTACAATGAAGATATTTCAGATATATCCTGAGGATTTACTTTTTATTCTCCTTCAATAAATTCACAATTAACATCAGATTCTTCATCTCTCAGTCTTATCTGAGACTTTAAGTTTAGACTGCAAACACTTCACCAGTTTTCAGGAAACTGAGTGTCATTTTCTATACAAACTCTAAAGCAGTATTCCTTAAACCTTTTGCAGATGCATCTCCTTTTGCAGTACCTTCCTTTCTAAGTGTTTACAGGCCAGGATAAGAGCTACTTTTAACTGCTGACAGGACATCAGTCACACCAAGGTGGATACTAGACTCAATTCAGACTCCTCCTCTTTGATCCCCCATGACCACAACACACTGTCTGAGACACATTGACTCCGAATATAAGAAATAAGAGGGTTATTAGTGCAGCTGCTGTTTTTTTCTGCCATTCATAGAACAATATTTTCCACATGAAATCTGTCATTTCAAGATAGCTATAAAGAAGATGTAAACCATAACTATAACCCATGAGAAAGTCAAATGTATCTGAGACTACAGTGAACAAACCTGAACTCCCAGACAATTCTACACAAATTTGTGGTGCTTCATTGGCAGAAAACAGTTATCTTCAGTACCAGTGCTAGACCAGACACAATCCTGTTTAGCAGGAAAGCAGGAGAGAGATTCTGTAACCTAGGGAAAAGTATTAAAGAAAACAGTCCCCATCTTTGCAGAAGCTCTCATAATACAAACAATCCAGAGCAGTAGTGCTTAGAGGGAAGACACTGCAGTATTTAAAGGGTGTTATTGTACAGTTCACCCTAGACTGTAGATAAGATCTACAGTTGGATACATTATAAATGAGAATTTTAAAAACAAGAAGCAAATGTTTACAGATGGGAAAAAAGTGTCACTGAACTACTCTTCAATATGGAGGTTGTTTAATGAGCTGGGCAAAGGGATTTTCAGCTTTATACAAGACATTTTTATGGTTGGACTATGTTTGTTAAACTTGCATTAAATTCATCACTGGTGTAATCCCAATGACATTAGGCACAGGAATCAACCATTGGTTGAGGCTATACAACCTCAGTTAGACTAATTTCCTCTCCCTGAGACAAATCAAGAAAGCACACAGACACAGGTCTCAAAGAGGGAAAAAATCAGATAAAATTGAGTGAAGAGAGAAGTGTCATGTAGATGTCTACACCAAATTAAAGTCCTGAATTTGCAGTTAGGTATTAATGTTGGAGGCACTTTTTGTCCATAGATATTTCAGTGTCCCTCCCCTCTTGACATAGCTGAGCAGAACAGCTCTAGACAGTGCCCAAGTGGAATCAGGGTCCAGAAGTAAGCAGGTTTTTGCTAAATTTCAGTGCAGTAGATATTTCTAGATTGACACAGAAATCCTGAAATCAGCCTCCATAACAGAATCTGACTGAAGAACATATCTATATTCTGTCCCATTAAAACAGCAAGAAAAAACATCTGTGGTTTAGTCATATAGATGAATGATAAAGTTTGAACACCTATGGACAATCTTCAGGTTATATATGGAGGAGAGAAAATATTATGTGTAGAGACATTTTTGGGAGTTACACCAACATGTAAATATATGTTATTTATACAATCCAAATAGTGGCTACCGTATAAATCCTTCATACAAAACAGGCATTAAATCCAAGTATGCATTTAGTGCTCTCCATTCACATTTGTATCTTTACCTTGATTTCACTTGTGTTCAATCCATTGATTGCCTCTACCTTTTATCTAGAGGATTATTGCGTCACATGTATCATGCCATTCATCTTTACTGTATTTAACAACAAGTTTTACAATTAAAAATAAATGTTTTACGACAAATACTGAGCATATGAAGTTCACCTGAGGTTAATGAACACTCACCTGGGAGAAACAATACAGATGGGGGTTTTTTTCAGCTTAAGTAGCTGGAAAAAAACTTTCCCAAGCCAAATATTAAGATTTATGTTTGTACAGATGAACAAAAACATTTTTGTAAACTAGTTGCAGTGATAAGAGATTTGTTCTTATTTCTTCTTCATATAATAGAAAAAAAATCACCTGACAAATAGGATTCTAAATCTAACATAAAATTCTAATTCTGGCACCAAATTCTGATTTCACCACTTTAAAAGAGCTTCAGTAACTTAAATGACTTCAACAGAACCTTAAATTGCCTTCACAATTATCTCTTAGTTTCTTTAATCACATTTCAATCATTTATATTATGAGAACTGCTGAAGTATGTTCCATGTAAATTCAGACTTGGCCTTTTGTACAGATTTTAATCGGAGATGAACATTTAGGAGTGATATAAATAGCCATCAGAACCTAATTGAGGACAACCTCAGTGTAAAGAACTGAGAGATAAGAATGAGACTACACAGAAATGCTCAAACTTATGATTTAAAAACTAATTAATACAATTTATTTTGAAAGAAAGAAGAGAGTGATAAGAAAGAAAAAGGTCTTCTGAAACAATTTCAAGGATTGCAGCTGAGAGAACGATGTCACCAAGACAAAACAAATTGGGTTCTACAGGCAGGAGAGGAATTCAGTAAACATGAGGAGCGTGTGTCATTTGGCCAGTTAGATCAGCCCAAACGGTAAAATCTCAAAGATCATGCCAATTATAATGACAGTGCTAGGATAATTAATGAGAATTGATTTCCTCAAAGAAGCAAAAAGTGAAGAAAAGACGAGAAAGAAATAACAATCAGGAGACAAAGATGTACAAAGTTTTAGGGAAGAGGAAAAAAAAGAGGACAGATTAAATGTAAAATGCACACATAAACTGATAGAAATAGAGGAAACCCCAAAGAGTTCTGGAAATCCACACTGACTTTGTAAGAGAGATTCATGACTTACTTCTTTGACATCAAAGCCTTATCTGGCCTGAGGATGATACTCCTGAGGAATTAATCTTAGGGTCAATGAAAACTTAGCTATTTTAAAAGACAGAACACAGACTAGAAGAAAATTTAATTCCAGCTCCTTACAAATAAAGTTCAAACTCAGAAAGGGAGAAAGTCCCCATAACCATTAAGGATTACACACGTGGAGGTTGCTATTGATGTAGAAAGTGATAAGCCACTAAGGTGAAATGTTGCAATGACGGAGTATGAGACAGGTGGATTTGATCTAATAGATTCACAAAGGTAATTTTTTTAAAAGAACATTATCTTTTAAATTAAAACTAGGTTTGTTAGCTCTCTGTATCTTTAACGACTTTTAAGATATGGTTCACAATTCTTAACTATTTGTACTTGTGAGGAATATGAAAAGTTGCAGTGTGATATTTTTTGTGCTGGCACCATAGATGTTCACTAGTTCCATATAAAAACTTCTATCTGGTACAGCTAATCAGGATATTTGGGTGTTGAACTCTGGCAGCAACCAGTGGATGAACTCTGGAGATCTACATCACTGCTTGCCTTTTAAGAGTCTGGCAATTAGGTTATTAGATATTTGAATAAGATTTTTTAAGACAATCAAAGTGACTTCATAAAGAAATCAAATGCACTCTGAGAGCACACTGAGGTTATGTTCCAAATTCGTCCCTGGGAAGCCTAGTGGAAGCCAGCACTTTTATTGCCAACAGAGAACTCTAGATAAGCTTAGGAGGTGATGCTGAGAAGGTTAAGCACAACAATGAGGAGATATAAAACAAGAGTAGCCAAAAGACAATTATACCACATCCTTCATATGTCAATGAAAAAAATTTGCACTGGTTTCAGTAAGTCATGATCAAAATTTACTTGAAGAAATGCTCCAGGATGAGGGGTTTTTTCCTAGATTTTATAGAATCTCCCAGAATTTCCTGTTCAAAATGAATCATGCATAGCTCTAGTTGAAGCAATTGCTTCTGAAGGCACCATACATTTGTAAGACATGTATTAAACTCCACCATTTTTTGTAAGATGAAGCAAAGAACAGAGCAGTATCAAAACTCAGAGGTAATTTCAACTTCCTAATTACATCAGCTCAACTGAGTCAATATAATCGTAATGGGTCGAGAAGGGAAACAGAGATCTGGCAAATGAGATAACATTTTTCTCAGTTTCATGATTTTCAATGTTCCTATCAGAACAAACAAAAGGTAAAGAGTCCCTAGCCAGACAGAATTGCAGGAGAATATCTCAACATATTTGTCTCTACCTGACCTACGTACTGTGCTAAACCTTCCTGGAGTTAAGCAGCAAACATAGATACTTCAGAGATTTTCTCTCAGATGGAACATTCCCAGCAAATGCACCATACCGGTATAACTGGAAGGTGGACTTTTTTAGTATGGAGTAGCATTAAAATTTACTAGTGAGGCATGAGCCTGAGCTTCACTGCATGCTTATATGTCAATGAAGATAAAAAGTTCCTATTTCTTTTAGAAAACCAGCTAACCTTAAAGGCTTTTAACCAGGGCAACAAGTTGTGGCATTCCATAAATGCACCATTCTGACATGAGGGGGTAAACCTGTTGATTGAAGGTGCAGAAAAACAAGATTTTGCATCCATTTTCACTGAAAAGATCAACCATGGGTTCTTTTTTTTCAAGAACAGTAGGCATTTCTGGAGTTTTCTTTCTCCCCTAATAAACCTTATGGAGGAAGAAGAAAAGGTCAGGAGCACTGGTGTAGAAAAGGCTACTGCAGCAGACTGAAAAAAGAGCACTGAAGAATGAGCATGAGAGTAGCCTCTGAGTATGTAAATGGTCCTCATCTGCTCCCAGTTCCTCAGAAGCTGCACAAAAGGCACTGAGCTTACACAGATTTAGGAGGGTGGATTAGTTAACCTCTCAACCCTCAGCCCTATTATTTTCCATGAATCAGCAGAAAGAGAAACTCCCTTCTTATACAAATCTCAGTTCTTGAGGCTCCAAACTCCCATTTTTCTTTTCAGGTGTCTAAATTATATAAACACAGGAATCTTATCATTAGACATAAACCAGACCCAACAAAATTACAACACGCATCAGTTATCAGTGGATTCTTGGTCCTGCCCCTATTGACTTTCTTAGAAGAGAAGTGCAAACATAAAATACACGATGCAGATCTTGACATACATACAAAAAAATAGGAATAATCACTGTGATGATTCTGCTTATTGGATTTGATAATCTGTAATTTTGCCCATTTTTGTCATCAAGGAAATTCCATTCTGTTCATACATTACCATTGGGAACTAGGACACTTTCAAGGTATCTAACAACTACTGCAAGTGTCTACCATTTATTTCTTGCCTAACATCATCTTTATTCATCACAGAGTACCCTATAATTACACATATTCAGAGACTTTAATAAACATATTTTTTTCTCCCACAGCCATCTTCACCATAAAACAGATGTTTAGTCAGGCTGGCAAGCTTCCCTTTCCTTAGAACTGTTTTTATTGGGTATCGAAAAAGAGATCATAGGACATGAAAATGAGGTGAAATGGACTCTTGCTGAACCAAACATAAGGGTTTGCTCCATTTTTCCTGACATTACCAGCTTTCCTCCGGCTGCATAATGTGATCATTCATGCAAGTCACTTTGCGATCATTTCTGGTAGTCTCAAATTAGTTTCTGCTGTTTGGTGCTGGAAGACAACATGTCAGTTCCTTGGAGAAGCAAACCAGCAGCACTAGAAATTATAAGCTTTCTGAGGTCAGACATATACATGATTCTTGTTTCAGCCTTGTCAGACAAGCTACAGAGATCTTTAACTTCAATTATTTGTAACTGCCTGGAAATCAGCATAAACTGTCCATATGGGAAGCTTGATAAAGCTGTCAGTAATGCCTATTTCACTGCATATCTATGCCAAAGAACCTTCTGTTCGTACAAAATTAGACAATGATCTTAATTTTTCTTTTCAGTTCCCTACTAAGTATTTTAGGAAGAAAGAAAGGAGTCTACAGTTAGGTAAAAATGTAAGTCAAGGATGTATGCCCAAAGGAAGCACAGACAGCAGTAAATGGGCAAGTGTAATGTTGTATCCACTACTGAGCACATAACCCCCAGGCACGTATTTGACCGAAGCTACTTTCCGCAGCTTGCACATTTTTGCACACAATTTATAGTTGAATTACGTGTCACTTGTTTGGGAGTTTAGGCAGATTAAGTTTGGCATCTGATTTTCAGTAACATGTAGGAAACACTAGAATAATTTACACTTCCATAGCATTACTATACACCCAGAGTAGTGCAATTTAAACCAGTAAAATGTACGAGTTTGCATCTGGAATGCTGACTTAATTTATTGCATAGCTCTGCAGTTGATTTCTGAAGTAAAACCCAGGCTCTGTTGAAGTCAATAGGAATTTTACCACCTGCTTCAGCACAGCCCAGATTTCATCCTTATGATATGGGCTTGCACAGCAGAGGGAAAGAAACAAAAAAGAGATCAATAGGATTTTTTCAGTTTCATACTCTTGGCTGAAATGGTCAGAGCTGGAAGAAGGAGTATCTATTTGACACTGCTAGTTTTTAAATTTGGTCAGGAGGTCTAGTTTGGTCCTCTGCAATTGTGGCTACAGAGGGAGGTCCTCTGTGGCCCGGGAAAGCTCCAGCAGCATAGGAAAAGCGTTGCTGCCTTGGGAGCAGTTGCTGCAAGGGCTCCTTCAGGCTATGAAGAGCTCGGCACATCCTACCAAAAGAGGGAGAAGGGAGGCATTGCCAGCCCAGCCTCAGGCATCTGCAGGCCTGGAAGTGGCAGGTTGTGGTGTTTTCTAAGCAGACTGAGGTCTGTTTCTCACAGCCCAGATTTGGCGCCAACTGGGTGTTGTTCCTTGGCAGTGTCCATACCGATTAAGATCACTGAAGCAAACAGGGAAAACAGCCCTCTCCTCCTTGAAAGCAGTTTCTGCAGTGCTACGGGTTAAGCAATGCAGAGAAGTTGGATACCATGTGCTTTCATCTGGGAATTACCAACACAGCTGCCTGAGTCCTGTGCCAATTTGTGACTTCTCACCAACACGTGAATAGCATAAATGGTGTGGAAATGCTCCTCCCCATGCCATCACAGCCATTTTAATCACTGTGATACAAGCACTTCTACGCAGAAAGCACTGGAAAAGATGGTTTTACCTAGAAATTTTCTGAGCAAAAGTCAGCCATGAAAGCTAAACCACAAATTTTGTCCAGAACTTGATGTATTTTCCTTTTCAGTCTCTAACATCCACTTAAGACTACAGAACATATGTAGTTGTTTTAACTGGACTATTGTACCTCTAGGAGCTTGTGATCCATGCGCTGGTTAGCGGCAGGCACAGGCACATGCTGTGCTGCACATATTTCTTAGCCTTCAAGACCATGCTGTGCTCTATATATCCCTTAAAGCTAAACTCAACTGGTTAATCATAATGGAAAAGCCTGATGATCACTCTCACCTGGCACCAGCGATGATGCCACCAGGATGTCCTTGTCTTTATCTTGAAAGGAAGCAGCTTATTTTATTTCTAAGAAAGTCCTATAAAAACTTTGAAGACCTCAATGCCAGTGAATCTCACCCTTGACAGGAAGTCTGAGCAGCATGTCATGCCCTGACCATAGGTCAGTCTGATGCCACACCTATCTTGAGGTTCCCAGCATCAGAAGGGACACAAGATTTTATACCTTGCTACTAGCTTTGGTGCTGAACCAGCACTCTGGTGCAAGACAATGTAGAGAAGTGATTTTAACATCCTTGTTTTTTCCTTCTACCCAAATACTCCTGAAGGCATATTAGGGAAGCTAATTAGTGCTATTCAGCAGAAGCAAGGACAGGAGGATTTAACCCTAAACACTGCAGAATAACTGAGCTTCCAAACTGTTTTCTCTCTTTACACTGCATTTCCATCTGCTGCTTTAGAAACTCACATGTTTATTGCCAACCAACCAATAATCCCACCCTGCACTTTGAGAGCCAAATTTACTGGGTAACTCAGGTACTCAGGTGGCTCATAGTTCACTGAGATCAGGTTTGATGCCAAAGCTTTTCATGGAGTCAGATTGCAGGCTGCAGCTAGGAGAGCTATCCTCTTGTGAAATACATCCCACTGAATTTAGCAATGATAAGAAATACAATGCCAGAATGATAAACTCCTAGTCAACTCTGAACTTGTGTGGGATTTGCTGCTCCAGTTTGAACTCTGTAAGTCTATAGGGCCTCATCAGATTCATCCAAGGGTATGCAAAGAGCTGGCTGATGTCATTGCAAGACCTCTCTCAATGATTTTTGAACAGTCTTGGGAATCTGGACATGTCCCAGTGGACTGGAAGCTGGCAAATATTGTCCCAGTTTTCAAGAAGGCCAAGAGGGATGACCCTGGAAATTACGGGCCTGACATTCTCACCTCAGTGACTGGTAAAATTATGGAGAAGATTATTTTGAGAGGTACTGAAGTGGCAGGCACTGATGTCTTCTCTCTGGTGACCAGTGACAGGACCCAAGGGAATGGCATGAAGCTGTGTCAGGGGGAGGTTTAAGTTGGATATTAGGAAAAAGTTCTTCACCCGGGGGTAGTTGGGCACTGGAACAGGTTCCCCAGGGAAGTGGTCACAGCACAAACCCTGATGGAATTCAAGCATTTTGTCAACACTCTCAGACACATGGTGTGATTTTTGAGGTTGTCCTGTGCAGAGCCAGTAGTTGACTTGATGACCCTTCCCACTCAGGATATTCCATGATATTTCCTATGTCCTATGAAATAGGACTTTCATGCTGAGGAGCACAGACAATCCTTTGTGTTTGTTGAAGTTGTCACTTGCAATGTGGAGGAGAAATGCCTATGAGCTCATAAGAAGAAAGGAAAAGTCAGAAAAAATACATCAGTATTTGTAAAATTAACAGTAGGTATGTACACATGGTAAACACGTATTTTAGAATCATATAATATCCTGAGTTAGAAGGGACCAACTTCACTTCCTGGAA
Source organism: Manacus vitellinus (assembly GCF_001715985.3). Classification (NCBI taxonomy): domain Eukaryota; kingdom Metazoa; phylum Chordata; class Aves; order Passeriformes; family Pipridae; genus Manacus; species Manacus vitellinus. The sequence goes on along the minus strand of NW_021938789.1, from coordinate 41,650,409 downwards.
ATCTGATGTCACCCCTAGTTGTAGATCACTTTAGTCTACTGCAATTAAAATGCTTCCCTTCTACTTGCAAAGGTTATCTGAGTCCCTAGTTCAGAAAAGACCCTGAAATATCTTGAGAAGAGAAATTCTTGATTCCTCATCTGGGAAATGTGGAAATTCAGGCATTTGTAGATGAGTTCCTGTGTTGTGCCATCCCTCCAGTCCCTGCAGGCTGTGATCTGGAGAGCTGGCAGGATACTGCAGCTGGCAGAGATCCTGCTCCCTGAGCATGCGAGTGAGCAAGGCACACACTGTCAGCTTCAACACCTGCTAAATGGGAACAAAACTCACCACAATGATGCAATATCCATCCTATCACTTGCAAAAATATTCACATCTATATCCATGATAAGGCTGAAATGTTGGGCTTCTTTTAGTTGGTTTTCCAGTGACGGCTAATGCTGCTTATCATCGCTTTACACCTCATGCCCTAAAAGTTCTCTGAGCAGCAGTAAACTGCAAATTCTCTATTGCAAATACACTGTGAATAACTTGCTGAAGACCTCATTAAAGAATATTACTTATGGTGAGAGTGGTATCAATTTTGAGAAATCTCCTTTGTGATAATGGGTTTTCAGATGTGCTTTAAAGCAAAATCTAAGATTATTACTTCAAAACATATGTGTATATATATTATTACTGCTTGGTTTTTATTTATGCTTTTGGCATGGAAGTGCTATGTCACAATCTGCACAGAATCCTATTTTTGTCAAAAAAGAGCCTGAGCAATAGCTAACACTTCTCAGCAAATAGGCCCATACACCAGTCCTGACTATAAAACCAGCCATGAACAGCAAGCAGTTGGCCTTAGTTTATTGTTCTTCAATAGATTTTATCTTGGAACAAATTGCTTTTCAAAAAGCAGGAGCTTCAGGAAGCTTGAAAAGCTTTTAAAGCAGACATTTCTATTTTACATCTTAAACACAGAACTGCATTCCTACCCAAAAACCTGTTAGCACAGCTGAGAAAAAAATGCTTGATAGAAAGGCATAAGCCATCAACTCTAAAGATGGGATCAGCTCTTAGCATATGGAACAGAAAAAAAAAAGCTTCCAAAAATATTTGTGGGAGACACTGACTTTCTGTTTCTACTCTTCTTTCAAGGATTATCATGACTCTTTTCTTTCTTGCTTATTTGCATGTCTTTCAGTAAGTAGCTTTTTCCATCATTTTGTTTACTGCTAAGCTCCATATTATGTGACATACTTTCCCCTTATTAGTCACTTAGTTTTTCTTCTTTTATTTTCACCTTCTCCTTGCATTTTTATGTTTCTTTAAGACTCCTTGAGGGTTATTCTTCCAGGCTGCTCACACCCTGAAAAGTAAGACCTGACAGTTCAGTGTGCCTGTGATCATCCTTGTCTGAGAGAAGACGGCTTTCCTTTTCTTATCCTCATCCTCCCAATTTCCCCACAGATGCAGAACATAGTGGGCCTTTTCTTATTCCCCTTCAGAGAAGGAGCAAAACAGAGTGTTTTGGTGGGTTTTTTTTGAGAAAGATAGAGTGAGAGAGCTAACAGGTACCTTTTGGGTTTCTTCTGCAGTGGCTCCAGTAGCCCCAAGTCTTTGTCATTTCTCTTGTGGTCTCTACTACCTGCTAAATCTTCCCTCACTTCAGCACTGAGGGAAGAAATACTTCTGTTCACAGATGGTCAGAGGAAAAAAAACCAAAACACAGTGGGATTAAATCTACTGCTTCTGACTTAATTATTTTAAGATTTGAGCAGTTGGTACTGCAAGAAATCAGCCATATGACCTCTTGCCTCTTGCTTTCAAAAGAGTTTCCGCTTGGGTGCTGAGCACAACTCCATCTTCAAGCAGGAGTCTGAATTGTCAGGTTTCGGTGGAAAAGAAGCACTTTAAAAGTCTACCTTCTGCCTGCTGTCAGGTAACAGCATTTTGCAGAGGTAGGTGCAGAAACAAGCAAAACAAGCAGACATTGGGTGGCTTTGTACTGCACTGTTGTGGATGAACAGCTTTTTTCAAACAGACTTCCTAATCTATTAGTCTCTCTTGCCACACACAGACACACATGAGAAATACCTGTAGGCTAACATCACTCCTAGTAACACAAGGCAAATGTATTTATGCATCGACTGTTGAACAGTGTTTTATGCAATGTGACACCACACACATGCCTGAGAGAAGTTCAGAGCAATAAGCATTTTGCTATTGCGTTTGTTTCAGCTGAAGTGGTGGAGCAGAGAGATCAGCAGAGTAGCGCTGTTGGATGTAGCTGCCAGAGATTAATTGTGACCCCTGTGACTGGCCAGTCAGGCAAATTCCTGCAGCACTTCTCACCAAGGGACAGGCACCACATCTTGTGCAATTCATAGCAAAGAAGCATTTTGTTACAGTGATAGTGCAGCTCCTTTTTGGTGTAACATGCTCCCCATCTACTCCAATCACAGACATCACTGGATGTGTTTACATAGAGATACATGTTCTCTCACACCTTGCATTCTACTTAATTTCCCCACTAATATCAACCTGGAGACTTTCTGTTCATAGGCACATATATTCCAGGTCCAGAAGAAGTCTTAGAGCTAAAACTTTGTCATATACAAGATTAAACCACTGAAGTGATCAGGCTGAGATGAAAGAAACCAGTCCAAAAGTCCTATGTAGCATCTCAACCCAAATTTTCAGTTTAATAGTAAACTGTGCAAAAGACCAGGATTTAACAACATTATTGTGGTGGGAAAATGCAGGAAAAGTTTAAAGTGGAAGAAGAGCTCAGGGCACAGGCCAGAAAATACATATACTTATTTTAAAGCCATTCCCATCTTAAGCATACTGAAATATATGTTACTTAATATAGTGTCATGCAGCTGGATGCACACCTAACTCCTTCCGGACTCTTAGCATCCTGTTGCTAGCTCGTTACTTATCATTAAAGACAAAATACATTAACAGTATTTGCAATGCAATACAGTCATGATCTATTAAATGAGGCAGGGTTCTGGGCTGTTCTGCTGGCTTTGCAGTTGTCACAGTGTCACTGACTCCTCACTGTACCTTTGGTCTAACTGCAGTTGGAGACTGTTGACAAAAACGATGACCCAGGACTTTGTCTCTCATCAGCTGCTCTCTATCTAACACAGTGTAGGCCATCTCTTACTTGAGAACTCCTGGTACTCCTGGAGAAAATTGAATCAGAAATATTTATAATTCTAAAAATCTCCAGGCTTCAGGGCTGGTTTTCCTGGTTTCAGAACTGTGGGATTTAGGCAGACCTAGCACGGGAACGAAACTAGCAGCGTACTGACTGAAGAGTATGTTTTACATCATCTCTGAAATTGAGGATTATGAAACTGACAGGAGAGAGAGATCCCTGGTGTTAAAAATAGGATATTAACATGTATTTGAAAAACCAAAAAACCTCTAAGCTCATTATTTGCCTCTTCATCTGTAATTCCTATTGTTGATGGAGTATTTTATTTTCCTGGAAGTGAGGTTGACATTTTTCCCTATGTGATAGATACCAACAATTATCTTTGAGAGAAAGATTGTTTTGTGGTTAAAAGTGCGGCCCAGGACTCTGAAAATCTGCTTTTGTATTCTGCTCTACTACAGGTGATCCTTATGATGTTTGGCAATTCATTTGATCTTGTCTTGGCCCATTTTCTCTTTACTAAACTGAAGAAAATAATTTTTCCATACTTCATAGAAGAGTTATGGGCATAAATTAATTCATATTTATGAGGTACTAAAGGGATTCTGATGAGTACCATAAAAAGGCTGACTTACAAATAAAACTCTCTCTGTGTTCTGCTTTTCCACTGATATAGCTGTTTTTCTCTACTTCTTAAAGCAAGGACCTTTTTATTTAGAGTAATATTTTTTACTTGTGACACTTCTTGATTTTACCTCAGAACGATAAGTACTTGTACATTGCAGTTGCAGCAATTATTTTTATGCATGATATGCTGTATATGAAACTTTCAGTGTCCTTTATAGCCAAACAGAACAGAATAGTTTCTTTAAAGATTTATTTTTAAAGCCTGTGACAGAGCACCAGACTTGCAGCTGACAAGGCAGAAGCATTGCAACTTTACACATAAAGCAGAGGGAGGATGGGAAACAGAGAGAAGAATATCACTTATGATTACCCCACAGTCCTCAGGAGGGCTGACTCACGGGAGAGACAGCAGAATAACCTCCAATATGTATAAACTCTGCCTTCTTACTCCGCCTGTAAAACAGAAGTTTGTAGAGTGTCACTCAAGCTATTTTCAAACTTAGGGTGACAACCAAAAAATAAACAAATCAGGGTAAAGTCTCTTGGAAGAAAGTAGAGGAGACTATTCTTCTGTCCTTGACCATTCACAGGTAAACTTGAACCACTTTTTTGATATTAAACCCAGGAAACCTTTAGCAGAATCTATCACACAAATATTAGACCCTGCTGAGAATTTTAACACCAGCTTTGCCAATAAAATCATGTGCACAAATTAAGTTTCTTTTGTGGACTGAATGTACTTATTTCTCTATGTATATTTATGATGATACCCAAGCATTATGTAGAAATTAGCTATGCAGCCCTACTCTAAAATTCACGTAGGAAATAAAAACTTTCAAAATATGCCGAGAAAGAAATCTTTTGACTACTACAAAAAACAGCTCTAAAAACTCGAGAAAAGAAAGCAATTAAAAATCTTTTCCTATGCTTGAGCAGCATCAGGAATAATAGAAAGCTATGTGACATCATTCAGACAAACAGGTTGTTTAAAGTAAACTCCTAATCAGGAGAATTCAGTCAGTCCTCCAATTATCCTTCCCTTCAAATGTCATTGAGCTGGACAAGAAAGCCAATAGAAGAAGGAAGCATTTTAAGCCACATACTGCCACTTGCAGGTCAAAAGAAGTCCATGACAGCTAAATACGGTAAGGATGGAAGCACACAAATTCATAGCCATGTAATGCAGGGTTTCAGAGAAATTTCTTAGAGGCACCTGGAAGAATTTAATTGACATCCTCAAGAGAGAGCAAGTTCGAACAAAGCTAGCTTTGTCACCAAGAAGGAAGTGCCTAGCAGCAGTCATATCTCTTAGAGTAACTGGGATTGTATATTCTGGTGACTGGTGGCACAGCAGGATGTCCTGGTTTCCACAACACAGGCACAAGTGCATGGAGACATTAGCATGTTGAGAAAATGCTCTTGGACACAGCACGTTGTCAGCTTGGGACTGCACCAGGGTGAGTCCTGGGCTTGGGGAAAGACAATGTGCTTTTAAACCATCTCAATCTCTCCTCAGGGCCTCTCTGACTCTTGGTGTCAGTCCATGCTGCCTTGGGACAGGTCTACACTGCACTAACAGCAGCATTTCCTGTGGGGTGGTTCTGCTGCCTTGGTGTTGTGCCCTGTTCTTCCCCTTCGCTGAGGGAGAGTGTAGATTTGACCATTTAGGTTTCTGCTCTGAGCTACTTTTCTGTAAAAAAGGTGTCTGTGAGGCTACTCATGCCAAGGGCTTGACTCCTCACCAGGAGAAAAAGCAGCAGTTGAGGCTATGGGTTTCTCCAGGCATGATGTACAGAGGAAGTAAGAGAGGACCAGCGGTCAGGAGGGGAAGGAGGGCAGTAGGCCTGCCATTCCCTGCCCACCATGGTGCCTCAGAAGCAGGCAGATGGGCTGGGAGGCTGCAGAGCCAGGGTGACACTAGTTCAGTGTGTCCCACTTGGCATGCTCCCGAGGCTGAGGTCCAGCAGAGTTCCATCTCAGGTGGCACTTTGAAGCTGCTGGTTGCATTTGAGCAGCCCGCAAGGGCCCCTGTGCTCTCCTGGGCTTGAGAAACAAAATACAGCAATGTTGGCCTCTGGGTCTACATCACAATTTATATTTGAAGGGAATTCACAGACTTTCTGCTGAGTTTGGAGGAGGCAGGGAGAGAAGAAAAATGAGGTCAACACATATGTAAGAGGTGGCCCCCATCTCACAGCAGGATGCATTCCTGCTGACGTTTAAAATTAATAACTTGTCAATGACACCTCAATTTCTCCATAAATAATATATTCTGGCACATCCATATTATGTCTGCATGATTACATCACAGTATCATCCTAGCCATAATTTGGGCTGACGTAAAAAGTAGTAAGAAGTATGAGATTATGAAAATATTAATTTCTTTCCAGTTAGTAGGGTGATTGAGCACTGTACCACTTCAGTGAGAGAAGACAACCTGGGATCTGTGCCCTGGCTCACGTGCTGCTGTATTCTGACCTGCTCAGACAAATGGGAAAGAGAATTTTTTGTCTTGTTGAAAAGGTGACTGAACCTTCTTGGCTTTGGTTTTTAAGTGCAAGGTGAGTTTATTGAACTGTTTCCCCAAAGTATTTCAAGTAGATGAGAAGTAAGGAAGCTTAAATAATGGTATTCACTAAAATAAGTAGAAGTAAGAAAAATTCTGTGGAATTAACAGAACATATTACTTGATGTAAAACTTTATTTCTCCATTTTAGTAGTAGATTATACACATTTCGCTCACTGACAGAGAGATAATAATCATACAACTTAAGCTCAATGTCACTACTCAGTATTTTCAGATCATTTCATTCTTGCAATCTTTGTAATTAAGTATTTTGTCTTAAGCATTTTAGAGCAGTTATAAATGGTTTACATTTGATAGGATTCTCCCTTTGGTAGAAATTTGCTCATTTGTAACATGACTTAAAATTCTGCTGAAACGGTCTGAAATTAAATTATTAAAAAAAGAAAATATGTTGTATGTACAAGCATACAACATTAATTTGAAGACTCAAAGTATTGTGTAGCTCCAGATTTATTTTGTTTATTTATTATGACTGTAGTACAGTATTTAAATTTCAAAGAATTTTGGCAAGTCTATATTAGTACAAGTACAACAGCATCTTAGGCAAAACAACAGTGTATTGGGCTTTTCATCATTTTCTACCATTAACCTTTCCAGAAAAAATACTTACAATCTTGATATTTAAATGGAATAAATGTATTAAATCATTGGGTTTTTTTAAAGTCTTGCAAGAGTGGATGAAAATTATATTTGAATTTTTATGTTTTTCAAGCTAGGCCTCATTTCTACTTCCATATCAGTCAGCTACTCAAAGGTATAGACACCTGTCACTCAAGCAATTAAAGGAAAGATAAACCACATCCTCACAATCTTGCCTGAAGTGCTGTACATTGCCTGGCTGTTTGTAACTCTCTGGTTAAGAGGGACACATTTGTTCTGCACACCACAAAGTTCCATTAGTGAGCTTCGATTGCTCTCAGATACCTCAGACCATGTCTGGTTTGATGCCGCAGGCATCAGAGAACTGCGTCAGATTTCTGTGACCAAAGGGTGTGGGAAAATAATGACAGTCAATTAAACAAAACCTTGCTCTGTAACCTCAGCATAAATTTGCTTCCCAGAGCACGGCTGAGCCATTCAATTCTCTAGAACCTACATCTGATGAAATTGCTTTCCACTTTCCTCATGTTACAATTCAGGTCCTTCCCGTATCTTCTCTTTTGGGGTCTACATATTAGATGGCACTAATACTGACCCTACAAATGAAACAAAAGAAAAACTTTCCAAGTAAAAAAAAAAACCAAAACAAAACAAGGACTTTGATCCCCTACAAAGAAAAGCTAATAAGGAAATCTAGGATAATAAGAGAGAAGCCCTGAGCACCTGGAATTCTTCTGTCAGGTTCTTAGGTTGCTAACACAAACAAAGAACAATTGAATCAGAGCAGGCTACCTTCTGGTTTTGGACAGCAGTTACCACATGTTCTTTAAAAATGTACTGTGTGCATCTAAGTCTGGGCCCTGTCCCATTTCATACATGTTCAGATCATGCTCTCAGCCGCCCACCCCCACAAAGAGTCAATTGTTAACCTCTATGGACACATCAGGGTCCACTGTGCAGAGCTCATCCTCACACTTTCTTCTCCTTTCATGCCATTCATTCTTCATCTGTAGCTTAGTATGCTGCATTATATATGCAAATATTCGGCTTCAGTGGTCCAACACTGTGAGCCAAAGAGGCCAGAGATTCTTTTTGTGAGGTTAAATTTCACAGAATTTTTGTGCCATGAGGGGAGAACCTGCTACTGACTAAACAATCTGAAGTAAATGTGCTCTGCACAAAGTAATTGGACAGATTTTGGCAGAAGTTTTCTCTGAAGCCCTAAGACACAATGCTGTAAAAATAAGCTGAACCCCTGGAAGTATTGATATTTCTTTATCCATTTTCAAGTCAAAGCTGTCACATAGCCTCCTTTGGAGGATTATAGAAATACTGGATTATAGAAACAAGTCCCAGATGATCAAGATGCTTGTCTGCGATGTGAAAGAGGTGAAAACTTGGACCCAGGATTCCTCCACCACCGAGGAAGCTGGAAGCTGTCAATTACATCTGGAGAGGAGAAGGTTTTGTAGAAAAGATGTCTGAGGGCTTACAGCAAAAGAGGAAATTAAAGTTGAAAGTTGGACACTTCGCAGAAAGAACAGAAAAAGTTCCCACCCTATTGCACGACCCCTGTTGCAGGATGCACCTGCTTTCAGGTGCCAAATTTCTACAATTACATCTTTTCCTCCCCTATGGAGATTGTAGCTGGCCCCAGTCCAGAACTGAGAAATCATTCTGAGTTTTTACACAGATTAGTAAAAGTCGATTTTTTTTTTATCATTCTGAGTTTTTACACAGATTAGTAAAAGTCGATTTTTTTTTTAATGGAGGAAACGCAGAGAAGACCATGAAGTTTCAGTTTGAGCTATAGAGGACACAAACCAAAACATTGTATTTCATAAACTCAGACTAAGATTTTAAAGGTTATGTCAATTTTCCAGCTTAAATGTATGTTCAAACCCTAGGCCACTGCATCTGTATTAGGAAAACTAATTTGGTTCCAAAGGAAGATTTAAAAACAACAATAAGACAGGCTCATAGTGTGAATATGGCAACAAATGAGAAATGCCTTAAGCCCAGAAAAGTGTTTAAGAGGCAATTATAATAACCTCAGGAAGTTCAGTAAACTCATAACCTAATAATCAATAATCTCATGAAGTTCAACAAGGCCAGGTGCAAGGTGCTGCACCTGGGTGAGGGCAGTCTCATCCCCTAATACAGGCTAGATGGAGAATGGATCAAGACTAGCCCTGGGGAGATGGACTTGGGGGTTTGTTTGTGGACAAAAAGCTCAATATGACTTGGCAATGAATGCTCACAGCCCAGAATTCCAACCACATTCTAGGCTGCATCAAAAGAGGGGTGACCAGCAGGTTGAGGGTCATGATTTTCCCCCTCTACTCTGCTCTAGTAAGACCCCACCTGTAGTGCTGCATCCATGTCTGGGGGTCCCAACAAAAGAAAGATACTGACCTGTTGGAGCAAGTTCAGAGGAGGCCACTAAGTTGTTTCAGAGGGCTGGAACACCTCTCCTATGAAGACAGACTGAGAGACTTGTGGTTGTTCAGCCTGGAGAAGAGAAGGCTTTGGGGAGACTTTATAGCACCTTCCAGTACCTAAAGAGGGCCTGAGAAAGCAGGAGAGGGACTTTTTACAAGGGCGTGTAGGGCTAGGACAAGGAGGAATGGCCTTAAGTTGAAGGAAGGTAGGTTTAGATTGGATATTATGAAGAAATCCTTTACTGTGAGGGTGGTGAGGCACTGGAACAGGTTGCCCAGAGAAGCTGTGGATTCCTCATGGCTGGAGGCGTTCAAGACCAGGTTGGATGTCACTCTGAGTAACCTGGTCTAGTGGAAGGTTCCCTGCCCATGGTAGGATGGTTGGAATTAGACAGTCTTTAAGGTCCCATCCAACCCCAAACATGCTATGATTCTATGAATTATATGCAATTTCATAGGCACCATTTAAAGATAAAAATATAGTGGTGTAGTGTGCAACTGTCAAGAGCACTTAAAAACCCTATTAGCCAGGAAAGGAAGAATAAAATTTTAGGATGTTTCATAGGCAACAGAATAGTTTAAGACAAATATAATATATTCTTGTATAGAAAAGAACTAATGCTTCACTTAGACTTGGCTAGAGTGGCTAGAATGACTTAGTTTAATTTATTTTAAAAAAAAATCATGAAAGAAAGGAATTTTTTAAGTGTTTGGGGCCAAGAAGCAGCTTTATTCTTCTATGTATTTAATACAAAGACATTTTTCACAGTTCAGTTATCCACTTCTAGGACATTTTGAGTTCATTGTTACTTTGAAGGCCACTATTCTGAATGGGGAAGAATACTTAACAATATAATTTTAAATGTTAGAGAGTGAAGGTGAAATGATCAATCATCTCAGTTTAGCATAGAGGCTGGTACAAATAAACCCCCTAAATAAGAATGTTTTTCTGAAGTAGTTTAATGACAAAGAAGCATTTCTGATTATATCACACCTCCTGTATTAATAGAGCAAGGTATTTTGATAACTATCTTTGACCTATCTAGTTAAAGGTGTCTTATAAATGTTTCAAGACAACCAGTAGAGCATGCAGTCTGGGTTTATGCAGGCCTATCAGTTCAGAAGTGTGTGGTGCTAGTTTGATTCCAAGTCTCATAGATACTGATGCATTACTTAGCACCCCAGTTCCTGGTAACAGAACATCAAGTTTGTTTGCATGACAAGGAAACCCGTAGCCTTCCTAGTCTGGAATTTCATCAAGTACACCTGGAAGTTTCCAAAGACAAAGAGAACCTAACATATCTCAAAACACTAGTCTGAACCCTGATATTTGAACATTTGCCTCTTCAGGCTAATCCTTCAAATTCAGTTTCTTTTTGCAGTTACATAAAGAGTCACTTTCCTTCTGCATCCAGCGGGACTCAGCAAGACTGAGTTGCAGAAAGTGCCCCACTGCTTCACTTTTTGGACTGTCAGGGAGCCAAGTGCTCTGACTTTTTCTCCTGTGCAGTTAACACAAGAACACAGGCCAAAGACTCTGAATCTCTCTGAAGGAACAGCTGAGAGCTCCAATCATGCCAACATGGCCGGCTCCAACCTAGACATATTAAATCAATCTGGACTTGTCCTGGCTTCTGCAGAGCTCTTTGGCTATAGCTCCACCATCTTTCCCCAGGTTTGAGATTATGGTCCCTCAAAGCCAGCTTTGGGCCAGTGATGCTTCATTTGATCTCTATTGAGGCTAAGCTAATAAGCCCAGTGGGACCTTAACTGCTCTGCACAGGTTTCCAGTTTTTCAGTCAATGGTTTAACGGTTACAATGGAGAGATGAGTGTCCTGGTACTAAATCTAGTCAGGTACTCAGCACCTCCTCTTTCAGACACTGTTTTTGAGGCCCCAAATGTCCAGCCCTTTAAAGAACAGAACAATGTCCCATTTATTTTGTTTTTCTTGTTTTAAATCCTGTATTAATGCTGTACTTGTTACTTGGCCAGCCAAATAAGACTGTGACTATTATAAGTCAACGGTTTGGAAGCCTGGGGTTTAATACTTCATATAAATTCTGGCACCACTCAATTTCCTCAACAACATGTTCTCAGAGTTGACTGAAATTCCAGGGGGGAAAGAAGAGTTTCCCATACATTAATGGGATATGGAAAATGCCAGCTCTGCCTCTGAAAGTTTTTTTAACCAGATGTATAGTTTTTCTCACCAGTAAACTGAAGAGGTATGCATTTTCTGTTGCAGATGCAAATGCAACATTTGTATGGATCAGTAAATACTTTTCCACTGCAATGTAAATACACTTGACAGTTTGAATCTGCCATGAATTTCAGTGATAATTATGCAAATGTCATGCAAAACCAAAGAAAAGCAGTTTCTTAAATATTCACGTGGAAACGTTTATGTTACAATTATAGCAAGATACATAATATTCAAAGTATACTGACCATAAAACGTCTATGACAGCTCTGTTCTGCATGAACAGTTAGGAATACTCAGTGCCATCCTTCATACTTGTGGCCACAATAATTATTACAAATAATTATTGTTAATCAGTCTCCAGGGGTACGGCTGTGTAGCCCATTCCCATGAGCTCCAACAGCTAAATATGTATTGCCACATAGACTTCCAGAATGTTACTATATATGTGTCACCACTACTGTATGCCATAGAGGGTTGCTTGAGGACATGCTTAATCTGAAGGAAAAGGCATTATCCGTGATAAAAGTATCTTGCATTTTCTGAGCCTTTCAGAGTTCTTGGGAAAATTCTCGTATCATTTGTATGTTTGCAGATTTCAGACACACAGGTCTCCCATCACTGAAACAGCTTTTGTTCTTGGGATACAGACCTCTCTGAACAAGAGTTTCTTGACTCTTTCTCTTCAAGTCAATGTGACTGTTGTCGCCGAATTTTTGGCAACCTTGTTAAAAAAAATCAGCAACAATGCACCATCAGTTTTTGGCTCCTCTTCGTTGTTTAGAGGACCTGGTTGTTTCTTAGCAAGGTGTCAGTGCTGTTTCAATAAGATCTCACTATGAGTCCATCTGGAATACCCACTAAAGATGTGGAAGACTAGCAAGTACTAAAAACCCCTCTAAAAATAAGGAGAGTGTTTTTCACTGAGGCCCCTGGAAACAAGAATATTTACCTTGTAATTTATTCTCTGTCCCTTTCATACCCCTGTGATCAGGATTCCAGGTTTTTAGATTAACCCATGATTGATGATCAGAAGCCTGGCCTCTACACCAGGCCATTACCACAAAGAAAGTGGCTGTATACTGAGAGTGATGTGAACTAAACTTGTGTGAGCCCTGACACTACAAAATCGGAGATTGGAAAGAAGAAAGTGGATTGACAAAGAAATAGACCCTTGCCTCAGAAAGTTTCATGCAATCTTCCTCTTTTATTTAAATTGGTCTTCACCAGGGGAAGTTAGTTCAAGGTTGTCACATTAGGGAAGAAGAGTAATAAATACCATATACATGATGTAATATTTACTGCACATGAGGGGAAGAGTAATAAAATATCATAAAAATGGTATAATCTTTACTAATCCTGTTAATGATTCTCTCCCTGCCAACTGATGTCAGCACCAAATTACAGTATAGACAGAATCTCTAACCTCATCTCACCATTCCCTCCATATTTCAGTACTGCAATAGTAGAGGCTATTCCTGAGATGAACTTCTAGTGCTTCTGTTAAAGTTTTTGTGTCTGTGTTAAATTTTGTAAGACTGACCTGTATTAGCAATAATACTGATCTTTAACATGAGAATATCTAAGAAACAGGACATACTCTGACTAAATTAAACATCATTGCATCCTTTCAACCTAGACTATATGTCTTCAAAGTATGAAAGAAATAAATGGAATTTTCTGATATAAATATGTACTATATGAATATTACTTGGTTTAGACAGTACAGAAAAACTGACTTGATGCTATGAGTATATATCTTATTTTGTAACATATAGGAAATATCCTTCTGCATCTGCAAATATCTCTGTATTTGTTGTGCTGTAAGAGTGTCTAAAGAATCTAACAATAAGCTTTAGTATGACAACAACTGTACAAACTCAAAGCTCTGCCTCCAGAAGATTTTCTTGCTACCCTTATGTTTGGATTCAGGGTTAACACATCCCTCAGCTAGTCTAGTATAAGACAGAGGGCAGTGTTCAAGAGTTCTAGTTTCTAGATCTGCAAAGGTGGCAAGGCTACACTGAAGGAATCCTGAATTCTTATTGCCATTGACACATTTCTCCACTGTTGTCCCACACAGGTGAATAATCAAGGTAGTTCATTAGAAACAGGACAATACAGCATATTAGGTAGGTGACTCTGCCTACCAGGTTGTTCAGTGTCCCTATGCAGCTGTGTGCAGTGCTGTATAGGCCAATCCACCACAAAATATCACTCAAGTGGGAATGCAAGGTTCCTGATTCACACTGTTGTTAAGGAGTTGAATCCTTTTCTGATTCATATATATTCCACATACACAATAGCCATGCAGAATTTGCTATAACAATCATACAGTTTTCAAATAGCTATCAAAGTAATTTGCATATCATACTTTTTCCTGCCCTTGCATTTTCTTATCTCTGGTGCATGTTCCATCTGTAATTTAGATCTTGGCAGCTGTTGCATGGCTAGAGGTACTTTATATTTCTTAAGGGAATCTCTTGCTAAGCACATTCCTATTTGCAACTTGACTTTTCCCTTCATTGTTTTGAAATCATTGCTGCTGATCACGGTAATCAGCACTTTGGCAAAGTTTCTCTTTCTATTCCTCCTCAAAGTCCTCATTTAAGATCTCTTGGCAGCGTTAGAAATGTGGAATCTCACCTACCCTCCCGTGCCTCAACACACAGTAGCCATTTCAACGCTTTTCAATAAACACAAGCCATTTTTTCACCTTTGTGTGAAGCCTTGAGTGCACTAACTGGTCTTTATGGCCCTGACTAGGCTCACCTGGTACCCCCCCACACATCCCTACCTGTTGGATATTATATAGGGTCAGGGTGGGCTTTTACTCCCTTCTTCAAACTCTGTCACAGGCTGTACCTGGTCAAGGACTCTCACACTGTGGACTGACTTTTCCACTACACCTGAGCCCTGCCTCACCACTGTTAGCACCCATTTGGTGTCCTGGTGCTCTGTTAGAAATCTCCCTTTTAAGGGTGGGGACTTTCCTCAAGGGGTGTTTAAGTTTTTGGGGCTATAACAAGGAAGTCTATGGCTTTCTCTCTGAGGAATGGTAGCTTCTTCCTTGACGTCAAAACCAGCCTACTATGAAGTCCAGAATTGTAGCCAAGGAAGTTATTAGGGTTTGAGGAAAAACCTGCCAGTCCTTTTGAGCATTTTAATGGAGTAGGTTCTTTTTTCATTACAGAGAAGTAACTCAGTAGCTATCAGGCGCAAGCAATGGAACAGTTTAAGTTATGTAGTAATGAAACACAGTCTAGCTCTAAAAATGACTAGGTAAAAAGAAGTACCACAGTTCATAAAAAGTACATTTGGGAACTGGAATGATTGAGTGCACCTTAAGTATTAGCAAGACTGCACATCTAACTTCAGAACAGGATGGCAGAGAAATATCATTCTGCTGCTTACATGAGCAACGTGAGTTACATAAGAGGTCATAAGAGTAAGAGCTTGTCCTTTTAGTCTTTTGGTGCTTTTTTAGCAAAAACCACCACTGAAGGATGTACCTAAAGCACAGAATTTAACAGTCACAATGCTGGACAATCTCGCCAACAAAACAGCATTTGAAACTTAGGGCCTTGTTTATACAACTTTGAGGTTATTTAGCTGAAGGTCTCTTTTCAAAATCTTTCTGTGGTAATAAGCATTCATATAAGTCTATTTTTTATGCTAGCTCCACTTTTCATATGTGAGAACACTAATGCTATTTCTGTGCAATTTGACAACTATTAGAGCCACTCCTGGTGAAAGAATGAAGTTCAGCTACATGTAATAAGATAGAACCATTTCTAGCATTTCAAAATGTACTGGTGAGTCCTGAGTAAACTATTAACACGTTTAGCTGGAAGACTAATTGCAATACTATAGTACAGGAATCCCCTTGAAAATGAGTACTCAGTTTCCACTTCAGCAATATGCTGCACTTAGAACCAACAGCTGTGACTACCTGTACTCAAAATACTGCAAATCTATCAGCACAAGTCTAAAACATGACAGTTTGCATAGCCAGGCACATTGATTATGGCTTGCTCACTGCCACCTTCATACAGCTGCAAAATCATCTGCTTTATGCTTCTAGGCAATGAAGAGAAAAGGAGTGTTAAATCCAGATGTTTTCAGGGCAATATGGGTGGGAGGGAGCACAGCCTGGCTTTTTCACTCCAGTCTGAGTGACTGGCCAACAGTGGAGTGGATTATCTTCTCAGAGAAGCTAGTGTGAAGAAAGGGAAACAATACTAAATCAGGAGGAAATAATTTTATTCTCCACACCTGTTCTTTCTTATATAAGTGAAACATCTGTTCCTATTTTTGAATGGGCAATGAAGTTGTCACAGAGTAAGACAATGGAAGCTTGTCCTCGTGAGAATAGCAAAAGTACCTTTTCAAGATAGGCAATTCAGGAAAGCAGCATGGGATTCCATATTCTGGAACAGGAAGGTAAATAATAATCTGATACTAAAGTTCCACGGCACCACATTTCCAATGCTGCTGGGTAACTTTAGCTCACAACTTTTGGAATTTGATTGTGCAGAGTGTAGAAATAATCACACAGCTTTGGGGACAGGCATAAGCACAGGTCTGGTCCTGTGGCTGCTCTTACATTGACGGGAGATGCACATGAGAGGCTGAACGTGTAAGAGGAAATTGAATCTGAAGTGTTACATATCTGTCATGGAGTCACACAGGTGCCAAAAATAGACCAACCAAAACCAACCAGGTTGCCTCATTAACTGCCCAATCAGGGAAATATTTTTACATATATCCAACCTCCACAGCACATACATAGAAATCTCAGTCATCAAGTTCCTTTAGCCATCACCTCCTTTGACCACTCTCTTCCCAGTGCTTTTATTCAGAGCAGTTGAGGCCATTTCCTCTGCTCCCTGGTCATTGCCTGGCTTCACCTCTTGCTTTCTGGGTGAGGTCGTAAATCCCAGCAGATCAAAGGATTTAGAACTGTATTTAAGAGACTAGTTCATGCTGTTCCCAGGGGAAGGCGGCTTTAGTGATTTGCTGAATAAAAGTACTTTCTTTCCCTTGTTACAACTGTTTCTAACACTCCTAAAACTGTGGATGTGTGCTGGAAAACACCCGAGAAGCTGAATTTTATAGTTTTCCCCCTGGAAGAAGGCATTGATGTGTGAGGGTCTTTAGTGACCCCAAAAGAAGAGTGCAAAGGCTTTGAGGAGACATTATATTTAGCATTGCAGAAACGAATCAGGGACAGTAGAAACGATGGTCTGTCTGAATTGAGCTAATTCCCAAGGACTTGTTTAGCAGACAGTATTGACAGACAGCATTCCTTATTGGGACAGACGGTACTCAATTTAGCTACTCAGAGGGGCTATGATACAGACCTGAATGTGGGATACACCGCTTGGGAGAATCGCTGGTGCCCTGGCCTGGATGAGGCTGTGGGATTAGTGCTGAATTTTATTTTCCAGAGGAATGATGGAGTCAGATAGCAGAGTGATCCTCTGAGCCCTACACGTACAGTTATCAAATAAAAGGCACTAATAGTCCATAGAGATAATTTGCTTGGACACCACTACTGATCACGTGCAAGACCTGAAGTAACATAACAACTTTCCTGTCAGCAGGACTTTTTCAGTATATTGCAGGAGACAGAAAGTCCTGAGTCTTGCTATATACTGTAGGGAAGGGCTGGCACAAGGGGAGTGCAGACAACCAGCACAATGTGGCAGTGGCAATGATCCAAATGATCAGGGAAGCATAACCAGAATCTTTCTGTTAAAATGAGGCTGTGTTTCTGTCTGCAAGCCTAGATATAGTCAGGGGTATGATACTAGTTTTGATAGGATTTCAGGAGTGCAGAACTGCAACATGTAATAATAGAAGCTTTCAGGATAACTATGAAGAGCAGGTGCTGACTTTTTACTGCTTACATTTTATTGCTTTTTCTTTGCAAAAATATTAAATTAAATTATAATTCTGGTGTTTTGGTTTTGTGGTTTGTTTGGTTTGGTATTTTTTAGTTATTCAATTTTTTTCTGGAGATTCAGCATTAAATTAGATGCTTGAGTTCACTAGGAAGCACGTGAAAAACTGGGCTGCTTGTTAAAATGTTTCATGTGAATCTGGGTGCCTCAGCTGAGTGTGTGCCAAAATATTGCCACAGGACGGTAGGGAACAGCTTGTGCAGCAAGTTAAACTATAGTGAGTCTGTCCGAAGATAAGGCTCTGAACTCTTCTTTCCAGTACTAATGTGCAGCTTTCTCTTAGAGGAGGATAAGTAAGAAAACCAAGTAGAAAAAGGCCTATTTCTGTAATTAGAACATTTAGGGGGTTTCACCTGGTAGGTAAAACAGCACTGTTAAAATGTTCCATATAATCAGAAGCAATTTGGATATCTGTCCTGGACTGGGACAATTGACAATCAGAAAAGTAAGAAGGAAGGACTGCGGGATGGAAATAGATTTCAGTGTCCTTTTACATTAACAACTTTGTTACAAAGACAGTATCGTTTTGAGTCACTCCATAACTTGTGATTAGCTTTAGTTCCTTTTCCCATTTTTTCCCTCCTACAGTCCATATCTGAATAGTTGAACATCTCCATCAATAACAGAAGTATTACAGACCAAACTACATGGAAGGAAGAGGGTAGCAAAGCTTTAAAAAAAACAGATGACCCTCCAGCTGGAGTAGACAGCCTCAGATCTTGTACAGAGGTGCCCTTATATCATAGTCAACTTGATGTACAAATTTTTACATTACCTTAAGAAAATTATTAAATTTCTGGCTCTGAGATAGCTTTTTGTTGACATGTATCCCTTTAGGAATGTGTTGTCCTCCAAAAAATTGTTATTTCCATTATAAAAGTCACGTTGAACTTAAAGGTACGAGAAGGAGTTCAATACATTGCACTTTGTTTTGTTGTTATCCTAAGTATATGATTCAGAAACAACTTTCTAATCTTGGAAAAGTAAGGTATGACTATTGTAAAACTATGCTGAGCAGTTTGTCCTTTGACTTTTTAATCTTTACGCTAACTCATCAGAATTGAAAAACATTGTTGACTGCACCATGGATATGAGTTCTGGTAATTCAGTTGGCAATTGCTTTGTCTGAGAGTTCAAGAAGTGCTCTTCTCTACTGAGCAGATATTTTAATGGAATTATTTAATTTAAAAGAACTTCATTTAAAGTCGTGTCATTATGAGAAGGAAGATGACAGAATGAGAGCTTGTCATGTAATATGAATTACACGTAGTGCGAATTACACATAATACAAATTACATGTGTTGGATTGCAAACAATCAAGATGAATAGCATAATGGTCCTATCACTTAATTTCATACTCCCCTTCCACTTTTTAGTGACCAACTTTTTTCTTGCATTCAATACTGGTAGATACAGTCTCTGGGCAAGGATCAAGCCTCTACTCTGTCTAAAACCATCAGGCTGCTCTCGAATGTATGTATACAAATAGAAAAAAAGTTCTGTGAGGAAGAAGCATCAAACACCCTATGTCTGAACACAGCCCTCAGATGCAGTAATAAATGTAGGCCTGCACTTCTTGGTCTCTCTGCAATGGATAGAAGTGGTATTATTGACTTCAGAAGGAACCAGAAATAGCCTGAGAACAGCATATACAAGTTGTTGTGTCTGTTTCTAAAAGACACCAGGATACAGGCTGAAAAGAATGTCTTTTATATTCATATATATCAAGGATATATATCACAGATGTATATCTGTGGCTTGTATTGCCAGAAGTTCTTGGAATAAAGTTCTTTTTAGTAAAGAAAGTTTCCTGTTAAAGTCTATCATTGAGGTTTAGGGAAAAGGAAAATAAAAAAGTGAATTAAATTGAGAAAGGAAAGAAGGCTCTGCAGGAAATACCTGGCTGTACAGTATCCCATCCTGTAGCTTATCCTGTAAAACATCTGTACTTAAACTTCTCCAGGCATAGCAGAGGCAGTGATCCTACAAAATTAAAAGTGAATTGGTGCATAAGATTCAATCTCATTTGACATCTGATTATCAGTGGAGAAGGTTTTGAACAAGGAGTTAAAACCTTGAACTTGATCCAGATAGCCCAAGATGCTATTTGATTATTTCCCTAACTGTAAGCTTCTTTGGCTCCATTTGGTGTTGGATATAAAGGATGTGACTCATTTGGTTTTAGAAGGAAGATGAAATATTGCTTTGATCATCTGTAAGGTCTGAAATTCCTGTGTTTCTTTGATTTTGCCTACGCTGCTTTTTTTTCAGTGCTAAATTTTGCTGTTTATTTATGTCCTTGGTAACCTGTACTGCTGCACACAAGCTCAAAATAACATATTATATACCTGAAGAATAAAGATGTCCTCATCCTTGTGTGGAAACACCTATTATTTTGGTTGCTGCTGGTCATAATAAAAATTAATTTAGATATGAGGACTGACTATGGGCCAAAAAATCCTACTCCCAGATCAGCTTGGGCTTGCTAAAATAGGAAAAAATATTTTATAGTATTATCTCTGTGTGAAAACATTTGGCTGATTCTTGCTCTGAAGGACTGCTTTCTCCTTTAAAAGCAGGGGGTAGTTCGGAGGTCAAAAATGAAAATTAAGTATTAGTCATCCAGTGACGGTGTCTGCTCAGCATTCAGTGAAGGACGTGAATCCCAAATAACATTAAATAAATATTGCTCATTTCAGAGCCCTCTTCCTAATGCAACACCTCTTTCAGGCAAACTTGCTAACTGGTACTCCAGTGTATATACCTTGCCACCCCTGACACACACACCTGTTTATGAAAGTGTGTGCAGTGAGCAATTTAGGAACTTGCCTGGGAATCAGTCCACTCCTCTCTGTCTATCTCCTGCTCTACCCAACCACTGCAGCACCTGCTGGCAGAGGGTGTGGGGAGGTAAGGACTGATGAAAGCAGAGCTAGTCCTCAAAAGAGACACATGTTGCATGAAGGGTAAAACAGATGAAGTAAATGTGGTGGAATTCCCAAAGACATAGCTTGTTCTATTCCTGTTTTGCAGCCAAAGAGATTCAATTGGGAGAGTGGAAGGGAAGGAAGACAGACCTATAATTTTTGATTTTCATTCATTCCCCAATCTCTTGATTAATTTTGAAATGTTTTAATATAACTACAATCCTGTTTGCAAAGGAGGGGAAAGAGGATTTTTTATATATATGTAATAGTAAATGAAAGAGTTTATGCAACTGCAATTGTTTTTGTTTTTTCATCTTCATCACCCTGGTCAAGAAAATTAAAAAGATAACAGACTTGGAAGTAACCTAAATACACATTGACAGAAAATTGCCCTGAGATTTCGTCTCTAATTGAGCAAAAATATTTAACTGTTGTATCCTCTTCCATTAACTTGGTTTCATTTAAGAGACTTTTTTAGTGCTGGAAATCACACCAACAATTATTTTTCTGTGACTTGGAATGATTTCTGATTCACCTTCAACAGCAAAGGACCACAAGAATTTATACAGCAGAACAGATCAGAAATCTTCTTGGTCCACTGTTTTGCATCTCAATGGCTTGCATTAGATGCTTCATGAACAGAATCAATGGCCTCTCACTATGAATGAAATATATGTGAAACTAAGATGAAAGGTTTTTTAATCTGTGCCAAATTTATTGCCTTTGAAAGTCCAGTGAGTTTCCTTGGTATTACATTATGACATAGGCAAACTATCTTAACCTAAACTAGTCATTATTTTTACTCTGTAATCATATGCTATTGCTCTTTTTTCAGATTCTCAAGCACTTTACTATTGACTCCTGTGAAATTGCTCCCAGTACACACAATTTTAAGAGTGCGAGATCCGGTGTCTTAATCTCTTTTAGTGATTAAAAGGATGATTGATCCTACCATTCTGTTTGCCTTGCTAGTTAGTTTGATGACCTTTTTATTTCCACTGCATCTTTTTGAGTAGTATGAGAAACCCAAATTTTGCTGTAAGTGAAAACATCAACTGAAAATGCTGTTTTCCACAGTAATCTCCATTACCTGCTCAATGAAGGTAGTATCATGCTTGGATGATGTACTGTCTGCTGCATGTTGAGCAGACACCATTACTGGACTGACTAATGATTCATTTTCACTCGCTTGGCTTCTGAACTTCCCCCTGCTTCTAAAGCAGAGAGCAAATACAAATAAGCCTGCCCTGAAAGTTAAGTTTCAGGTAGGTGCTAGTTAAGGTAGGAAGGAAATTTTACACCTCTTCTCCATCAAAATGCCTTTCTTCTTGTGCTCTGCTATCTAGACATAGAAATGGATCAATATAACTGCATACCAAATGACACAGCAGTGCTCAAGGGCAGAGGTGGCACCTCAGGGAACTGCAACTCATATCAGATAGATTAAAAGTTGTGCCCTGAGTTGCAAGTGGAGAGAGGAGGTCCTGTAAGATATCACCCTTGCTCACAAAACAAAGTGAAGAGAGTGGAAAGCAAGTTTTTTCATTTTAAGAGGATAAAATGCGTCCCAAAGTTCACCAAGGAATTTCATGTGGAATTTCTCAACTGCAGTATTTGGTTTTCCTGTGGGCCAGCTGGTGTTCCAACATATCCTGGAAGTTACACTGTAAGAACTTGTTGCTTTTCTTACTTTCATTGAGGAAGTTGTTAAATATGATTTGTGCTGAGTGAGTTTGAAAGAAGTGTCTGTATAAGTAAAATTGTATTTGGTCAATACAGTAGAACTCTCATCAGGCATGTTTTTAAAGACAAAAGGGAAATTTCACACTGGAAGCTGAAGAGTGCAGAGCCATAAACTGTAACTATTTTAATGACCTCTGTTGACAAGAAAAAGGATATGAAAACATAAAATAATAAAGCATGATAGAACTGGAAAGTTGGAACTCTGTTCACCAGGATTCAGACTATTCTGGTTTTTTATTAAAGGTTAATGATTAGAATGAAAGAACACAAGTATCTTGATAGCACTGCAGTGGAAGATGAAATGATATGATTGATATGATATGATATGACATCAAACCATATTATCATGATTAAGCTGCAAAGGAACTTCTTACAAGGGCCTGTAGGGATAGGGCAAGTGGTAATGGTTTTAAACTGACAGGATAGGTTTAGATTAGATATTAAGAAGAAGTTCTTCACTATGAGGGTGGTAAGACATGCCCTATCCCTGGAACTGTTCAAAGCCAGGTTGTAAGGGCCTTTGAGCAACCTGGTCTGTTATGTCCCTTATCATAACAAGAGGGTTGTGACTAGATTATCCTTCCAACTCAAACCATTTTATAATTTTATTATAAGAGTTCATTTGATTTGATATATGATATCATATCATATCATGGACATGATATAACACAGTAAAACAAATGAATACAGTTTGTCTTGCTTTGTTTACATAAATAGTACAAGAGATGACATTCACATTTCAAAGTACAGAATCTACATCCAGGAACTTGAAACAGGAAAAAAAGGAAAGAAATAATGCCTCTACTACAGGTAACTCACAATACTTCTTTGAGATCAGGCTTTGAGGTAACTCCCTTCAGCCTCGACCCTAGTGATAAATAAAACATCTAGCACTGACCTGCTGGGAACACAGCAGAACCCACAGTAAGTGGTGGGACTGCACTGCACTTCTACTAGTGTGTTACAGACGGAGCTTGTCAGTCTGCAGCAGGAAATAACACAGTCCTCCCAAGGCACTGCAGCCAACGGTATCCCACAGCTGAGTCCAGATTTTAAAGATCTAAATGGGTAAACAATTATGACTGAAGAAGTCCTGACTGTCTTTCTCAAATCGGTTCAAAACATTTGCACTTCCAAAAAAGACAAACCCAAAATAACTTCTTTTGGAGAAAAAAACTGTCATAGAAAAGATTGTGAGTGGAACAAGTACCACTGAAAGTCAGTAATTACTAAGACTTGTGAACTCCAGGGGATTAATGATTCCTAGAGGATGATCAAAGCCAAAAGACGGAGACAAAATCAGTCATTACAGACATAGGAAAACACTGGACAAGGGAATTTGTTCTGACACTGTTCATTTGTGACCTGGTGGAACAACAGCCTAACCAGTTTCCTGTTTCTCAAATTAATGTCCTAAAGATTTTTTTTTTTTCAGGGAGCCACAAGGGAGAAATCTGCAAGTGCAGCTCTGCCAGAAAGCAGTCACTACAATGGATTGCTTCATGCCTTCTTTTTTTCATTTCTTGCAATGAAAAATCTAGCAAGGAGTGTTATTTTAGCATAAAGAGAGACAAATTCCTCCTGATGGAGGCAGAGGGAATCCATTTATTATCCCTAGGTCTTGTTGCAAGGGCAGCTCAGAGAGTAGAAGGGAATCAGATGTCCTCAGATTCTGCTGCCCTCATGTTGCCTTAAAGTCCCTGGGCACAGCTAGACAAAGACCTCCTTGGCATAAGCTTGGTAAGTGTTTCATGTTATTCCAAAGATGACTTGGCTCATAGGAGTTTCATTTGTTGTGAGTTGCAGCAGAGTTTTTTCTTTTCTTCTCTCTCTCTTTTTTTTTAATATACTTCATTTATTTTCATGTCTTTGATGCTTTCCAGAGCAGCTCTTTTCTCATTGTCATCTTCAATTGAGGATATCCTGGGAGTATGTGACATCTTCCTGCATGCCTAGAGCAGGCCTTTGCTAATGTTGATCCTGGCTGCAGAAATTTTATTCTGTTTTGCATACTTAAAGTTGGAATTATATCAGAGTTGGAAATTATATCAGAAATGAATGACTGACAATTTGTGAATAAAAATTAGGATTCATCACACTCCTGGTTGTTATCTGAAAGGATACCTGTATTGCTTCTACAGGCATGTACATGTCCCCACCAGCAATGTCATGACAGAGCGGGGTGACTCCACACCCCCCCTCCTTTTTAGTTAGCTGAAGGGGAAGGGTTAAGCCAGTATGGTAACTTGGTGCAGACTGAAAACTAAATCCTAACTTCAGATGAAATTTGCTTCAGTTAAAAATCAACACCAAACAAATAATATCAGGTGTTATCATTGGCCAGATGACTGCTAGAAGTGTTTAAATCTCTTTTCAGTTTTCGAAATCAAACTAAAGCAATCTAAACCTGTCCAAGCTTGGCCAGCACTTGCCTGCAGTCACGGTTGTGGTTTGTGCTGGAGCAGCTTGGGGTGGGCTTTTTTCCGTTTCCCTTCCTTCTGGAGATTCATCATCTTATTCTTGAGGGGAAAGGGAAACAAAGTATCTATATCTTGTTGATGAAGGCCATGGTGCTGTCTTCTCTGGAGAGGTAGATCCTGTTCCCTGCCCCTTTCTGCCTGGAGAGGGCCAAGCAGAGAGAACACTGGCATTGCGTTTGGGAGCTCTGCCCTCCTTCATTGCTCCTGTGTAGAGGAAGTAATAGTTTGATGCCTGCTTGCCCTTGGACATATATATTGGGTCATTGGCAGCTGGGCCGCTTCTTAGCACTGCTTAGCACTGACTCCATTAGTGTCAGCTAGCAACAAAGCACATTTCTGATTTGGGAGAAGTAAGTCTGCTCATAGCTACCACTGTTAGAAATATACCTAGTTTTGGCTGCAACTAGGTTTGAACTTTGGTTATACAGAGGTCAATGCTAAAGCTTGTGCACACTACTCCCTTGACTGACACTTTGTAATGGATTTTTCTGCTAGTGTTGTTTTCGAGGCTTAGGATAAGAAATACATAGATATTTGCTTTTAGGACCAGCTCATCTACATATGTTTTCTAGATCTTCCTGAAGGAAGTAATTGTTACCGATGAAAAAATCTGCAAGTCTTTCAAAACTACAGTAAATAACCCGCTCTTCAGTCTCTCAACTGAAACAGCATTTTTCATCTTCAGGTTAAAAATGTTACAGAAAAGCTCATGGCTAAGAAGAGTGCAAATGGAAGTGATGCAAAAAGCATGTCTGAAATCAAGACATATTTACTGTCTCATCACTTATGGTCTGTGCTGGCTAAAGATGTCCTATTTAAAATCTATTGTAGCTCTTTTTCCTTGTCCTGTCCAATCGGAACAAAAGAAAAGATGAAGTGGTTTTTAATGTTAAGACCATGATTTTCAGTGCTGGCTCTGTTGCTAGAAGTTGAATTCTTACCCAATCCATTAAAGGGCACTGGTTTCCCATGTCATATCTAGTTTTGATCACAGCAGAGAAATGGGAAACAATAAAAACAGACGTAATGTGAAACAGATTTTTAGCTTTCTGCTTGATTTTTTTTTTACATTAGTTTCTCACTTTTGAAAATATCTGAGTAAGAGTTAACTTGATGCTCTGCAAAAAAACTCCAAAACTTTTCTTTTCTCAGTTCCTGTAGGAAATCCTTGCCTTTAAAACAAGATGCTATATAAATAACAGTGTGCTGGAAGAATGCTGATGCAAACTGGGTGACTTAAGTTCCCTGTGGTGGCTGACAATATTTCAAAGTGAGACTTATGAGAAGATCTAAACAGACTGGGTGAAGTCTTTTCTAGAAAACTTCCTTCCCCGATTCAGTGCATCTCACTCGGAGTATGCGTTAACTAATTCTAAGGCCTAAGTTAAACCATCCAGGTGAAACTTCATCTATCTCAAAAAAAAAAAAATATTAAAAATGTCAAGACTAATTAGTCAGAGTTGTAACTAATGTAAAGGGTGATAATAATCTGTCTCCTTATAAACCAAAACAGGAGGCGTGAAGCCAAACTGATGTGCCTGATTAAAAATCTACTCAAGTGGGCTACATAAGTGGAGTAAAAGGGTTGAGTGATCCAGGGACTAAGGTTTATATTCTATACTATCTTCCTTTAGCCCAGTAACAACAAGGCCAAGACTACTGCTGTGCTCAGTTTCATACTGCATTAGCAACATCTTGCTTGCAGGCTTAGTAAGGCCTTACTTACAATAAGTTCCCTCGAGCAGAATCAGGCTCTATTCACTTAATTTGTTTCAATGAAGTGCCACATTGTGATGACAAGCAATAAACGCTAAATTAGATCCTCAGTGCTCAAATCATATAATAGCATATTTAGAAGTGTCCCTCACAGCAAGGGTTCACAGGCAGCACTGTAATTGTGCTGACCCACAAAGCAATGCTATCTGAGGCTACCAGCTTGCATGCATGGTTATGATCAATCTCCTGGAAAACTGGCCCTATGAGGGGAAGAGGAATTAGACATCTTTTAAAATTTGAAGTCAGTGATCAAAATTTATCATTCCACTGTGCATTCATCTGTCCGTGACTGCCTTGAATTACTTGGCAAAGGTAAATGAGCCTAGAAAAGAGGGGAAACAATTGAAAGATGTATGTGATTTTTCCTGGATTTTTGAGAGTTTGGAGATGTCATTTCACAACATATAGGGTGGAAGTTCAAGGAAATCTTTATTAATAAGAGGGAAAAAAAAACCAACCCAAACCTCAAAACCCTAAACAAGACATAGCAGAGAAAAAAAGGAAGAGGTAGTGGTGAAGGTTGAGGATTTGGAGCAGTTACACCTCTATCTGCAAACTCTTTCTGAAAGCTGCTGACAGAGCTTTGGCATCTGATCATGTCCTGACTGCTGATTAACATAGCACTGTTTTATATTTAACTCAGGCCAGAACAGGAGGGGCTGGGGGTGGGGTTGCACTGCTTATAAGGGTAGCACGGCAGGAACAATGTTCTTCTGTGTCAGTTCCCTCCTTCTCTCAGCCCAGCTGCACTTCTTTTGATCACTAACATTTCCTCCAAGAGCATGTTGTCTTTAATTAATTGAGTGTCTCGTGGAAAGCGAGGTGCAGGAGACAGGCAGAGAACAGCTATAGCTACACAATTAAAATACAAACCAAGACTGCTGAGTTTACTGAATGCAAGTGTTGGAGTGACTAATAACCTTTTTTGTAGTTAATGTTTTGCTCTGAAAGCGGACCCAGGAGCAGAGATGGAGGGCATGAATTTTGAGGATGAGAAGTCCAAGAGGTACTGCATGAAGACAAAGCATGTGGCTATCATCTGTGGTGTTGTGGTTATTGTAGGTCTTGCCGTGGGGCTTGGTGTGGGACTGAGCAGACCTAAATCTCAGAAAACTCCAGAGGGAACAGATCGACCAACAACAGATCAACCAACAACAGATCAGCCTCGTCCTCCAGTGGATTTGGGATCCTGTCCTCCCAAAGATGAGACTGGAGAGTGGACAGAATTTAGGCTGCCCACTTATGTCAAACCTGTCCACTACGATCTGGAAATCAAGCCTGAAATGGAGGCAGACATTTACAGTGGGACAGTCAATATTTCTATTATTTTGGAAAAACCTACCAGCTCCCTGTGGCTTCACCTGCGAGAGACCAAGATTACAGAAATGCCCACACTCCAGAAATCTTCAGGACAGCAGATTGCTCTGAATGATTGCTTTGCATACGACCCACAGGAATACATAGTGATGAAGGCAGCAGCAGAGCTCTCTGTCACTGATGAAAGTGATCCCTATGTGCTCACCCTGAAGTTTCAAGGCTGGCTGAATGGTTCGCTGGTTGGGTTTTATAGGACCACCTATACTGAGAACGGAGAGATCAAGTAAAGCAGTTTTTCTTTTATTTATTAAACTTTCTTTATTTCTACTTGTTCAGGCCTGCTCTATTCCTGTTTCAGCTTTTCAGTCTTGCTTCTCACCAATTTGCTGACATTTCTGGGCTGTTCTTTAGTTTTCTCATTCCCCTAAGGAAGATCCTGTATTCAAAACCCTTTGGCTGCTGACTAGTGAATCTGGGCTGGAGAGACAAGGGTTTGTTATTATTTTTCTGAAAAACCTTTTCAAATTCTACTGGTCCCAGATTACCTTTGAACTTTATGAATTGCTCTGTCGGAGAGCTGAAAGGATTGAGGCCTGTTTTTATCTCTGTAGTACAATAAATAGCATACAACTATTACCACCCTCTTCCTGTCACTCCCCAAGGTAACAGTTTTGGTGTAAAATACTCTTCTGATATGTTTCCTGATATGATGCCTCAGTGATGTTGTAAGCCTGAGGAATATTCAAACCAGAACTTCTCTGTCCCTCCTGCAGATGGTTTAAATTATATAGGAAAATCCAAACAATTAAGGTTATATTTGACTTGGGTTTTTTGTGCTCCATCTCTTCCTTATTAATATATCAATAGTTATTGAAAGCCTCTGCCAGTTCAGCTAACCCATTCCATTTGCCAGATTTGCACTACAGTGAAAGCTTGAAAAAGCCATTGCCCACCATTCAAAGGCTTTTCTTCACAGTTAATGTATGGAGAGGACACTCATCCATTTTCCAATATTTACATTTCTGAAGTGACTCATTCCAGCCTTTACAGCCAAAAGATAAACTTAGCTAGACTTTTACAAGGCCCTGTAGCAGGAACGTGAAGACAAGCACCGATGTGTTGTCATGTCACTTGTTTGCCCTCCTGGGACAATGGTGTCATGAGTGAGAATCACATCAGTTCCATTCAACCACTGACAGAAAATGCCAGGAGTAGCAGCAGTGACTGGCACTGACACCAGCAAATCCAAGAGGCAGAGGATAAAGCAAGCATTGATTTTTCCTAGTTAAACACAGTTATCTGATCTGTGAAGAATCTATGTAGTGAACAGCTTGAACACCAGACGGCTCTTTCTCCCTTCTTTTCCTCCGTCTCTGACCTCAGTATTGCTCTGACTTGAAAGGTGCTTTGATTTTATACTTTGAGTATCTGACATCTCCACAACAGTTTTAAAGTGCAACCTCTTATGATACATCCGAGTTGAGGTATGTTACTTCCTTTTTATTGGTGAAGGGTACCTAGATATTAAAGTAATAGCTCCAGACCTGTCACAATACCAGAACAGCTGGACCAGAATACAGGTCTCCTGAGTTGCAGAGCACAAGAGGTGAGTGCCCTTCCCTCAGATCCAGACAGTAGAGGTAGACAAGGGCCAAGCATCTGATGTCAGGAGAAAAGGAGAACTTCAAAAACTGAAGAAAATATGAAATGTGGGCTCACTTTGACTGTTGCTACTTCTTGGCTGGAAGCTACAGTTGCAGGGATGATCCTAGCCAGCAGTCTGAAAACTCTCAGTACAGAAAGGAACTTGAGCATGGGAGTTTGTTTGTTAGACCTGAGAAGGGCTTTAATAAGAATGAGTGAATGGTGACTTCTGAAATGTTTTGCATGTAGTTGAGTTTGGGCAGATTGTTTGTGGGGGTGGAATAGGTGATGTACATCATAGTGATAAGTACGGCTTTGAAATTAAAACAACCACCAGCCAAGCTGCTGCTCTGTGGCATGAGGGGAAGTGATAGGATGGAGTGAGAAAGGATGACAAGAGAAAGGTTTTATTATTTAGTAAAACTGCATTTTCCCCCTGGCTTTCCATTCAGAGCAATGCTGAATGGAATTGGCTTTTTTGTCTTTGCCTGAGGTAGACATCACTCTTGAAAAATTTTGACCCAAATAGTTCCATTCTTATCATGTTGCAAGTAAATAAAAATCAGATTAGGTAAGAACAATGATCAAGTCTATTAATAGGGAGTGTTAAATTGAAGAGGGCTGAGGTGAAAATGCAATCCAACATGTAATTAACCTACTCAACCTTCCCTTCTGTGCAGTGTTAGAAGCAATAGGACCTTTTGAGAGAATTAAGAACAACTGGAAAGTCAGCTCCCAGAACTGAGCTGCTCCCCAGCTATCTATCTGTGAAGGCAAAAGTTTGCCAAAACATTTCTATAATGCCTTTTGTTTACAAACTGGGCACATATCCAGGCTCTGCTGCTGCTTACATTCAAATCTCCCACTACATTTTGTGGAAAACAGGTAGACATGTGCTGAACATGCCTATAAGTCTGGGATCCTTGAGAGGCTTAGGAGAAGAACACCTCATTTGGGAATCCTGTTAAGACAGATCACACAATTCCCATCAGGGCAAAGGTGCTTTTGGACATACCCTAAAGCAGATCTTGAGATACTTTGGAACACAACTATTTAAATTGATGTGCACATGCAGGTAGGGAACAGGAAAGCAGAAACTTTAAGAATGTAGGTTTTGGACATAGACCTGCCTAGATTGTCCTGTGGGTTCCTGAATCCAGCAGTAAGCACATAAGTCCTTTGGTGAAACTATTCCTTGTGTATTCCATTTCCCCATTGATGAAAAGTGAATAACAGTTCTTCCTTATTTTGCATGACGCAGTGAGCATAACTACATCACAACTGTGTTATTTTCAGATATTAGGGAAAGAAGTATAAGAAGAGTCCTTGCCTGGTGTAATGGGTTATTTCAACTCACTAATTTCTTACAAGAAATGTGCTAAAGCCCTCTTGTATTTTATCCTTAATATTACAAATAATACAAATGTCACAGCAGCTGGCTTGGATTTTGCACAACTATTAGTGATAAGGTATGGCTTCCCTTTTATAGGAATTCTGTTTTCTATAAGAAAAGAACAAGAGGTCTGGCACATGGCTAACAGGGACACTTGCATTTAGGATTTTGTTAAATAGTGAAAGACAAAATTTTTAGTGTACGGAAGTAACACTCCTAGTTTTCTTCCTCAAGGAGAAAGTTTCCTCAGAAGAAACAATGAATCTGAATTTTAGGAAAGACTAAGAGAAAAATGCTTTAAATGGCTTAAGGGGAAGAGAGGTTTTTCACTAACGCCGTGTACTTTGTGGGGGGGTGGGGAGGAAAATCCATCATGGTTCTTAAATGCATCACTATTTTATTTTGAGAACAGCTGGATGCAGTCTCAGTCACATTTTCACTTCTTATTAGGTATGATTTACAACTGTCACCTCTAGTTCACATTTAAAGATCTGGACATCAACAGCAAGTAGAAGAGCAGAAGCCACCAAAGACTGAAGAAAATCTTAGCTAAAAACTACATTATGAAACTTGAAAGGAAATGACAACATTTTGAGTTTCTGATGCCACTTTTATGCATGCCATAGTCTGGAGCTGTCATTGTCTAGCCTATAGAAAAAGCAGCGCTAAGGTTTTGCACTTGTAATGTCTGTATGCCTCTACAAGCATATGAGGATAGATGGATTATCATCTCATAAATCAACAGAGATATCACAGTGTTATCAGTCTGTAGGAACAAGACATAAATGTGTCAAAATATATAGCCAATTTTTTAAGCAATAGCTGTGAAGCATTGCCCTGGAGGCTTGGAGTTAATTTAATTGTGAAATAGCTTTCAAATCCTGCAGAAATAGAGAGTGAAAGCAAACAATGCACCAAGCAAAAGAAACTCTATTGAGTCTGAAATTATGTTAAGGTGAATGTTCATTATGCTTTCTGCCCATGAACTTTTGAGTTACTATTCCAAAGAACATGAATGGAGGGAACCCAGATATATTACCTCCATCAGACTGGTAAATGACTCTTGCTGCTACAAGTTCCTAATGACCAGTTTAGCATTTAACCGTCACAGGGAAATGCCAAGGGCAACAGAAACATTGAAAAATTGATTGTCAAGTGAGCTTGTAGGATTGCTGCAGATTTGTAATTTATGGTGTACACTTTTAATTACTTTTTGGAAAGAAAAACTACCTTAATATAGTTGGAGCAGCTGTAGAAGTGCTGTCAGAAAATGCTCGACATTCCAGATTAATTGAAGAAGCATCTGTGATCCCTTTCACCATCAATCACTTGAGAACACACCCTGCCACTGTATGGTTCGTTAATGGGAAAGCCCAATGTCACTGCAAGAAGCAAGCACATGATATGAACATTCACAACCTTCACCTTATGTTTTTATGTGACCCCTACTGTTCAGCACTTCCAGCTGTTTTTGCACAGCTGAGATGGCTTTCTAAACCCCCAATACAGCTTGCATAGCATCAGTTATATACTAGGATATTCATCTGAACTTTCCATGCTTTCTCCAGCAGTTTCACTAATGGAGTCAGGGAAGCATAACAGCACCAACAGAAAGCTGTATGTGGTAAATGCAAAAAAAGAAACACATAGGCAGGATGAGATTTTAGTGGCATTTACACAATTTCAAAGTGGTGTCTCAGGATATGTTCAAAACTCTGATCCCAAGATATGCTGTAGTGGGTAAATAATGCATGGAGTGACTTGATTTCCTTTCAGGTGATATCATCAGTATTTTATTTTAGGTGTATTTTCAGTGGAAAAGCTCATTAGGAAGGTAAGCAAAATTTTTACCATCCATGAGGGGTCATGCCTATCTTACTGCCTGGCTCCTAAAAATATTTGATGATAAGCAATTTGCTTTAGCTTTTGCTCTGAAACCTAGAGGATGCTGATGACAGACTTTGATTTATGTTACATATACCTATGTGATGTCAGCTTGTGCATTTCTGCTGTCACTTGGTTTTATGAATGGGCAAGTACACACAAATACTTGTAGTTGAATTTAGTTTGTGAAATTGCTAAAAAAAATGTTTAGAAATTACAGACAAGATTTCAAAGCTCTATAATGAAGACTTGCCAATGTGTTGTTTGTCTAAGGAGCATTGCAGCTACTGATCATGAGCCAACAGATGCACGGAAGTCATTTCCCTGCTTTGACGAGCCAAACAAAAAGGCAACTTACAACATATCTATCATCCATCAAGATACATATCAAGCACTTTCAAACATGCCTGTACAGGTATGTATTTCCCAGCTCTGCTGCCTAAGTGAAATGGTTCTATAAAGCCACTGGAATAGTAGTGTGGATTGCAAGGTCCTTGCGTGTTCACAGACTCTAGCACCTGGACACTGTAAAACTAATGGTTAATAAATATTCCATAGAACAGGACTAGTTGGTTGTTAGGACTCATGGTGGTCCGCCAGGACACAACATGGCAATACAAAATCAAATCCAAAGCAGAAATGAAATGTATTTCTGTCTTTAGCTAGCTGATCCTGTATTCAGATATTCTAGGTGAGTGTCCTCTAGTAACTATAAATAGATAATGGCAGGGTCTTCAGCCAAACTGGGTGGACTCTGAGAAGGAATACTCTGGAAGACAGCTTATTCCTAGGTGGAAAGCCTAAAATAATCACTAAAACTAAATAAGGTCCAAAGCAAGGGTCTGCTGATCACAATCTAATGGCAAAGAATCCTTCTAGCAAGGAAGTCTAGGATTATTATTTTTAATAATACAGGATCTGAAATCCCATCTGTCAATTCATGGGTGTGGGCACTTGTCATTCCATCATGTCTATAATTTCATAAATAATCCATTTCTGGACCAAGTGTGTCAAATTCCAAGTTTTGTATGAAATTCAACAGCATCAATTATCTACCTCTGGGCTTTCTGGAAGAAGATTGAATGGCTTTCAGATAAGAGACTTTCTAATGAATAGTTCAGCTGAATGTGTAGTCCATTGTGTAATTTCTAATAATATGTTCTGTAGTGGGAGATGAAGTGCCAAGTTAAAAAAAAAAAAAAAAAAAAAAAAAAAGAAAGAAAAAAAGAAAAAAGCCTCTAGGCTTTTGGCATTTTCATCTTCCCAAATTGCTCCCCCACCCAGAAAACAAAGGTCTACTTTACTGTGTACTGTTTTATTTAGAGTCCCCTAAACTTTTTCCCCTAGCAATGCAGTGGAGAAAACTATTACCATTCTAGTACAGATGCCTTCTATACCCTCTGCAAATTTAAAGATCTGACCCATTGTTATTAAAGATATTTCTGTGATACCTAAAAGAGACCAAGCACTTTGATGAATAACACATGAAAGGAGAGTGCTGTACCTTTCCTCACAGACCTCAGATAAGGGAGGGTACCAGCAAGGAAGGTAAGGGGATAAGACTAGATAGTATGAAGATTTAGTGGGTTTTGAGATTTACTTTACACCTTGACATGTGGCCCTTGCCTCTAGAATGGACATACAAAAATAAGCTTTTTAAAGGCTAGCTACAGCTTCTTAATTAATTTACTAAAAAACAAGTACAGATAAGAAAATGCAGATTATGCTGAGTTCATACTCAAGTTTGATGGAGGGATTATAGTAGGGCACTGTTATATCTGATATGTTCACAAGGTGAGTAGCTCTGGTCTTAGTAGTGAAAGATCTTTGGGAAACATCCTTTCAACAGATGGAAATGTAGTAGTTTGTAAATGCAAGGCATGTTGTGTGTTACGTGTCTTGTAGCAGTTTTCATGATGTGGAGCTATATAATCAGCATGGCAAAATCAGATCAGCAAAACTGAAACTTGTGCATTTCATTTGCATTTTTCACTGGATTTGATTTTTTAAAAAAATTTTTTCCGCTTAAGTCCTGAGTTTGTTGAAAGAAAAAGAGATATTAAGATAAGTCAAATAATGTAAAAGTAGACTGTGAATATCTCTGTCGAAAGTGGGTTATGAATATCTGTGAAAAGGGTTTTTTCTCATGGAATCATATTACCTGTAACATTCACTGTCTGAGCTTTATTTGTATTGTGTTTATAACAAAAAAATCTCATGAAGTATTGTATCTCTAGGAAGCTAATGTCTTTTATATTCTTTTTGCTTTTTTCCTCTTTAAGTTAGTCATCCAGTCAGAAGCACAAAAGATTATCAGACAATAGCACAAAATGAGTAACAGAAATAAATATTTATGGGATAAATCACATACAACAGGACGAAAGTTTGGTCATATGGTTCATTTGAGAGTTAAGGACATTTGGGAAAATCAAGAAAGCACTACATTTTATGTAAACTGAAGCAACCCACCAGTTAACAGTGTTCATTTATATTTGAATGAATTCAGGATAGATTCATTACATTGGTCTTTATCCCAAGTAGCGTCTCTACAATGCCTGACTCATCCATGATGCATATATTTAAAAGAGGAGAGAATTCAGTCTCTTCTCTGATCTGTCCAAAGTGATATTATTTTATGCAAGCATTGCAAGAACAAAACACAGTAGCATACACTGGAAAAATTCCTGTGCATGTGAATGATTTCAAATCTCTGATGAAAATTACAATTAAGTAAACTTACTTAGTGCAGAAAAACAAAGTCCCACTTCATGTAGGGCAGTATCGCAGAAGAATCCATGTCTGTTCTCATGCCTTCAGCAATGAGATGTCAGAAGCGGTGAACCTGAAGAGGTGGTTTATCATTCCTGTGTAGTTGCAGCCTTCATATAAATATTGTACCCTCTTCTGCATGTGTTTGCAATTCCAAAAATCAAACTGATTATTTTTCCATTTCTGCAGCAAACTGTACAACTCGGCGACGGCTGGAATCGAACAACTTTTGAGAAGTCAGTTCCCATGAGCACTTACTTGGTATGCTTTGCAGTGCACCAGTTTTCCTATGAAGAGAGAATATCCCGTAGTGGAAAACCTGTAAGTCCTGCTGCAACCTGAACATGCTTCAGATGACAGATGTACCTTGATTTGCATTTAAAACAAAAAAATCTCAATTTATAAAAACAGGAACATATTTTTCCATTTCCCATAGCCTACTATATGCAGCCTATTTTATCAGATTAGGTGTTCACAGTGGTCCCTCTGACCTTAACTACATATAGTGTTTTGCAGTCCTTCCCTGTCTCCCATCTTTGTGAGATCTCAGTCAGTACCTCCCATATGGGCACACAGGTGAGGAAGAAGCACTATTTCTCTAACCTTGTCCCTGACTTGAAGCTCAGTGTCTGAAGGATTGTACAAGTCAAGGGGTGCAGGAGAGTCACAGGCCATGGATACAAATACCTTATAGTTTTCTGTGGGTTAAAAGATATGAATCCATGCATTTGATATTATCACAGCCATGGAGACATAGAACTACAGTGCTATGTGCCATTATGTGTTGGCCTTAATATTCTTTAT
The DNA here is from genome assembly GCF_001715985.3 of Manacus vitellinus. Classification (NCBI taxonomy): domain Eukaryota; kingdom Metazoa; phylum Chordata; class Aves; order Passeriformes; family Pipridae; genus Manacus; species Manacus vitellinus. The sequence continues at coordinate 41,614,095 of NW_021938789.1, read as the reverse complement.
TTTACAACAGCTGCTACAGGTAACTACCCAGTGTAAGTTCTTTACAAATAAGTATAGAAGTGATAGTGTCTGCCTAAAGAGCTAGCTATTTGGTAGATGCCCTAATGAAGTGCATGGGTTTGAATCTGAATCCATAAAGTTAAAATAGCTCCTTTATTTAGATGCAGTAGGCAGTCCCATCCAGTTCTTGCTTAGATTCAAATCTCCTGAAGGTACAGCTGATTAGAGATAAAGAAATAACAAGACACTACATTGATTCACAAACTGGAATCCTAAATATAATTTGCCCCTCAACATAAACTCCTCATTTAGCCTAAACCTAGACTGGGATGCTCAACCTGCTGTAAATTAGTTATTGGATTAGATTTTTTCTTCATCTGACACAGAGGATGATCCCAGGGCTGTATGCTATTGCTGCTTCCCCTTCCTTTCCCCCTATGTGAAATGTGGTCTTGTGGTTCACCTGAGCCAGCAGTGCTTCCCTCCTTTTCTGGAGATAGTGACACAAATGGACAAGGAATCTATAACAAAGCCCCAGCTGGGCCACCATTAACCTAGCAAGTTAGCTCTTCCTGAGTTTCCCTATCCAAAAAAGCTCAGCAAATCCTTGCCTACTTAGGATTGTTCACTGATGTGAAAATCTGTCTTGTAGAAATCTCCAAGGTTCAGATTCAGTTCTTAGCAAAGACTTCCCGGCATAGTGCTGTGCTGAGACCTCTCTCCTCTGTGCCCTAACTATTATCATGCTGTATGCTTGTATTGTTTCTTGACAGATAGCTAAGGTTAAATTACACTTCGACAAGCAAATGGAGCTTGGTTTGAGATAGAGATGTAATATGCTTAGTTCCCTGCTGTTTGGCTAAATAATTTGCAAAACAGGAGCACATTTTTAAGCCACCCAGTCACACAATTTTGTTTACCAGTTGCTCTTCAACGCAGCTGATCCACTTACTATCAGGGACAGGACTTTAACTATTTGGCCTCAATAGGTGTTCTCTAGAGTTTAGTTATTTTAAGAAGCAGAATTTGTGTAGCTTTTTGTGCAGAAAATAATGTGGTAGGTTAAAGAAAAGAAGTGTTTTACACTATTTTCTAGTTGCAAAAGTTAGTATTCTCTGCTTGTCCATACCACACTCCAGAGTACGGCTCTGAGGTCAATATTTGTTTTTTTTCCCCAAGCAAAACAGTAAAGCCCACAATGTTCCCGACTGGTTGTAGCTTTTCTAAATAGAAGGGAGTGCTCACTGAAACATGGTAATTAAAGCGTGTGTGTGTAGAAGCAGGGGTATTCGTGTCAGTACAGAGGTTGCCTGAAGAAACATCTTCTAATTCAGGCCTCGGTTACTACATATTTTATTAATGTTGCTCACTAAACAATGTTTGAGGACTTGCCTGCACTAGAAAACTTGGGGTTTAAGCGAGGTTAATATCACAACTGTTTCCTTTCTCTTAACATGGACATAGTTTTACCAATAAAAAGTACATGTGTAAGATTGTTTTTAATAAAGGGAATCATAAGCTCTATCAAGAAAAATTACCTTTTACCTAGGAAAACCAGACTATCTTTAGAGTTTTAAATTAGATATTTAGAAAGTCATTCTTCTAACCTTTCCAAGATGTCCAAGAACTTTGAAGCCCAGCTGAACAATGAGGAATTTAGATTCACCAGCAGCTGAAAACAAAATTCCATAGTTTGCTGTGTCAATTTATAGCAACAGAAAAGTCCAACAAAAAAGTATCATTGTGATCCTTAAATTGCTTTCATAAACAACAGCAAGAACATACAGCTCATGGTAAATTATTTAAATGGTAAATTATTTAAAAACTCTGCTGTTCACTCTGAAAGCTCTAATGAAGACATTAATGGAATCAGTGGTGGGAAATGTGCCTATAGCTGGAAACAGTGCTCCTGAGCTGATTACCTGTCAGGTACCAAATGTCTGGTTTGGAAAATCACAGAGGAGGTTATACAAATAAACCCAGACTCAGTTCTAGTGCATGCTGAAGGTTTTGGAAACCATTAATATGGATCAGCTAGGGGACTGAAGGCTGCTAAATAGGGTAAAGACCTTACAGAAGTGGAAATTGCAAATTGTAAATTGAAATTGCAAACTGACCCTGGGGGAAATCCTCTGCCTAGAATGGATTCCCAATTGAATCCCATAAGCTTTTTTTGGTTTTGTTTTTTTTTCATTCCAGCTTTATTTCTGACCACTTTGCCACCCTCCCCTCTCATTGGAGGAAATGTAATTTCATGGTATTGAAATCAATGTGCAGTCAGGCTCCAAGAGAGCTCTTAAAATAGACCACCTCCTTTGCTCAGCTTGGGCCCTAAATGCCTGGCTGTAAGACAGCACTGAGGAGTAAACAAGCCACACCGACATAGCCAGATGAATGTGGCCCATTCATAAGAGTCACAGAGCTGGCAAAATGAGATGGATCGTTTTTCCTAAAACCAGAAACTTCGCTCCATATAGAGATCTCTTACTTTCCACAGTGGAAATATTTAGGGCCAGTGAAGAGAATAGCCTAGAGCTCCTGCAAGCTTTGGGACAAAGAGATTGAGGGAAAGACCCTCAAGAAATTCCGTAATTCTGAATTCAAACTTTGTCTTCAAAATGTGGAGGTAACATCCCGAAAGGTTTTTTCAAGCTGTAGGTAGGCCTCCTCATCATGGATATGGGTGCCATAAGGTCTCTAGTTCTACAGAGTTTGAGGTTTTCTATTGCTTGACAGCAATAGCCAAAGTAGTCCCAGGCACCAAGCCTCAGGGATTGAAAGGTCAACATACAACACACCATTTTTTTGCATTCAGATATGCAAGAGGAGAACAGAAATGGTCGCTCATCACACACAGGGCTACCAAACATGCCAGTTTTCCTGGATTTGCCTGTTGGGAAAAGAAAGAGCTGATTTTTGGCTATGTTCTCCTGGGGCACAGCAACTCAGCGAGCACCACAGCTGTGACTGGGGGGCTGTATGGCCCAAGGTCCTGCATGGACCAGAATCTGGGAAGAATGACAGGTCTGGTAAACACACTATCTTCAGAGGATTTGAGATCTTCAAACATACAAGGCCAAGAGGAAACTGTGATGCTAGTAGGTAGAAAAGATAGGAAGAAGTTGAAGAAAATAAGGTGGTATGGGTTTCAGACACATTTCAATACAAATGTGCTTCTAAAGATTGGTCTGATGGGATCGGTGAAGATGAATTAACTGCTCAGAAAAAGTGGATCCCTTTTTACTGTGCTTGCCCAGGTTTCCTTCTGGAGAAAACCAGCCTTTGGGGGAGTAGGGGTTGGTATGCATCCAGGCCCTGCTCCAAGCTAGGCCACTCTGAGCTTCTGGACATGAGTCTTGACAGTTTTACAATTTAGGTATACTGTGGAAAGCGTGCACAGATTATGTTGGCTTGGTCTCTCTTCTGTACAACATTTGAAAAACTGTTGAATAAACGTGTTAGGGAACAGAATTCAGAAAACCTCCTGTGTTATAGGTATGTACTCTAAATGCCTTTTCAATTGACACCTTCTGGCTTCTTTTAACTGAAAGCTGCTCTAATTGTCTCTATTTTACAGCTGAGAGTTTATGCCCAGCCACAGCAACTACACACGGCACAATATGCAGCAAATGTAACAAAAGTTGTATTTGACTTCTTTGAAGAGTACTTTAATTTGAGCTATTCTCTTCCAAAACTAGGTAATTATTAATATTTATATTTTTCATTCTGTTAATTCAGTGTCATGGTTATGTTGCTCCTACAGGTCTCTGTGCTTTTAGTGGAAAACAGCATGAAAGCATTTGGTTGCTAACTGCTTATATTATGTCAGGATATTTTAAAACTGTAGCAATGTAGTCCAAGATGCTCCTAAATGTCACGATGGAAGAGTTGCTCAGTTTACTGAACTGAAGCACTGGTCTTGGCATGGTTATTTTAAAGTGTCTTGTGGAAAGACAGGGCAAGCATTGGTGTCATCAGCAAAGGAACATCATGAGTTAAAACAGAGCCAGAAATTTCATAAAAATATGTACCACTTCCATGGGAACTTCTGGACAAAACTCAGCTGTGAGATAAGTGAAGATGTAAACTGCCAGAGAGTATGTCATATTATTTATTAACCTTAGTGCAAAGTGGGTGTGTATCAACCTCTTAGAAAGATGAATGTGGTCCAGCATTTAATTTGTAGCTTCTACTGCTGGGCTAAATAAAGACCCAGAAATAAACAAGACCAGGCACACTCTCAAATTTTGCCCATGGTTACAAAATAAGCAGAGAGAAAGTAGTGCATTTGGGCATCCTTTAGCTTGGAATATCTGGAGTATGGATCTGATTTGTGCAATTTGAACTAATAAAGTTGGGAATGTAATCAGCATTTTGGAAATGCCCCTTCCTAAGACCTTCAAAGAGGTAATTTAGTTAGGTTCATGAACTTAAAAGGATGGAAAAATACTAACTGCAAAAAAGTCAAGCGAATGTAATGAGGAAAAAAAATACCCAAAACTTTGAAGACAAGTAATAGTGCTATGCAAACTTTTTATTGGCCACTCGTGTTGTACCTATCAGGCTAACCTATATTACTTTAACAAAAGATTTTTACCTCTTCCTTTCAAAACATTATGAGTTTACTGTAAATATCTTTTTGCATTTCAATGACAACTGAATAGGGAAACCAGTACAATGTATTGCTCTTTCACACACTGGTCCCCAGTAATTATGGGAACTATATCTCACCTATGCTTCATATTCAAACTTTCATTTCCATGAAAGCCTGATGACTTTGCCAGGCAACATATGTATAAGGGCCTGTCTGCACTACAGGGTGGACTGGTATCCCCAAGTCAGCAGTATCAGAAGTATCAGAAGATAGATACCTTTGTACTGTTTTCCTCAGTGTCTATTTGTTGGATCACAAATCTTGACTTACCATGCCATTTGCTCATTATTAGAAGTCATCTGGGTCAAAATTGATGAATCAAATATGTTTCTGCATAATGTTTTATTTAAAAATTGTGTTTCACATTGATTTATGGCTTCTGGCATTGCCAGTCTCCTTGTGATCCTCATTTTGACTACCACTGAAGCCCTTGCCAGACTATCAGCTTTGACTGTGTAATCAAGTTGTTTAATTTATAGTAATTCCTATCTTCTCTTATGGTGGGGTGAGAGTTGTTCATTCTATTCAGTTTTAAATTCATATGTACTTTTTCACCAACCCACATAGAAAGGTTCTGGTCATCACTTGTAGAAGAAAATACCAGTCCAGTTGAGTCTGCAATTCTCATTTAAATCGCTATTGATTACTGACCATAAATGAGTGACCCCTACAAATTACCAGGCGTAGAAACAGATGCTGTTCACAACATGGGGGATTTACTTCAGTTAAAATGTCAATAAATACTTTTAATACAAGAATGTGACAAACAATGTCCTGCCTCATTATGCTACAAATAGTTTTAGGAGGTTTACTGCCTACAGCACATCCCCAGACACTAGTATGATTTCTAGAGCCAAAAGTAAGTAATGAGTGATGCACACGTTCACAGAAGTTGGCATAGCATCACCTCACAGGACAGATCCTCAGCTAGGGCAACTGATCTCAGCTCTATGAATCTCAGCAGAGCCAGGGCACTTGCTATCAGCTCCTGTAGGCCAGTTCCCTGCTTCTGAAACACAGACTGTAGCCTGCAGTCCATAGTAGTAAGCCAGAATCAGAAATGGTAAGCAACACAGGCTGTAAATACACAGAGAGAGGACGAGCTACATGGCTTAAGGGTACAGTGGTAATCATGTTATCTTTCTTTCAATGCAGATAAAATAGCTATTCCAGATTTTGGGACGGGTGCTATGGAGAACTGGGGGCTGATCACATACAGAGAAACAAACCTGCTGTATGATCCTGAGGAGTCAGCCTCTTCCAACCAACAGAGAGTAGCTGCTGTGATAGCCCATGAGCTCGTTCATCAGGTACATTTTAAGACATGATTAATTTTTAAAGTGTTTCAAATACATAGTCACAATATTTAATCTTGAAAATACTGTTTTTAACTCCATCTCAGGATCTTTTATGTGTGCTCACAGTCTGCTTGCAAAATATCATGTTAAAACAGATCCCCATTAGAGCTTTAAAATACAATTACTGCCTTGGAATTTTTCTCAGGAAGTTAGATGCTTGGGCCCAGACTGTCAGCCAGCTTATGAAAATCTGTTTGAAATATCTTAAAGGAACTCATTTACATGTGCAGATGTCTCTTTTGGGCAAGCAAATAGGGACAACTGTATACTGTGGAGGCTGTCTGAAAACATATCCTTACAAGCACAAATCATCAAATCAAGAGGCAAAACCTAAAAATATTTTCAGTGGCACATGAATCATTAGCAATCTTCCTAGTAATATGCAATTTTATAATAAAAGTGATGTTTTAACACAAGGCAAGTGTGTTAATTCCTATTTAAGGAATTCCTATTTAAGCCTCAGAGTTATGATAATTTTCATCTGGCAGCCAGAAAAAAGTAAGCAAATGACTATTCTGTGTAGAGATGTGAGATACTGAAATGTACATTTACTATTTAACTAACACTACATCTTTATGTTTATAATTGTAGTGGTTTGGAAATATCGTAACCATGGACTGGTGGGATGACTTGTGGTTAAATGAAGGATTTGCCAGTTATTTTGAGTTCCTGGGAGTAAATGAAACAGAACCAGATTGGCAAATGGTAATTATTTCTGTCTTGTAGAGGGTTGGCAGGACTGGGAGGAGTATTTCGGAAGGGAATAAAAATGAAACAAGGTTAAGGAAGATAGAAAGTGTGTTTGTAGAAAACTAACACAGTGCAGTGCAACATAAAGAAAACATTGGTTTAAACCTTTTCTCTTACCTAATCAAAGTAAACTTAGTAAAGTTTTAGTCTGCAGGGAAGAGTAATTATTTTTTAATAAGTGAGTCAAGCGTTTAGTTATGATTATGGCAAATAACACCTAGATGGATTCTGGAGCCTTAGCAACTTTGCAAGATTGTTTAAAGGTTTAACTCTGAAAGGAGATTTAGTTCTTCATGGGACTTATGACTGTTATCTGATCTGGTCAGGGTTGAGAACCTGGGCCTGTCTCCATAGCTTGGGCTACTTGTCAAGGAAAATATCAGACTCCCATTCAGCTTCTGCCAACATTTTAAGTGTCATTTCAAATGCTCCAACTCAGACAATCTTTATTCTGTGCAGTGCAAAAATAGGTAGTGAGATGGCCTACAGTCACACTGTGCAGCAGAACCAACTCCAGACACTTTAAGGGGGTTGCAAAGAGAGTAGCCTTAAGCATGCATTAGATTCTGAGGAACGATAGAAGTGTGTGAATAAAGGGAGGCTTCTTGCTCTTTCCTTCCTCCCCTCCCAAACAGATGTGATGGCACATAGCATGCATAGTTCCCCCAGGTGTCCAGGTGTAATGAGATTCTGGCTACTAAGAAATATACACCATATGCCAGTGGAAGGAAGGAGGGGAGATTTTGCATAGCTTGAGTCTGTTTTGTAATCTACTATCCCCTTAGCCCAGTGACTTCAGAAGCAGGCAGTGCCTATTTGGTGCTTTCCCTGCACCCCTTGCTCCTCCTCATAAATATCTCTTGTGATCCATGTTATATGAGGCTGAGAAAAAAATCATTCCTGGGTCACTTTTATACTTTGAAGTAGAGGACCTGTTATCCTAACTACATGAGAAACATTTTTATTACTGAGTTTAAAATTTAAAAGCCCTTTTTTGTATCTGGATGACATATTAATTTAAGATCTAGAGACATTTCAATGTTATCATCCTCATGAGTATTAGAAGAGGAAAACCAAACTGAAATTTAGCCTTTTTTTGGTCAATATTTATTAGATAGTGCAGGTATTTTGACTGCTGACCACCAAATATTAAAAAAAATGAAAATCACTTTAAAAATAATTACAAGCTTTGGGATGGGGAACCCTGCCTCCTTCTTTCCTCTTTCCTTCCTACCTAGCTCTATTTTTGCAAGAGAAGCCCATAATGTTTTACAAATATTGTCACACTGCTGAAATTGGTAACACAGCCTACTTTTTTTGCTTACTGGGAGTGGAGGGAGAGTGGGCTGGGTGTGTTTGTGTTGTGTGTGTTCCCTGTGTTGATACACACAGGAAAACAGGATTTGCAAAAGGCAGTTTATCTTAGCTAGGGAAAAACTTTATCCCTCCCCACTCAGATGTAAAGCAGGAGTTTGCAAGTCCCTCTTTAGAGGGCATGAAATCTCATTCTATTTCCAAATGCCTCTCCCTAAAAAAGTTGCAGTTCAAGCTACCTATTTGAGAAGTTAGACATATATTCCCGCCTTTGTTTCTATTCTAATGTCTTCTCTTTCTCAGCTTGACCAGGTTTTAATTGACGATGTGCTTCCTGTACTGAAGGATGACTCTTTGCTGTCTTCCCACGCAATTGTGGTCGATGTGTCATCTCCAGCTGAAATCACCTCTGTATTTGATGGGATATCCTACAGTAAGGTAGGAAATCCTCCTATTGTGACTTTGGATGTAAAAGAAAGTGGAGGCTTTGCAGAGGAGATAAAAGTCAGATATAATCATGACTCCTGATTCACTTGAGCTGTGTCTGTGCAAACCTTTCTTCTGGGACATTCCCAGCTGTTGTCGGTGTTGATGCAGTTAAAAGCAACTGCTGAGAGAAGCAGCGCAGCCAGAGCCTCGGTCAGCCACTGTGCACCATGCAGACCTGCTCACAGCATGCAGAGCTGCAGGAAAATCACAGTATCCGCAGCTTCTGCCACTAGAGTTGTTGGTTTTAAAATGAAACTAAACCAGCTTGTTGCTTTCCCTCCAAGCTCCCATTATCAGCTAAACATAGAGTACATATTGCATTGACTTTCGCTTTAGCTGTGCTACAGTCTGTAAACGTAGTTACTACTTTTATTAACTAGATTTGATCCATCCATTTCCATCAGTTTTGTGCTCTCAGTTGTTAAATCCTCTGTCCAACAATACAACCAGTATTTATTGCATCATAAATGCTTCACAGTCAAATCATAAACCATGTGAAAACCTGCATTGTGTAACACTGTTTTTAAATCAAACTAGCAAAAGTCATGAAACATACAGAGCTAAATCAAATACTCTGAACCAAAATGTATTTCAGTGTTGAGCTAAGCAAGATATACACTTCTGCAGGGTCTGAAAAAACAATTGAAGAAAAAACAATCCTAGCTTTTACTCATCTCTTTGTGCCTAGAGAATTGCTACATTAACTCATTTTTTTTTAAGCGAAAACACTTGAGGACTTGTGCATTGTTTGGGAACAGTTTGCTTGGGATATAATTTGGCTTGGGATATAATTTGGCTTGAAAGAGAAGGTATTTGCGTAGATTTAGCTCAAATTACTGTTGGTATTTATATATAAATGCGTGACAAAATTAACTTGTTTCTTTTTAGCTTTATTTTGGCTTCTCTTTCACATTTTTCTTATAAAAACAATCTTCTCTTGATAATATTCATCACTAAACAAATAAAGAATAATTTGGAATGCTCTCTGTTAGTCTTACCAGAACAATTACAAGGCTTATACAATCCTAAAACTCTAATGAATTGCCTAAGGGTCTATGGAGCCATTGCAGTGTATTCTGTAAAGGAGCCTCTAACTGCTGTATGATCCATAGAGCATTGTATGCTTAGGAAATCTCTACTAGAGTAGAGCTCGTGACTAAACAATTAATGTATATAATTTTTTTAATCTGGTCTTAAAAAGTAATTGCATCTCACCTTTTTTCCAGTCTAATCTTCTCCTTTAGTTTGAAAGATTTTATTGAAGTAACAATGAGAATTTCTGTCTTTGGAGTTCAAACTTTGCAAATCTTTTCAGCAAACAGATACTTAAGTAAGTTGTACTAGAAATTTGCTCTTGGACCTCCATATTTTCTGAGTCTCCCAGCTAAAGAAGTTTAGGATTCATGTTCCATATTTCTGCCAAAAACAAATCTTGTCATATACTTGGCAATTACTATGACTCTCTAGAAGTTCTGTGGGTGTTGATAAAGACTGCCCCTTACATCCCCGTCAGAGTAGGTCACTTTCCGGAGCCTCCCCAAATAGTTGAAAGAAAGAAAAGTTATTAAAACACTGGAGTTCCTATAATCAGTGATTTTGTTAGGATGAGTTTTTCTCAAACACACTCCATCATGGACTACAGAGGAGTGACAAGAGTAGGGGAAAGACACGATGGAAAGAAAGAAAGGAATGACAGTAGTAGAAAATGCAAGGAACTAACTATACATTACAATTTGAAGCAAAAGAAATCTCCAATGTTTCCAAATGCATGCATAAGTGTGACTTTTAATATAAATGGGAGGGGACGGTTTATGAGAGGTGATTTCAGATGAGAAGTGACTGACAGACAAAGCTGAGGAACTGAGGTACCCTAGTACATACACATGGCCTTATGATCACCATTAATCATAAGCAGCCTTATAATTACCATTAATGGATATCCGTTCTAAATTTTACTGAATTATTTTTGAACATGTTCCATGGTAAACACATTAAATTTCTATATCAGAAAACAGTCCTCTGCTGACCACCTTGACTCTGCAACAATAGCCTGGAAAGCAGTTTGAGGCATATCTGTTCAAACAGTCCCTCTGCCATGACTCGTGCAGTAGTTATTCTCAGACACGTAAAGAGAGGAAACAGGATTTACTGAGAATTCATATAACATTCTTGTTTTCATGGGACAACTAGATTTTTAAACTATTTGTAGCACTAGGGTCTCAGCTGCCCTTTAATTTTGTTCAGAAAATGAAAACATGCTAATCCTCAAATCATATTTTGTATTTTAGACTGGGTTTGCACTGCTTTTTTTTCCCGTCATTTTGTGCCTACTCTGTTCTTTGTTCTACATGAGTGTTCTACTTCCCTCTCCTGTCTTCCTTTTGTTTCTCTCTTCTTTCAAAGCCCTAATTTTTTCAGGGTTTTTCTGTGACATCCAAGTAACTTCCCTGTTCACAATTCTACCCTGCTAAAGAGGCCAAAGCTCTTGCACCAGTCCTCAGAAAAATCTCCTTCTTATTCTTGAAATGGCATCCCCAACATGTAAAGCCCCAGACTTGCAGCATTTTTGGAGTTTCCTACTTGTTGGATGTTCAGCAGAAGTGTCTGCCTCGGTCAGGCTGTTCCCCTGACAGGGCTACTTCCCCAGCTGCCCTCACCCCTGTCCTGTTCAAAATGAAACAGGGAGCCCTGCTCACAGAAACTGGCAGAGTGGCAGGACTGTAACCCCCAGCAGAAGGGCTTAGTAGCCCTTCCACCAAACACAGCTGAACTTAGAAACAAGTATCTGATCAAAACTGAATTCCCACATCCAGAATTAAACTCCACCAGGCAGGTACATGCCATGCCACAAAAGAAGTAGAAAACACACTTCTTTAGTGTCATGGGTGGTTTCTATTTTTGCCTTATAGAACACTCATTCACATGTTGCTTTTTAGGTGAACGGAAATCCAGTGTTAGAGCAGTGTGGAATAACCTTCTCCCCTTTCCCTTTGTCCATAGGGTGCATCTATCCTCAGAATGCTTCAAGACTGGATTACACCAGAGGTCTTCCAGAAAGGCTGTCAGGTAAGGCTGTCACCAAAACCTGCTGGACATACAGCCCATTATTCAAAATACCCACTACCAAAGCCATTATTCAAAAGCTGAGTATCAGAGATCCTGGTATTAGTAGCAAAAGTATTTAATGCATTTCAGTACTGAGTACATGGAGGGGAAGAAGTTCCATGCTCCCACAGAAGCAGGAATGTGAACTGCATTAAGATTTGGTAGCCTGCCATCAAGGACCTAAATTCATGACAGCTTTTAGTGGAGAAACCTACTCCACCCCACTGTTACCCTGTTGTCAGCTAGGATCCCCTCATTCAGCTGTAAAGCACGTCTGCAGCTTCATATGGCCAGTATCCTCCAACCCACACAAGCCTGCTATGTAGGGACACACTATAACAGGCATAAGCTCATCTGTGCCCTGATGCAGGGACACTACCAGCCCTAGAAAGCCAAGGTAACAGGGAGTAGAAAAGGGTTGCACACTTCATAGTCCTTTCTTTTGGAGTGAAAATGTGTTGCTACAAAATTAGGGAAAGAAGAAATGGGAGAAAGGAGCCCTCCCAGAAGGAGGAAGTTTATCTGTCCTTTCCTCCCAACCAGCAACCGTTGTCTCTACAGAGTTTTGCAGGTTTACCACATTTGTTCTTACTTCCGTCCCTTCAGGACAGCACATTTATAGGGTGCTACAAGACAGCTGTATTTTGCTTTATTTCCGCTTTTATATATTCAATCGGGACAGTTACACGGGATAGGAAAATACAGCCACCTTGTCCCCAAGAGCCTAACACTTCCCCTTCTACCTTCACGAGCATTAACGTAGGCAGCTGTGGCTAACAGCGAAACTAACAGCACCATCTACTGACTGAACTTCGCCAGGGTCGGGTAACAGCGTAGGAGAACACTAAGCAGCCAGGTAAGACGTAGGACAGGAATAGAGTTTAGGAGGTGCAAACACTTCGTTGGATACAATTGTTCCTTGTAATAGTTGTTTCGATCACAACTTAAAGGTGATCTTTAAGGTGACTTTCGTACTTCCACTCCAAGTGCACAGCTAGGGAAATCTCCTGAATTAGCTTCCTTCTGCTAAACAACCTCTTACATTAGACAGAAATTTGCAACAGGGTATGTTCGTGTCCCTTCAAACAAAATACAAACAGCTCTTCAATTACAAATTTATTTTGTATTAACAAGTCACACCGGAAAAGGCTGACCTTTAACGTTATGAGATGCATTGCAGAGCAAAGGATCTTCATCAGCTGAATATTAATCCATTTAACCTTCTACTCACTATACTACCACCCATGGGTACTCTGTACAACTGATTGGAACTCTCTGTACAACTGAATATGTGTACTGTTTTCATAGGCAAAAAAGAAAGACCTGGTAGTACTTTCACAGCCTTCTGCTTCTATCTAGGCATATTTGAAGACCTACCATTTCCAGAATGCCAAGACACAACAATTTTGGGAAGCTCTGGAAGAGGTATGTTTTGCATCAATCCAAACCCTTGCTAATAAATAAAAATAAATAAATAAATAAATAAATAAATAAATAAATAAATAAATAAAATCACACCCACTGATTTCAGTTTCCCAAACTTTTTGTATTCTGTACCTCTCCTGTCACTAAGAGATCACAATAGAGGTAGCCTCCTACTGTATTCCAGTATATCTTAGTTCCACCAAATATATATAACTTTCTCTTTTTTTTTTTTTTTGCATAAGATCGTGGGAGTGGAATAAGAAACAAGAAAGGAGGCCTTGTTTACAAACAGCCTGCAACTGAAACATTTCCCCCACAACTTGAACTCATTTCATTTTGTGAAAACACCATTCATCCACCAGACACGTGCACCCCATACTCTCCCTTTTCTCTAACCAGATTCAGCTGTTTGAAAGCTCTCAGTAGTATCAATTCCCAAGTAATTTTGGTGCTTATCTGCCTCTCTAGCTTTTGAGTCCCATCTGGGTCATTGTCAGTGCCACCATTTTCTGATCTTTGCTTTTCTTTGAGACTGGGCTATTTCTTTCCATCTATCTCATTACCCCCAAACCCCACCTACATACTACCAAGTTCTTCCTTGATATTATTTCCTTTCTTTCCACCACTGTGGACACTCACACTGCCCAAGTCATACTTTTGTGTCTCTTTTCTAGCTCCCATCTTCTCCTTAGCCCCAGACTTCTTCCTGCTCAGCAGGACTTCTTCCTACTTTTTCTCTGGTGCTCTGCATCTCCATATCATCTACCTCATCTTGAGAAGGAAACAGTGACCGTAGCTCCCTTTCCTCACAGGTGGCATCCTGGGGAAGCAGTGGCAGCTTTCTCCAGCTCCAGTTCCTAGGACAGACGTTCACAGTCCACATAATGAATCAAATGGATCAAATTTTACATAAGTGCAGCTGCTGGTGGTTAATACTGGCTGTTCCTTCACACTGAAAACAGGACACACTGCAAAGAGACTTCTGGCTTGGAAAAATCTCACTGTGTCTTTTTTGTCCTGTTCAGTTATTCCCTCAGAAAAAATGGAGAGATCTTAGAGCATGCAAGGGGCCTCAAAGGTTCCTCAGTATTTCTTGTCCATGTTATTGACCAGTCTTCCGTCCACGCACTTCTCATTTCTTGTCTGTGTTTAAGTTTCCAACTCACTCTTTCAATGACACCATAAAAGGATTTAATGGAGCATTTTTTGTACTGAACCTGTTCTTTCCTCTGCCCCTTTCTGCTCTTCTTTTTCCCAATACCAGAGATATTTAATTTTTTTTCGTCTTTGTACTGAATTTGCATTTTCACCGCAACCTTCTTACATCATTCATAGGCAAGTAATAAACCTGTGAAGGAAGTCATGGACACATGGACTAGACAGATGGGCTACCCTGTTTTGGAAATGGGGGATAATTCAGTATTCACACAGAAACGTTTTCTCTTGGATCCCGGGGCGAATGCTTCTCATCCTCCATCTGATCTTGGGTAAGTTCCTGCTGTAAATGTCTGTTCAAAACAGGTAGAAATACTGTGCATATACCCTTTTCATCTGACTTATATGTAGGTTGTGTTTTGCTCATTCTTGCTAAACTTACTCTCAGCATTTATTTTAAAAGGAAGACAGGAGGAAGTTAGATACAAATATTTCAAATTTAGGACAATATCAGTCCTTTGTCTCGAGGTTTTTCTTTCTCAAATGCAGCAGGATAAAATTGGACAAGATCTCTCAGAAAATCTTATTTGCACACAGACAGCTCAGATTATTGCAAATTGTCTGTTGAATCACTGCAAATTATAATCTCTCAGACTAAGAAAACCAATACAAAATTGTCTCTGTTCAGAAATCAGATACTATGACCCAAGTATTTTACATGACAGTAGTTTATTGCCTTTCCTATATGGTGTAGGATCTATAATATATCACAGGATCTTCACATACAATACAGGGTCTTCTCTGCATGTCTTAAAAACATGATTTAATGTGAAGTAGCTGGTCATGTATAAATTTCATTAATCCTAATCAGGAGATATTTTTTTTATATTTTCCTTAGGATGTATTGCTTAATTTTACTCATTTAAAATGTAGTTGTCTAGTCAAAGTTAGCCATCTTGGGCTCTTATGTGACCAGACAGACATCTGCAGACATCTGCAGACATCTACATGTTCAAGACAGGTGGGATACTGTATTTGAGCATATTTTTTAAATAACAGGTGATTGACCTGGAGGGAAATGAACTCTATCTGTGGGTTGATGGACCTGTACAGGACAATGGCGTGGCTGCACCATGGCATTAAGCAGATGAATAATTTTTCAGATCTGACATTGTGTAATTTCATAGCCAGCCCCAGTTCTGAGGCAGTACAACTTCATTAACCTTTGAGTGAAAGAGATTCAAATTAATCCATGTTAGGAAGGTTTTGTTCCTTGAACTGGATCCTGGACCAATCAATTAAATCAGTAAAACTTGCCAGTATGAAGCAGGACTAAATATACCCAAATGCATTTTTTCCATTAACTTCTACTAGCTCTTTTAATTCAAAGGACAAGAACAAGGACCCTGAGATTAGCTCAGCTGGTTAGAGCATGGTGCTAATAACACCAAGGCTCTGGATTTGATTCCCCTATGGACCATTCATTTAAGAGTTGGACTTGATGATCCTTGTGGGTCCCTTCCAACTCAGAATATTCTATGATTCTGTGAAGGAGAAAATGAAGAAACAGAAGAAACGGTTGTGACCACTCTATTTCCTTCTGATTAAAAAGAAAAAAACTTGAGCAATGAGAAGGCCCATGCTATTGGCAGTTTTGGATAGGTATCAAAAGAGTTGGAATGAGATAACTAACTACCTGTGTATTTGCAACATTACATTTCTCCCAACCTAAGCAGAAGATTTCATAGACTCAAAGTACAGCACTGTGCCATCCAAAGGGTGGTGTTACAGACTATTCAGGCAAAAATACTTCTTTGTATTAAAAAATTTGACTTACTGCACTATGCTCTGAAGTAGCAGACTCTGGAATCCTACTTTTGCTTGACTTCAGTGTTTACAGTACATTACAATTTGCCATTTCTAAAGTAGAAATCCTAGCACTGTTCCTACCTTAATCTGTTGAGAAGCTGAGATGTGTATTGTCCCTGCTATCCCCAAAGTGAAAGGGGAAGGTTTTTTCCGAATATGTTATTTTTATAAATTAATTTTAAAAACTCCCCATAATATATATTATAATGCTGATATTACCTATGCTGTGACAGACTGACTCCCTCGCCTAAGGTCAATTCACCAAAAAATCAAAACCTCTTCCTTCCACCATCACAGATGGGGATGAGAGGCTCCTGAAGAGATCCTACCCCAGATGGAACTGGCCTGTTTCATGTGCAGGTGCAGGGTTTCATTTAAGCAGAGAAAACTCCAGGTCTTGTGTATGCTTTATTCTCTGAACTCTGCAGGAATAAAATTCCGAGCTGCTGGCTTGTTCCAAGCTTGTTTGGCTTGAAAAAGTCCTCTCCTGCGTGTTGGCACTCCAAAGAAATGGAAGTTCAAAAACTAGTACTCTCAAAGTAGTGCTGCTGGGCAAATACATAGCTTCAGCACAGCGTGTTAGGAACACATAAGGACACAGCTGATATATCAAAAGTACTTACGTACGTAATCTCAAGAACATGAAAACTAAATAAAATCCTTCCTGTAAAGGGTGGATCATCACACACCCTCATTAAATGCATTTACAAAAATCGAGTTTGTATTAAAAAAATCATATATGGGCTTTCTCTTGGGGAAACACAGTACTGGAGCTTCTGGCCAAACAATGACAACTCTAAATTCCATTGCAGTAAGCTCCATAAGAGAACTAGTAAAACCCAGAAGTGTATTAAATCTGTTAACATATTTTGTTTAGCAGATACAAAACAATAGATCTTTCTATCAAGAGGAGATACCATAACTTTCATTTTTGTATTTTCTGGGAGTTAATGACCATTCACTTAACCCAGGATTGTTAAGATGACTTAGATTTTCCCATAGCACTTGTCACCAAGGGATTTAAGGTGGAAGAAAAATCTCCCTGGGATGAACTATAATATGTTAACATGGAACAGCAGCTGGCTGCTCAAAAGGGCTCAGTAATTTTAGCAGGCCTATGCAGAGGGCTGTGCAGGTGTGCTCAAAGCATGCTCTGCTGTTCTTCCCTGACTCTGCTGTCCCACTTTCCTGACTGCCAGGCCACAGTCTTGGTCAGGCTGTGCTGTGGCTCCATCCCACATATTGGGCATACTGGAGAGGGTTTTTCACCATTTGGTTTCAAATGTCATTTGATTTTTCTTTCTCTTTAAATAATTTCAGTTACAAATGGAATATACCAGTGAAATGGAGACTTGGGAGTTCAACAAATTATACTTTGTACAATGCATCAGATTCTACAGGTAAACTTCATATTCTCTTTTAATTGTCCTTTACAAGAAATATAACACAGAATTACTTTCATACTTTTCACTTTTCAGATCCAGGAACCAGCACACAGCTTGGTTGGGCTGAAGTTGGTAGTAATTTCTGTGATAAGATTACTATTCCCCCTGTACACACATTATGTCAATTTAGGCACAGTACGGTATGGTTCTTAAGCATCTGTTTAAATACAGTCCTATTCACAGAAGCATCTAAGCATACTCTTAATTATAATGTGCTAAAATCAATTGGACTTAGATATGCCCTTTGTTGAGTCTAGGAAAAGAGGTGAAGTGGAAGGCTGATGAATGCATCTGTGGCATGGTAAACTGGAAATTTTAATTCAGTCAAAGATCTACAAGTTATTAAACATCTTTTCTAATGCTGATTTCAGGACTGAGAAAATACCTGTGTGGGTAATTTTGATCATTGTTCTATTATGCAGTCATATCTGTATTTCTCATTCTGTAGCTGTAGTGGACAAAAATGGGGGGGAAACTTTGTTTAGTTTTTCAGTAACATCACATGTTGGAATTTCAGAAATATTACAATCAGCTCATCTTTTCTTCAATTTTTTTGAATGTTATCTATTTAAATGTAATTTGTCTTTTGCTCTGTTTTTTTTTTTGGGGGGGTCGTTATTTTTTTTGCCTGGTTGCTTTTATTATACATGCAAAAGCAAACAAAAAAAAGTTTTATGTCATGATACAAGTCAGAAGTTTACACAAAGGAATTTTCTTTCTCCAATTTCCACATGACATTGCAGTGGACTGCAAGGGGCTATTGACTTGAAAAAGCCTGCAAAGGCATGATTACGTGCTTACTTCTACATCCATCAAATTCTTGGCTAGTAAGGCAAACAGCAACTGTAAGGAAAAAATGCCTTTAGAAACACTTGTTTCGGGTCACCCAAAGAGAAATGTGCTTTTAACTACAGCCACGCTCAAACTGCAGATTGAAGACCACTGTTTTCAATGAGCAATAGAAAAACTTTCATAACTACCATCATCAACTGGACCAGCCCAAGATTCTGAAAAAGGAACATTTTTCAAGTATTCATTTTAAACAGGAAAATCCCTAAGCATGAGTGCTTGAGGAAAGTCTCAACTAATTCGTAATTCCTTTGTCTATAACTGCAAAAAATGAATTAGTAAAGAATACAGAGAAGAAAACCCTTAAAAAGTTGGTTGAAGCAAACTTAAAAATTAAACTAATGGAGGATAAAATATGATAACTTTGAAACTAACAGTAAACATGAGGATGAAAAACTTTTTAAAAATACATTTGCAAGAACTGTTTCTTTGCAATTTTTTACTTCTTACAATGACACTAAATCTCACTGTCCTCACCCTAGTCACAATGATCTCCATTTTAAATTTAACAAACTAGCTGGCCCAAGTAATTACCACAATTCCTTGTTCTAATACAGATGCTGGCATTCATTAAAGTCTATAATAACTCATCTTTCCTCACAGCCATTTAAAAATAAGTAAATAAATAAAATTAATGTTTGGATCTTATTTTGATATTCATTAAAACCAAATAATACTCTTGGAGTCAAGGAATTTCCAATGAGTTCTGTGTCATACAAGAGGCACAAACTGATCCCTGTTTGTTGGTTTGTTTTGCAGGAATTACAATATCAGCTTCTTCTGATACTTTTTTAAACATCAATCCAGACCACATTGGATTCTATCGGGTGAATTATGATGGTCAAAACTGGGCCAAGCTAAGCTCTCTTCTGCTCCTAGACCACAAAGTGAGTATCATAATGTTAACCTGTCTGGTGGATCTCTTAGAAGAGATCTGTAAAGGCTGTTTTTATCCTGCAAATAATCTATATACTCTTGATGCCTCTTTTCATACAGAACTTTTCAACTGCTGATCGTGCAGGGATTTTGGATGATGCCTTTTCTTTAGCAAGGTAAACTAACTCCCTGCAGAGATTTCAACACAAATTTTTCACCTTCCATTGCTAATAATTAGAATTAACACGGGTGGTTGAAAGAAGTTTTCTGAATTTGTTACAAGTCTTATTTCTTTGTTGCTTTACCTTGTCCTCCAAAAGGAGTGACCTAATTTTACATTGCCAGCTTGCATTACCAATGCAATCAAGAGAAATGCTCCCTTTCAGTTACATGATAAGAAAAAAGCAGGCTTTAATTGCACAGGTCTTAGAAGGGGGTGTTTTTATCATGTAAATAACAATAATAGGAGCACTCCAGAAGAAGTTAGGTATCCAGAAAGCCAGAGGCATGCCCACAATGCATACCAAGGCATTAGGTATCTACCACCTCAGTTATCTTATTCAGAAACTTGATCAGAAACTTCTAGCTCTTGTACGCAGCCATGCTGACACAGATGAATTTTAAGCGACATTCTGTAGCAGCCTCTAAGTCTAAGTCTCCTCAGCCTTTCAGGATGTCTACAGTCATCAATTCCTTTTTGTGTGGTGTTAATGTAGTCACTTAAGAGCTACCCACTTCTGGGCACACTGGGCTGCTGCACAATGTGAGCAGTCTTATAACAGTGACAGTTCCTACAGTTTGGCATTGATCAACATTGATCCTCAGTATCTCTTTGGAAAACCTTCCAAGTTACATTCTAGACTACTTTTCCCCTCACAGACTTTACTATTTCAGGCCTTCTAGAGTAAATAGTAAATCTAATATCTTTGAAGAAGCAAGTTCTTCAAATTCATTAAAATAACAGACGTTATGTTTTTTCTTTCCACAGACCTGGACTCGTGGATTACTCTGTTCCCCTGAACCTCACAAAATACCTGAGAAATGAAACAGAGTATTTGCCTTGGAATAGAGCTATATCAGCTGTAACCTACCTTGCAAACATGCTTGAAGATGATACAAATATCTATCCCCTCTTTCAGGTGATGAAACAATAAAAAAAGCCATTCCTGCATGGGACCATTGCATCTGACAGTTCAGGATTTGTAACAAGAATAATGTTGAAGTTCAAGTGATTTTCAGTGGTGCTGAATTATCAGTATTTACTTTTTGTAATCTTAAAAAAAAAAAACAACTAAAAACTGCTCAGTAGTGATATCTGAATCATCTGGATTTTGCATTCAGGACTATGAACCTGAATAAAAGAATTTATGGGTAATTATTTCTATAATCCATCACCGTAATACATAATAATCCAGAGTACAGACATTTATTAGTCAAAGCTGTCCTGCATTTGATAAAGAAGCATGTATAGGGCCGCAAAATCTCTGACATCTGTCCTCAGCACAAAGTATGGCTATACCTCAGTATGGCAGGGAGCAGGTTTGTTAATTGGCCTAACATACTGAACATGATTTAATGGTCACTAAAACAATTATGTCCTGAACTTGGCATCATCTATGGAAAACAGTTGTGGCAGTGTGTCCTTGCTGTACCCCAGGAGAATAAACTGTGAACACAAGTATATTATTCTTTAAAGAAATCTACAAAAGTAACCAACCCCCTTTTTCTACCTCAGCGTTATTTTCGCTCTCTGGTAAAACCCATTGTGGATGAACTGAGCTGGAATGATTCTGGAAGCCATTTGCAGAGGTGGAACAATCTTATTTTTTCCTTCTCATATTATTGATGGATTCAAACAATGGTAAGCAGTAGGAAAATGTCTCTCCCTCTCTCTCTCTTTTCAAGGCTTCTTCGTGCTTCTGTTCTAGACTTTGCCTGCAGTATGGGTGACACAGACTCTTTGAACAATGCTTCTCAACTCTTCGATAGATGGTTACAAGGAGAACCGTGAGTGCTTACAGTTTTTATCGTGGTGAAGAACACAGCATGTGACTTTGTCACTGATTTCAAGCAGGAAAGGGAGAAGAATATTTAAGCACTGTTTCTTTATTTTAGTATTGCTGCAAATCTCCGACTCATAGTATATCGCTATGGGATGCAGAACTCAGGCAATGAGTCATCGTGGACTTACATGTTCAACAAATACCAAGAAACAACATTAGCCCAAGAAAAAGAAAAGCTGCTATATGGCCTGGCATCAGTGAAGAACATTACCCTTTTGGACAGGTGATTTAAGCATACGAAGATTTCTCTTTTCCCGCAGAAGCAACTGGTTTGTTCATTCCCTTCTCATCTCCTCTGTCCTGTCATTTTTGTCAGATTACAGCATGAGGAAATGCAACACATTTTCAAGACCAGTTATCTAACACCCTCCTCTGAGACTGTACTATAGCAGAAAAAAAGCTTTTTTCATTTTGTGGAAAGATATTGAACATATGGTGGTTCCTGCAACCAGTCAACAGACTTCAGCTCGTCCACCTTCACTGTGCACAATTTTAGCTGCCTAATAGTAAAGCATCAGGAGAAAATTAGTCATCTGTTTCCTCTATAATCAGTGAAGGGAGGAAGGACCTCCAGAGCACTGCTTATCCCAGACCAGGAAAGGTGCTTAAAATCAATGGGAAGAATTGCCTTTGGGTGTTCTCAGTCACCATCCATTGACTCCAGAGGGAGTTTACTTAGCCTAGATGTCTACCTTCTCAGTAGGCAAAATTAAGCAAACAACCTTGAGTTATTGTTACTAACTGTCCTGTGTGAACCTGCAATGCTCCCTGAGGTGCTGTGCAGAGGTACTTGAGCTAGAAACAAAAATATCATATTCATGCTGCCGTGGCACTGATGAGGAGTCTGGATACTGCTCCAGGCCAGTCCAGCTGTCAGACGGGGCAAGCATCTCACCAGGCTGTTGCCCTGCATAGACACACCTGCTACTTTCAGCTTATCTGATAACTATGCATGTAGTTGTATAACATAGCTGAGATGCAGGTAAACATCTTCACCGGGGCCATTCACCATTGTGTTGGAGCCCTGTCTAAATATCATAAGATGGAGCAATCTCTGCCTAAAAGAGTTCCAAGTTTAAATGAGATGAAATCAGGAAGTGTAGGAGGTTCACAAAGAGTAAATATAAGAGTTAGAGTAATTAAAATAGTGATAGGAAGCAGGTGTATTCCTAAATTCTTTTGACCACAACAGCCATAATCTAAGCCATTCAATAAATAATAACTGACATGATTAAGACATGAATTAATTAGCTAGATCAGCCTGTATTTGCAGAAAATAAAAAATCCCCCCTAAACCAGGGAAAATTTGTCACTTAATTTAATACTGAAATAACAAGTAAGGAGAAAAGAGCAAACAGATTGAACAAAATTGCCCCTTATGCATAGGAAAAAGGAAGACAATCCTTAATCCCAGCACACGACACTTTAAACCGGTGTTGTTCTTCTGCAGCTGCTGCTGTGAAGCCATGATCAGGTTATTCCTGCAAACGTGCATGCTGGGGGAATCCCTCCACTTTGTCAGTCAAAAACATTTATGCTATAATTGGAATTATAATTGCAGCACTTGCAGGCATGCTCTGCCTGAATGGATTTTAATTTTGTATGGATAAAAGTATCCAAACAAACAGCATGGTCCTGTAAGATCATTATAGCCTGGACTACTACTTTTTTGGCTCTTGGCTGCCCAAACAGGCTGAACTACTGACTGATCCAATCTTGTTTTCCCTACTTGATTAAAATATAGGAATAATAATGGCATTTGGCTATTTGCAAGTAGAAACATAAACCCTACCTACTTTCTAAAGAGACTCCTAACTGCCTAGATTTCTTTCAATACAATTATCTCTTGACACAGTAATGTTTTAGATACATGTACTTCACCTTTAAAATGCTGTAGAAAAAAACCTAATATTCCTGTTTGGAAATGGCTCTCATCAATTCTTATGGTGTTTCCCTTAGGTATCTGAAATATATTTACGACACTAACCTCATCAAAAGCCAAGATGTGTTCACAGTCCTGAGATACATCTCATATAACACCTATGGGAAAACAATGGCCTGGGACTGGATACGACTGAACTGGCAATACTTAGTCGACAGGTACTCTAATGAACTCACTGGAAACTACATCCATCTATAAATCTTGTTACAGGCATGTTTTTTATAGCTGTGTTTTACTATACAGCTATAATCACTGGCCTTTGCAAAATGAAAACTGAAAGCGTATTCAACACAATTATATCCATCTGCTGTGAAAAAGTTTGTTGCTAACTTGAAAACCATTCTTTCCGTAAATGATCACTACCAGTAAATCGTGATGAAGAAGTATAGAAAGTTCTACCAGGGCCGTAGAGATCTGGGTATTGCATGGAAATTAGTCAGCCTTGTCTCCACTCTTGCTGCTGATTTCATAACAAGATGACAGTGTACAGAATTTTTTTAAAAATTTTCATCTAATGGTAATACCAGGCAGCAGACATACAGGTGAGCAGTAGAAGTAATAGCAAACCCTTTAGCTTTGCTCCTCCCTATTTGAGTGACTTCACTCTCTTTAGGTTTCCTTTCTAAGTGCTTGGTAGGGGCATGGAAACAGCACATACCAGCAAGTCTAGAGCTGTGAACTGTATTTGTATTGCTGGGCAGCAATATACCTAATTTCCAGCTTGAGACAATAAGTCATTATTTAAAAAGGAAAAAAATCCACCATAAGAGATCATTCCATTAGTAAACATATTAAAGAACAGCACAGATATTTTATAGGAGTACTATTTTTCAAGAATTTCAAAAAATATTGAAATTTCAATGTATCTGTTTTATTGCAGCACAATTATGAGTTTAAGCTTCAGATAATTAGTTGTGCCTTTTCTCTTTCAATAGTTTTGCATGAAGTATCATTTATTAAATTATTTTTCTAGATTCACTATCAATGACAGAACCCTCGGTCGAATAGTAACTATTACCCAAACCTTCAACACTGAGCTCCAGCTTTGGCAGGTATGGTGACAGCACTTTTCTTGGCTTTAAGTCAATATCTTTAATATTCTTCTGGCCCAGAAACTTAGCTTTTTATCCTCTCACTGTGTAAAGCAGCAGGAGTTACTGTAAAACTATTTCAGTGCTACTAACATGAGCTTAAATATCTCTCCCAGCCAAAATTGTCCTTGACCATGTCCTTGTAAAGAGTCACTTGTCCAATAACAGAATTATTTACTTCACATCAATACTTTTTCTCTTTTCCAGATGGAAAATTTCTTTGAAAAATATCCTAATGCTGGGGCAGGAGAGTTGCCCAGGAGTCAGTCACTTGAGCAGGTGAAGAGCAATATTGAATGGGTAAAAGAAAACAAGGAGGAAATACAAATGTGGCTAGAAGCACAGTAAGACTTCAATGTCTTACTTTGTCAAAAAGACCAGGCAGTCGGATCTTCAAAGATTTTTAGCAATGTGGATTTCTCACCTAGGTACCTCAGAGGACCAAGGCCTAATATTTTTTTCTCCAAACACTCAGCAGACCATTGCCAGAACAATATTTGTGTAGTTGCTTAGCAGGAATAGCTTTAGATTCTGAAAGCCGAATTTGCCTGAACAAATAGGACAAACGTTTAAAGTTACTCAAGGCAGAAGCGATGGCAGAACTGAAGTCCTTGCTGATCACTCTGATCTCACTCCTTACACATACCACTCTGAAAAGTTACTCTTGGTTCACACAGAAGTATATCTAGTACTCTCAGGGATTCCTTTCCAAGTGCACCTCATAAGAGCTTTCTCCTGAAGGAAAGGGAATTAAACCGTAATTTTAACATTGTCTGAAAATCATCCCCTATATTTATAGCTGTAAAAATTTTACATTTGGGATTTAGATTTGCTTTCTGACACTTCAGAAAGGCCAGTTAAGCTTTCCTCTCCATTGATTTTTTAAGTTTAACTACCAGTACACAAAGGATCAATACTACCAGCTTCTTTTTCAATGTTATTATTTGGGATTCCGTAGCTTAGGGTAAGGGTTGTCTTGGTTATTTTTGTCTTATTTCTAAATCTTCTCAAAAAAAAAAAAAAAGAAGGTCATGGGGTAGCCAATACTGCAAACAAGATATACTTTACTCACTGTCTCTTTTCTTATGGAAAAATAAAATTAAAAAATCTACCTGAAGTCTCAGTCTTTTTCTAATGAAGTGATAAAATGGCCTGATATATAGAAAAGCGGCTGTTACATAGCCCAGCTATGCTGTACAGAGAGCTTCAGGAACTTTTGAGGGGAAACATCTATTATCTTCTCTGAGAAAACAGAAAAAATGGTAAATGCAGTCAGAGGGAGCA
This sequence comes from Manacus vitellinus, assembly GCF_001715985.3. Lineage (NCBI taxonomy): Eukaryota > Metazoa > Chordata > Aves > Passeriformes > Pipridae > Manacus > Manacus vitellinus. Next base: position 41,588,426 of record NW_021938789.1, on the reverse strand, counting down.
GATGAGTCCCACTGCTGCAATTCAATCGATTGCAGAAGTACAGACACAAAGAAACAACTCTCAGTCCCAAATCCCTGTGCTGTTGTGATGCTGGAGAAGGGCGTGGGGCTGCTGTCTGTCCCTCCCAAGCCGGAAGCTGGGGCGCTTTGGAGTTCCCAGATTTCCATGTACTGTGTCCTGACATTGTATGGGCAGCAAAAGTGAGCGCCTCCTTGCCTTCTCCCTGGTCTCCTGAGTGGAAAGGTGCAGCAGAACATAACCAGCTAGAGCCAGTGCCTGGATGTCCTGGGAGCAGGATCACAGAGCATCTCACAGTAGGTAGCCCCGGGAGAGATTAGGCACAGCTGTCAGGAAACTCTGTAGTTGGATGGGAGGACAGAAGTGGCGAAAAACACTTCTCTTCATCCTGCAGTGCTATTCAAGGGGTAGAGGAGATAGCCCTAAGGTACAGAAATTCCAGGGTACAGGCTCTGCCTGCCTCTGGGCCTTGGTACAGCACAGAAGGCTCCAGAGGAGCTTATACAGTCCCAGATGGAAACATTTTATCCCACTCCCACAGGAGATTCAGGGTTGGTACTGTTTTGGCCCTCTCCCTAGACACCCAATTAGCTGCCCAGACAAGCCCAGACAAATCTGATGACCAAGTCAGTAGTCCTGTTGTGCTGGTTTTGGCTGGGACAGATTCAAGTTTCTTCACAGTTGCTGGTATGGGCTATTTTTTAGGTTTGTTCTAGAAACAGTGTTGATAAAACAGGGATGTTTTCCTTATTGCTTAGCAGTACTTACACAAAGTTAAGGCCTTTCCTGCCTCTCATCCCACTCCACCAGTGAGGAAGCTAGGGGTGCACAAGCTAGGAGGGGACACAGCTGGAACAGCTGACCTGAACGCACCCAAGGGATAGTCCATATGGCATCATGCTCAGCATATGGAGATGCAGGGGACAAGAAGGAAGGGAGGGACTTTCAGAGAGATGGTGTTTGTGTTCCCAAGTAACCATTATATGTGATGGAGCCCTGCTTTCCAGGGGATGGCCGAATACCTGCTGGCCCATGGGAAGTGGTGAAGGAATTCCTTGTTTTGCTTTGCTTGCATGTGTGGTTTTTGCTTTAGTTATTAAACTGCTTTTATTTCAACCCACAAGTTTTCTCAATTTTGCTTTTTCAATTCTCTCCCCCATCCAACTGAGGGGTAGTGAGCAAGTGGCTGTGTGGGGCTGAGTTGCCAACTGGGGTTAAAACACAAGACCTGTCAAAATGTCAGTCATTTGCCTTCTACAAACAAAATATGGTAGGATTTTGACTAACAGTGGTTACAACTTGCTAGAGATACCAGCTGCTCTTTAAGGTGAGGGAGTGGCAAAGGGTCAGGCAATTTCTTCCAGTTTTTCTTGTCGCTCAGATTCACACACAGAGGACAGTGAAAATGAAGCAGCTGACCACATCCAAACTACTGTCAGCACACAGGGAGCAGACTGTCCTCGGGCAGCTGCCTACTCAGTACAACATATGACGACTCACCTTCACCACTTTACAGTTTCAATGAGTGAACTGAAGGAGTAGAAGTCAAATAACAACTTGGTTTCAAGGTCACAAACTGGTTTGGTAGCATCACACCGTAATACTATCAACACACTATATCACTTTGACTATACAATAGTACAATCATGTCAATAAATTTTCTGTGCACTGTCAGTATGTTTTGATTGAAAGTTTTTAACTCCAGGTGGCTGTGATGTGCAACAATGCAAAACCAATATGAAAATATCCAGGCACATAGCTCAGTTGTTTTCCCTTTCAGAGATGATTTAATGAAATTTGGCAAAAAGAACTGATATTTTAATTATTCATACACATCTGCCATAATTTGTTGTAGAAAGAAAAGTATGACTAGTGTGGGAGTGATACAAGATTAGGTAGTTACCTTAAGAGATTTTTATCCTTTGTTACATGTAGTCCCTACTACCACTGAGCGGGCCCTGGCTGGCCAATATTGTTGGCTACAATAGTAGGCTTTCGTCAAAGAAACAGAGCAAGTAATAAAGGTTTTCTATGATGCTGGAAAGCTATAGCTAAAACAGCCTTCATCCAAATCACGCAGTGATTGGACATACCACTGTTTCAGACAAGATGCATATTGGTAGCACTGTGCATCGCTGTAGTAGAGAAAAGGTCGACCAGAGAGAGGGAACAGAAACATACCACTGAGGCAAAGAGAGAATGAGAAGCAGAGGGCAAACCTGAACAACTACAGGACTCATGATCCTGAGTAAATGAGGGAGAGAAAGGGATTTAAATGGTGAACCAAGCAATTGCCACTTGTCATTTGATTTTCATTCTATTAAGGAAAGTGGGACCAAGGGCAGTCTTTGTGCATGAGCCACACCGGATCAGAGAGACTTTTTACTAGTTCTTGGATACTTTTGGTGTTACAGAAAGGTTAGCTGGATTTCCACACTGATCTTAAGTGGGTAGGTGAACGTGGAATTAAGTCCAAAAGCCCCAGAAGGCAGCTGCTTTTATGGTAGGGTAAAGGTTCTGTCAATTTTAAATAATATTCTCTAGATTATGCAGTGCTCTTGCTACCTTTAAATGGCTCATGGAGAATGTACTGTATGGCATGTGCCTCTTTCAGACTGTTTGTCCTAGACGGATAACAAATCTGGTACATGCTAAATCTTTCGGTCAGGAACTAGTGCTTTTACAAATGGTCTGTGATAAGCTTAAGAATGCCAATTTGAAACTGAATCCAAAGAAATGTGAACTGTTTTAAAAAGAGATAATTTTCCCTCGGTCATTCGATCAGCGAGGAAGGAATTTCTACTGATAAAGCCAAGTGAGGGAGTGCAGAACCATCTGGCCCCTTAGATCCCCACAGCTTTTTGAGGCTCTGCTGTTCCTATTGTACCACAGCAAAAGCTATTGCACACAGTGAGGCAGAGAAAAACTTTGAGTAATTGAAGTGCAATGTGGTGAAGTTAGAGGGGCCACTTCTAACTGTAGCAGTGTTGCCTTACGCCAGCTCTGTAAATCCTTCTCATATCAGCCACAGCTGTGCGTCCTATAGAGCCTGAGCCCATGGGCCTCAGGAGGCTGTAAGCCTGATAGGCACATGAAAATGCTTTATCTTGATAATTCAGGTAAAGAAACAACTGAAAACATTGTATTACTGCACAGAGCAAAAAATTAATAGCACCAAGGCGTCTACAACTCGCCAACTAACTCAGTTCCTAAAACAGCAGCTAAGATCCCTACACAGTATGCAGACATAAGAAATGACCCCTACCTTATACATATGGTATGTCTGTTGAAATAAGACATGACTAAATACCCCACAGTAACCAGTGCCATTTCTTGACATTTTGGATGGCATCTTCTAGCAGCTTTTGGGACTCAAGGTGAAAGGGAAAAAGCTAGCCTGTGATGGGCACAGGAAAGCCTATGTGTTTTAAACAGAGTCTAAAGGATAGGACCTTATCCTGTTGTTAGCAGCAGCAATACCATACTGCCAGATGAAAAATTTGTTTTGTGCTATATGCATCCAATTATGAAAATTAGTCAAATTAGGTAGTGTTTGCTTTCCCAAGTGTTTAGACAGAAGCGAGTTGACCTGGAGGTATTTTGCTTTCAAATCCACACCTACGGCAGCTGGATGTAGGCCTGTATGTAGAAAACTGGTACAGAAAGATATAGCTACATGAGACTAAGGAAATGTTCTGCTGCTCACAGGGACTACAGTGGTTCATAAGGCTGCCCAAATATCTGAGCTTTTCTGGGATGCATTTCAGAAACCCCCCCGCCCAAATATATTTATAAAAGCATCTAAAACGTATATGGTTCAGATAAGTCTGAGAGTTTCTGGCTTCCCTCTATTCTAAAGAGTCACAAGGGAAGAGCAAATTCTGAAAAATTTGACCATGACACGGTATCTGAGAGACACCATTTGTAAGTAGCAATCACTAGTTCTTTCAGTAATCCCTCACCTGCAGAAAACCTTTCCATATTCTCTTCACAAAGAGATGACCAGATACCAAGCTGGTATCTGCTTGCTAGCGGTTTAACGATGCTGAAACAATGTGTATGGATGGTCTCAAAAACCAGGAAATCCGGGAAAGGAAGAGATCCAGGCATGAGACAGGACTGAAGCCTAACTCTTCAAAAGGAAGGCTGGGGATACAGGGTCATTATTCTTAGTAAGAATCAAAATTTGAAATAGATGTTACAGTTATATATGTGATATCCACCATAAAACCTTCATCCAGCTTAAACCATCAACGTTAATTTCCTTTTGGACATTAATGAAATGGCCAGGTGACTTCTAAATATCCTTTCCAACACTTCTGAATTTTTTTCAACAGTTTGCAATGGACAAGGGACTGGTCATCCCTATGATTTCTTCCAAGAAGTGCAAGGCGAAGCATGGATGATGAGGTTCTGCCATTCCAGATTTCCCATTCTGTTTTGCCTGCTGTCAAATCCATTTGTGCACCACAGGTCAGCAAAGAAGCCTCTCCAAGCAGGAACTGCATACCACTGAGCTACAGAGCTCATACCTGTAGCAGCTCTGCAACTTGGGGTTATTTTTCATGTCTTTCTCTAAGAGGGAGCCTGAAACCAAACAACTGCAGGATGCTCTCTGGAGGGTAGCTAACATAGTTAGTAGCCAGAGCAAAAGCTGCGGAACATCATGGCAAAAAAAGGTGTTAAGCTGTAGGTCAAGCTTTCATAAGCCAAAGGCGTTGCTGTGGCAGTCTGAGAGGCAGATTTTCCAGGTGTCTGGTGAGTAGCTAGCCAAAACCTGATTGGATTCATTTATTTTAGCAAACAGTCACTTTCAGCAAACTGAAATTATGGCCCACCCAGGTTCCTTAAGCAAATTCAGCCGGAGAAAACACTATGGACCTGAAGTTACATAAACCCTGATGAAAAGTCATCATCCCCACTTTTTCTTGAGCTGAAACACTTGCAAAGAAAGCAAACAGATCAAGGCTCAGCTCTGCCTCCCCCACAGAAATGCACATGAACTCTTCCACATGACTATACTGGGACTGGTCTTTCACATTCTCTCGTGGTACTTAAACAACAACCACAATCAAAAGCACATTAGTAACTTCCTAGTTTGGTGCTTCACATGAGCATCTGAAAACACAGGATTGCCAGACTATTTTATTAACACTTTATAACAGAATATTTTATTATTACTTTAATTAAAGATGGATATCTTCAACAGAGGCTGCTAATAAGCTGAGATCTGAATCAATAGGCCCTAAGTATTTAGAAGTGTAGGGGAGCACCACTCAACAGTACAGTGGTTTGAGTAATAGCCTAAAAGGGCAGACATGTGGTTTAAAATTCTTTCCAGCAGAAACAATAATTCACCAAGTCTTCCACTTCCCACACAAGGTCTCCAACCACCGCATGTAAGGGGCACTCCTCTCTCCAGTGCTCTTGTAAATACATCCCTTCTTTTACTCTACCACCTCAAGGACTCCAAACCAAAGGGCTCACTCCTGCAAAAGGGAATATTTCTGTGTCAGGTGAGACAAGACTTCAGCTTTTCATTTCCTCAGCAGAAAACAAAGCTTCATTCAAGCTGTACAGACTCACTCCCCTCCTCCCTAATTCAGGAGAAAAACAAACAAACAGAACTGTACTCCTCCAGTGAATGCCCCAAAATAACACGACTGTTGGCTTCACAGACAAGTTGCTCAGCTCCCCAGCCAGACTGCAACAGAGGAAAGACAAGCTCCAGGCGTGAAAGTCAACCAGTGCAAACTGGGAGGCAAACCAGAGCAAACTACCCCCTCAGGTATCACCTTAGCCGCAAAACAGAAGCACACAATTGAGCAATTTCAGAAGGGCTGATGCAAACGGGGCTGGCTTTAATGAACATTGAGTCAGACACTAAGTATTACAAAAATGGAACGGCTAACAGAGCCAATAACACAAATTTAGCATCAAAACACCACAACCAAGGGGAAGGTCAGCCGTGGCTAAAATCAGGTTGCAGGAGCGGGAAATCAAGTACAACACCGAAGAGCATGTCTTAGCTGGCACTATTCATTCAAGCATGGTGCTACACTAACACTCCCATACAGCACCCTCTGCTCACCCTGGACCGACCTCTCCCTATGTCCCCTACTCATGTCTACAGACGCACAGCTAGAAGACAACAGAGCAGGGCAAGAAAAGTTTGAACATCTTTGTATTTTCAATGAATGGAGAACAACTCACTTGGCCAAAACTGCTTATTCTGGTCTAATGGATGGGTGGGTTTACTAAGGAAAAAGACATTTTTGGGGTACCTTCTGGGCTGTCCAAATGAACATGGAAACAATGGGACAGGGGAACAGAGAGACAGTTAAATTACCAAAGCAGGTTGACACCCATGTCCTAGTGACACAAACAGCTTGTATGTTTTGTTTATTTAAACACACTTGGCTTAGAGGTTAACAGTTCTGTAGAAAATATTTGAGTTCTTTGCAAAATATTGAAGTTATTTTTATCTTTTAGCTAGGACTCCTCGCGTAGGAGATGAATACAATCTTTCAAAGACAAATCAGATGAGGAAGATTAGGAACAGAAAAAAGCAAGCACCAGAAAACATATTAATGAAGTATCATTAGTTTTTTACTATGTGAAATATATTATTCCAAAACCAAAAATTTCCTTCTATAATTAGGAGCAATTGCTCAAATACTTCTTACAATGCAATAGAAAAATTTTGATCTATTTCCTGTGTGCACTAGAAAAACAATGAGTATTGGTGGTCTGGGAAATATGATTTGTCCTTGTATTGGATTGTAATAGCTAGGATGATTTCATGGTTAAACGAATATTTAGCAATGGAAATAAATAGGATAACCATGCAGATGCAGCATGGTGATTAATTTTTTTTCCCCCTCTCATTAAAGAAAGGAAAAAAAAAAATCTACTTTATAAGAGACAGGAGACATGCAGTAAATTTTTCCCTATTTTTACTTCGTCACAGTGTATTAAGAGCAACCTCTAGTGACAGTTGGTAGCCATTGCATTTAATTATAACTAAACACAGCGTGCATGGTTACAGAAACAGTTCCTTAGCTATTTATAATACAGCTTCAAAAAATAAACAAAATAGCTCCAAACTTGCCTTAGAGACCTTATGAACAGCATCAGTCATTAGGCACATAGAGTCTTCTAAGTAACATCACATAAAACTACTTAATCTAGAATAAATTGCAATCATTCTAAAATTTATAGGTATGAAAAAAAAAGAATCAACCCACAAAACAAATTTCTACATCACTTTTTAAGATTACATGTGGCCATTTTAATCACAGAATGGCCTGTGTTGGAAAGGATCCTAAAGATCATCTAGTTCGACCCCCCTACCGTGGGCAGGGATGCCCTCCAATAGACCAGGCCCATCCAACCTGGCCTTGAACACTTCCAGGGATGGGGCAGCCACAGCTTCTCTGAGCAACCTGTCTCAGTACCTTGCAATAAAGAATTTCTTCCTAATATCCAATATAAACCTACCCTTCTTCAGCTTAAAGACATTCCCCCTTTCCTATCCCTACTTGTTCTTGTAAAAAGTCCATCCCCAGCTCTTTTGTAGCCTCCCTTAGGTACTGGAAGTTTGCTATAAGGTCTCCCTGAAGCCTTCTCTTCTCCAGGCTGAACAACCCCAACTCTCTCAGTCTGTCTTCATAGGAAAGGTGCTCCAGCCCTCTGATCATCTTTGTGACCCTCCTCCAATTTCACTCCAACAGGTCCAAGCCCTTTTTATACTGGAGGTCCCAAAGCTGGATGCAGTATTCCTAGTGGGATATCATGCAAGTGGAGTAGAAAGACAGAATCACATCTCTTGACCTGCTGGCCATATTTCTTTTGATGCAGCCCAGGACACGGTTGGCCTTCTGGGCTGCAAGCACACATTGCTGGTCATGTTGATCTTCTTTTTAAAAAACACCCCTCAGGGCTGCTCTCAATCCATTCTCTGTCCATCCTGTATTTATGCTTGGGATTGCCCTGACTCAGGTACAGGACCTTGGCACTTGTCCTTTTTGAACTTCATGAGGTTCACTCAAGACCACCTCTCAAGACTGTCAAGGTCCCTCTGGATAGCATCCCTTCCCTCCAGCGTTCTGACTGCACCACACAGCCTGGTGTTATTGGCAAACTGTCTGAGTGCACTCAATCCCACTGTCCATGTTGCTGACAAAGATGTTAAATGGTACTAGTCCCAATACTGACCACTGGAGAACACCACTTGCCATCAGAAATGGAGAAATGCACGTTAAGTTTCAAAGAGCAGTGGGCACTGCCATGAAGAACCAAAAAGCCAAATATTCAGAACTGAGGACAGTCACAGCAAGCTCACATAGATGTCTGTATACAGCAGGTGTGCTGGATTCTGGCATGCTATTTTACTTCAAGAAGTTGTTTGCAACTAAAACAAGCTTCCTAGCAAAAACAGTCACGTGTAATTTACAGCAATCATAAATGCCCATAAACTCCCTTACGTCACCCTGAGCCAAGTATTTTTTAACTTATTTCTCCTATAGCAACTGAGTCATTAAGAAGATATTATATCTCCTTGCAAACTTGACTTTCTTTATGGACACACACACACACTTGTGCTTTGAGAGATTGTGGAAACCAAATGTCTGCCTGTGATCATGCTGTGTAACTCATTGTGCTCAGCAAAATGCTGAGGGGCCATGGAAGGACCCACACTACAGTTGGGAACAAGCTCTGGCTACCAGAGGTGTGGCAGGGAATGGCACGGCCAGTTTACCCCAGAGAGAATGTCCCCCCACAGCCCCGCCAGTAGCCCACAACAAAGCCCTCAACATTTCCAAAACAGGCTTATGTTTGTTTTTTTTAATCCATTGCTCTGAGGAGTCACATGTTCTTTTATTCCTCACTGAAAAGAAGTTGGGAAATATTTGTTTAAGAAGCCTGAGCACCTGCCTTTAAGTCATTACCTTGTGTACAGAAGAAGGACTCATCTACCACTGCCTATGGTGGTTACCCTCCTGCAGACATGGCTCTGCACAGACCTCTGGAGAACTGCTCCAGCCAGTCAAGCTCTGCTTATAGAAGATGAACCCAGGTTCACAGTCACCATAGTGTCTGCAGTGTCAGCAGCTCCGTGACACTTTTGCAGCATTACAAAGGGAGGCTGGAGAGCCAGGGTGAGTCCAGGAATGGTGCCTCAGGCAGGACAGCAGCAAGGCATTGGGCACCTGTCCTCTCAGCACCTGGCACACACGGTGCAGACCCTCTCCCTCAGGCAGCCAGGTTAGGAGAAGCTGCCAGAGGGATGGGCGCCCTCACGTGACTGACTTTCCACAGGCTATGGAGAACAAAGCCTTGATCCCAGTGCTGAGGCAGTGTTTGCCCTGACGGGAACAAAGTTTTGGAACACCAAGTCCCTCTATTCAGGCATGTCTCCTGCCTCCGCTCATACCTACCTCCTCTGATGGGGTGGCCTTGCTCTTACACAGTCTGAGGTCTCTTCCACATACTCATCTCACACAAGTCAAGCTGCTGGTTTACTGTTTTAAAGTATAAAGCCTCTCCCTGAGAGCACAGGTGGAGCTTTGGCCCTGCTGCTGGGCTCTGGGCTGCAGCCCAGTTGGTTTGTGCAGTACAGCGTCCCCTGCGGCTGGACCCCTCCAGCACCCACAGTGGCTCTGGCTTCACCTCCTGTCCCTGGCTGTCCCAAGGTCACCACTGTGAGGGAGACCTCTCTTAGGGAGCCAGGAGCCTACTAAGCATTTGCATCTTCTCCATGTAGCAGGCAGGGCCATGGGAGGGAGAATAAAAGGCCCTAATTGCCATCCTGCATGGTCTGCAGCATCCAAACCCCCCTGCACGAGGTTGGGCAACACCCAAACCTCCTACAGGTCAAGCCCCCCACATTGCTGGTGCACCAGGGAGGGCAGGGGTGGGTGGCCGGGCCGCTCCCGTTACAGCCACTCCTCGGACACTAATCCAATCATCCTGGTAATGAAATCAGGCTGAGCTGCTAATGAAATCACGCTGCCACTCTCAGCATCGAGTCAGCCTGCCCGTGGGTAATCTCTGCCGAGAGCCCCTCAGACCTGCTCCCGTTGGTGGGTAACTTCTGCTGAGAGCCCCCAGACCTACTCCCGCAGGTGGGGACAAGCAGAACATCCACAGTCAGCCACTCTGGCAGCATGTTCTTAAGGTCTCTGCCAGCCCTGCCCTGCCAGCAAGCAGAAGGGAGCAGAGAGCAGGATGGCCTAATAACGAGGTGCCAGTTGCTGGTTTTCCAGTTCTCTGACAGCATGGGTTTGCTCTGGGAGATGATGCCCTTGTGTGCAGGGAAGAGAGGCCACCTGAGTCCTCCACAGGTGATGGCCTACTCGGACCATGCAGTACAGATGCTCAGGGAGGGACCCGGCATCTGCAGCACTCAGTGACTGCATAGAAAGCTTTGGGATAATGCTGCTAATGAACAGCTCACACAAATTAGAGAGGAGCATCCCAGCACCCTGGTTCTGGCCTCTCTGGAACTTATTCCCAAGTGTTCCCTGTGTAATCTAGAAGTTGGAAAGAGAAAGGGCACCCATTTCCTTATGAAATGCTTCACTTCTGATACTACCATGCCATCGTGCTAGAAGGTGATGAAAACAATGCTAATGCTGTTCCTTTAAAATGTCTTTTTTTCTCAGAAGACTTTTGAAGATGCCATAAAATATGCCATATTATTTTCTTTTACTTTTAAAGCTGCTGGATGCAGGGGAGCAAACTGAAGCATGTGGCTTGTGTTTGGCATGAAGTCTACCTTTAATCAGATTTTTTTTAAACAACTTGGAGCTGAAAGAAATGAAGGAGATAGTGATAACAGTATTGTTTGTATGAAACTTATTCATAGACAAGACTTTAGCATTCTCCAAGCAATGCTCCTCCAAAGGTCTGCTAGTTAATTGTTGCATTCTTTAAGGGAAGAATTAATGGTGTAGGAGGCATAAGCCATTGTAAATATTATTATCTTAAATGCAAAAAGCCTTATCATGCACTCCCTGCTCCGGCAAGTCTCCTTTTGAGATCATCTGGAGTTTTGTGGGGTAAGAAGCACAGACTCAAATCTATAATAACCCAGCTGCTTAATCGAGTGGTACAGAGAAACACATTCGAGCAGTTTTCGGTCACACATCTGCTAGACATCAGTACTGCCGTGATCTCACTAGAGGGAGCAATTTATTTTGAAATATTAGTCAATATTAGCTCAGTGCTTAGCTGGGCCACCAGTGGGTCAAAATTAAGACTTTTGTGAAGCAAATACACATTTTAAGATAAAAAGACAAACAAGGGGAATAGAAAAATGAAAAGACGGCGCTAGTTAAAAATCCCAGCTTCTGAAACAATGAGCTGTAAACAGAAAAAGGAATATATGCAACATATGGAGATGATTTTTATATTGTTTTTCCTGCTAAAACATTTACACTAGAGGTTTTGTTCCCATTTCCAGTAGAGATTCCTGTTTTCAGGGATTATAGATCATTTTGGTTGGCCCTTGATGTGAAATATTAAAACATGGATAGAGCTATTCTCTTTTTTTCATAGGCTGTAAAAGGAAATAAATTCCCAGATGCATCGAGATTCTGTGAAGCATTGCTAGCACTCAGGCTCTGTCAACATTTCCATCTTAAACTATTATTTAATGTTGGGTCATAAACACCTTTCTGTAAACACTTATTTAGCGCCTGACAAAGACTCCCCTCTAAAGCGGTGGGGATGGTGTTGTTCAAAAAAAAACAGGGGTTTAAAATATTTTTAATGATATCTTTAAAAGCTGTGTTCTAAATCTGTCATGGTTCAATACTGTCCTTATTCAAATTCTATATCGGGGTAAGTTTGTTCTGGACTCATACAGTGCCTGGCACAGTAAGGTTCTCAGAGACCTGAGGCACTGCAGCAAAAGCAAATAATACAGATTTAATACTGACTGTGTTTATGCAGTCTGACCCTGAGTACTGCTTAGCTCCTGGGTCCTGCTATCTGGCTCAGCTACGTCTTGACTCTGTGTTGGGGTGAAATGTGGGAATATGATCCCTCTGCTTTGCCCCCTACCCAGTCTGGAGGGAGGAAAGGGAGTCTGTGGACTAGGAGGGAACCAGAACAACTTCCCTGAGGGGCAGTAATACAGAGCACCCCTGGCCCACAGGCAAGACACAGCCACCAGGAATTAATCCCTTCTCACAAAGGCAAAATGATCTGTGCATCTATGTGAGTGCAGAAGCTAGATCTTTTTTTCATGTGCTCAGCAAAGAGTCTCTGGATACAAAATCACTGAGTTTGTTTGGTCTGGTGGGTTTTGGATACAACCACTAAAAGCCCTAAATTTGCCATCTAGTCTGCTAAAGAGGAGCTTTCTTTCTATGGAGCACCAACTGTGTGATATAATTTGCAGGATGAGAGCTGAAAAGTTCTATGTGCTAGTAGGTGAGATAACATCACTACCATCTCCCAACCCCTCCAATATGTATTAGACTGAAATTATTGTTATGAGCAGAAATTACAAACCCCACAGTTTTGGACATGATGTTGACTCTATGTCTTATTGAAACAAAAATCAGTTGTTGTTTTCCAGATCTGACAGACACACAAAAAGGATGGCTTATGCCCATATCCTTGCTGAATTTCAGGAGGCTCCACACTACCCCAGGCTCTGGCCATGCGCTGGTACAGAGAGCACGATGTTATGCTTAAGGAAGCCGTGCTTGCGATACAGCTGGATCTGACTGGACCTAAGTGCCATTTATCACAGGGTAAGAAACTGAGCCCATGAAAGGGAAGAGGAAAAGAAGGGCTGTACAATTTTCATCTCTATCACAGCCTGGAAGGAAAGCCCTGTTTTTGCTGCCACTGATATTTTACTGTCAAGAAAATCAAATCTCAATTTTCACTGGAAAATTTGAAAAGGATGGTGTGAGTGCAGATTTAAGACTACCTTCAAGAGTGATTGAATAGTGGAAGAAAATAACTTTCCATAGTTTTAATCTCCACTAATCCACAAGGTTGGGGTTTTTTGTGTGGTCGTTTTTTGTGTTTTTTTGCAGACTGAGATTTTCTGGTAGTACTTTATACAAAGAAATCAAGTCCTGGTTTATTCTACTTGCCTCAGTCTACAGGTGAATAGAGATTTAGTGGATACGGTGTCAGGCAAGGAGGAAGCAAAATCTGACAGACTGACAGGACATGACTAATAACCAGTTCATACAGAAAGTCTTTTTGTTAATATCGATGTAACGTCCTTGCTAAGAGAGCAGGGAAAAATCTGTTTGTTTCTTTCAGCATAGCAATGAAGTACAAACCTAACTTTATGTGAATGTCACTGAGCTCATATGTATACCTAGTGTTAGAAACTTTAAAATATTTGCATATTCATTTAATTGCTGAAGGATCTGCCACTGCTGAAAGAAAATTCTGAATACTAAAGGAGATTTAAAAAAATTAAACAAACATGGGTACAAATTGCCTTCACTTACCTCCCTCTCCAGCTTACTATAATTTCTAGTGGCACCTGCCATTGTGTGTATATATGTATATTTCTGTTGTCTTAGAATTATTGCAGCACCTATCTCTATTGCATTGGCTCTTTATTGCATTTGGTCAAATTCAATGTAATTGAATTGTAAGTAGCACATAGCAGAACATGTCATACCTAAAAATTCCTTTTGCAGCTTAACACAACTGAGACAGCAGCAATAGACTGGATTCAAAAATGCTTGATTTCAATTAGTGAAAATCATAAGTGGCCTAAAACACAATTTAAGCAAGTATGTGCATAAAGTGTATATAATCCTTTAATATTTAATAAAGCCATAATATTTAGTTGTCCATCTTCTAAGAAACTTCTTTGTGGACCAAGGCTCCTTTAGATTAGCAGTAATGTTAACAGGACAAAGTTAGCACTTAACATAACAAATTTATGATTTTATATGTTTCCCATTAAAATGTATTGCCAGCTTAATGGAGATTGAGATTCTTAGCACGACGAACGTTTTAGGAAAACTTCAGAGGGCTCTGTATTGCTATTATTTTAAAATGTTTGGTATTACATGTAAAACCAAGTAGGTTATGTGTAAAAAAAAAAATAGCTGTTGTATTTTTTTGCAATCCTAAACTTAAGTACAAATTCCTTCCTTTCCCATATATGGTTGGAGGAAGAGGAGGTTAAGCCTTTGCATCCACCAAACTACACCTAGTTCACACGACCAGATTGCTGTACAAAATCCACAAAGGCATTCAGTAATCAATTCTTTGTAGGAAAGGGGGTTCATCTATTTTTGTTACAAGAAAAAGTTTTTCTTTGCAAAAAGCCCTTTGCCCTTTGCCATGTGAATTAGCAGTGCACTGCTGTTAGTCTAAGTGGATTAAATAAGGGTAAAGACTCCTGGTCCATGAAAGGCTGCTCTATAGCTAGATTTTGTACAAGTGTAACTGTGTCGGTTGTGTGAGAGACCTGGTGCGGGGGAAGCACAACAGGGGTCTTTTAACTGCATCTACAGCTCCTGGTATCAATTCACTTACAGTGACAGGAAGGTGCTTGCAATTCATTCCTTTTCCTGATGAGGAATAACAACATCGGTATGGGGTCTTTATGTTGGTATAATGGCAGTCGCGATGTAGGGGAGAGGGGAATGGTTGTGTTTGTGCTCTTATGCCCGAGTGGTTGAAGCCACACAGCTTCTGTGTGCAGACACGGCCCAAATAATGCATTTCCCAAGGAAGACAACAGTGCCATTCTGCCGTTATAAAGCACTGGGCTTAAGAATTTTGCTTGTGAGCATATCTAGGAGCTTGGCATGCTGACTAGATAAATGTTTAAAAATAAGTCTAGTGCCCAAGCTGACAAGCTTGTGCCTTTTTGAATATATTCATCTGAAGAAGAGAATGGATTTATCTGACAGTCTGTTTCATCTGACTGAGGCTCTCATCAGGGATGTAACGCATACTTGCCATTTTCATTGCTCACCTGAATATTTTTGGTATCTGGAGGCAAAGAAGATAAAGAGGGTTGTATTTTATTAATCACCCTTCTCTTTGTTCTCGAGCTGCCTCTGGTCCTTCTATCCCTCTTCCAAACACACTTCTGTTGCCAAATCTTTAGGAAAAAACTAATCGTTGCTATATTCTTTCAGGGAATCTAATACTTACTGGTACAACATGTAATTCTTGTATCTGATTTGGGTTTTTGTCATCTGAATGGAGAACAGTAAAAAAAAAAATCACATAAAAATGGAATTTTATAAATAACAGATGTAGGCGGTTTTTTTGGTGAAAAATATTTGTGTTTTAAAATGTTCAACATTTTTAAGGAAAAAAAAATCTAATTCTGTTTGCTTATTTTCCTTTTCCTTTTTTTTTCTTGGTCCTGTCTCTATTTTCCTGAGTCTAGCAGGCAAATAAAATTTTTCTAGGGAAGACAAAAAGGAAAAGCATTGTCTTTGGTTTTGTCATGGTGAAGTAAGCACAAAGAAGCTAAAATCAAGAAGTTTTCACACAATTGGGATACCTGAGAGGTGGCACTGTATTCTTCAGATACTCTTCATAACATGGTACAAATTCCACTGGCATTATTCACCAGTAACATATCTGGATGAAATAGGGTTTGAAGAAGGATTTTGCAGAAAACTGTGTTGCTCAGTGTTAGCTTAGGGCCACCACTTCTGATAGCCTCCTGTTCTGTCATATGAGGATCCAGGTGGCACTAATTACAAACCTTGTCAAACTCCAGCTCCCCACATCTCCCTCTCTAGCCATTGTAATAACAAGTAATAATCTCCATGCATAGGTATAGAACTGCTCATGTATAGATATAAGCTACTAACTGCCAATGCTGACTTCTGGCAGAGCCATTGTGTGCCCTCAGGTCTCCATCCCCAGGCCTATTGCAGCTCCATGCCAGGCATGGGAAGTATTGCACAGCAAGGTCTTGACCCACCATGGTCTGGGGACGTCGCTGGGACACATACATGCACTGTGTGAGTCTGAAGTGCTGTCAGTTCTGAACACATAGGCACCATCCTTGGAGCTGAAGGCTGCACACTAATACCGCTCTTGAGGCTTCTCAGCTGTGCAGCAAAACACCGTTTTCTTCTCCTGGGATAAGAAGACAAAGACTGAGGCAGCCCATCTTGCCATATAGAGGGAATAAAAAATGTGATGGACTGAAACTGGGTTCCTGTGTGCAAATCCTGGGGACAGAGGCGTGTCACTCCCAGACCAGCTGATAGTGACAGCCCTCAGGGGCCACAGCTGCTCCCACCTCAGCCCTGAGCCCTTCCTGAGTGGAAACAGCAGCCACCCAACTTTGCATGGCTGTACCAGAGGTGATGCAGGCAGTGGGGGTTACTCAGGTTGAGCTCTTTCACCAGCATGTTCTTCACCATGACAATGGAAAATCTTATCTTACCAAAACCACTGTTGTCACCTTCCTTAGCCATGCTGACTGCCCACTACTCACACTTTCCCTCACACACTCCAGAGGGAATATGATCCATCACAGTTCTTCCTAATGCCACGGTGCCCTTGTCTGTGCTGTCTCTCATGGTCTCTGGCTGTGAGTGTTCTAATTCAAACATTGTTTAGTTCCCCACCATCTCTATGGAGAAAGCGCTCAGCCCTCCCTAAATTTTAGCCTGGCTTGGATTATTCCAGAGAACCTCCTTGTGTGCTGTCTTCCTCTTTCCTGCACAGGCAAATAAAGCTGTCCCTATCCCATTCCCATCTTCGCCTTCTCACAGCTATGGCTTTGAGAAACCAAATGAGTTGCAGGTGAAAATACCAGTGTCTCCTCTGCTTGGTTGGAGGTGTCTAAGAATAAAGTGTGATCTGGGCCTTCATCATGGACCAGTATTGTCCTCCTCCTCAAGACCTCATAGGTCTTGAAAGCACCATCTTAGCAGTGTAGTTTCCATGCAATTCTTTTTGATGGCAACATCTAGTCTACTGGATATGATCCTGTAGAATTCACACCCATTGGGGAGGAAAAAAACTTCTCTCAAAATCTTCACAAGCAGATCCCTGGAAGGGTCAAGGGTCTGGATCTATGCCAGAAGACGTAGAATATTTCTGCAAATAATGAAGTATCGCTGCCTTTTGCATATAGATTCATTGGGATGGGGAAGTTAAGGGACATACCCAGGGTAGCAAAGCAGCCAAGTGGTAGAGCAGAAATAGACATCTGGCATCCTGACTCTTATTTGTCTCTGGCTTCTATTCTCTCATTTACTGATGCTTTCAAATCTGTAGTTAACATTGCTGTAATGTATTTAGAAACGAATACAAATAAGTATTTTTTCTTGTGGGCAATAAAGATGAGTTGATTTTGCACAATTGTAAAATTCTGTTATGTATAAAGGATTCTTTACTTTATAATAGCTATTGGAATGTTTGTTTGTGGGATTTTCTTGGGCTGGAAACTTCAGAAGGAGTATTGCTTTGAGCTAATCATTTAGCAAAGGACAAAGATGCCTTAGATTGCTGACTTGTCCTATAGTTAATGGTTCTCTCAGCTTTTCTCTGTCAAATGTGGCAACTATGACATCAAATGTTATCTCTGTAAACACATGCCAACTCAAAATAGCACATGGGGGGGAAGGACAAAGAGTTTCTTATCCTATATTTTAGCCAAGATTATGGTCTCTCTCTCCACAGAAAAAAAAAAAAGACTTCAGTTCATCTATGCTTTCCAAAAGTTAATATTTAAAAATAAATGACCAATCCAACAAATTGTTTCACTTTCAAATTAGTCCCCTTAGGGGATCGTACTCCAAGTGCATAAAATACAGAATTCTTATTTCTGGGATGTCAGAATTTGAGTTATGTTATATCATCTGCAGAGAGACACTATGGGCACGAGGATATCTACAGCTATTAGAGACCTTTTTCCAAAGATTTTGCAAGACAGAAGACTGGCAGTTCAGACAACCAGACAGTTTTGTTGATCTGCTACTGATCTGCCATGTGACCTTGAGCAAGTCTTTTCACTTTCCTCTAGCTCTGTCTCTCTTCCTACAGTTTGCCTTATCTATCTAAATGGCAGCCTTTCTGAGCAGGGAATTTCTCACCTTGTGCTAGCTAGCAGTGCTTAGCTGAATGTGAACCCGTCTTCCTTGGGATTATTGTATTGCAAAGCCAGCAAGTAACTACCAATTAAAAGCACTAGTATAAAATACTAATAAGATATTTTTCCAGAGGGAATGTCAGTGGAGTCAGAAGAACAGTAATGCCACCTTCTCCAGTACTTCACTTCTGCTGCTCTTCCTGTCTAGAAGCCGAAGCAGTGACATAGCATCACAATGCTGCCACTTTATGGTCAAGGTTTTTGGAGGCAAGCCTCAAAACCATGAAGATGTGGGGTGCAGCAATGTGAAGCAGAGCTGGCCAAGCTGTTGCTGCTGAGCTGCACTTGGCTTAGGAGCAGGTCAAATCCACTCCCATGCTGCATTTTATCAAGGAGGATGAGAGGTGCTTCTAATCCTGGCCGTGAGTGAAAGTGAGCTTGCAGAGCTGCCAAGGTTTTCCTCTGACTGCAGTGCTGGACCTCAGACATCCATGCTCACAGCTTGGGGTTGGCATATACATCATCCCAGGGGCTGGGTACCTCTGATGATGGCCAGCTCCAAGGAGGATGAGGCTTACAGGCAACACAGCCCTTCTGAGCCAGAGAGACCAAAGCCACAGGCATTCCTGTGTGCAAAGCTCTCTCCCTTTAACCTGCACACACAGCTCAAAGCAACAGAGGACAGATAACGCAGGTGGCTCACCCGCCACCAAGACCTTTGTGCCTGAGGAGATATTTTAGACAGAGTTGAAAGACATGCCTGCTCAACGGCAAGAAGCCACAGCCAGCCCTAGTGTTTCCAGTGTGGATAATTGTCACTGGCAGCGTCTCATAATGAAATACACTGTGAATAAGAACAAGTACAGAGTACAGAGGCTTGCTATGCCTGCTTTCAGAGTCCTGGGTAATGGTGCATCTCTCCAGAGCCTCATCTAGCCATTTAGCAATTTAGTCATTTAACCTGTTTCTGAAGGTTGGAAACATTATAAAATAAAACCCACCCTAAATGGACTTTTCTTCCTTTTTCATGGCATATTATCTGTAGACGTCTCTAAGCAAGCAATCTGTACAGCCTGTGGAGCCGCATCCCACCAGACTCTTGGTAAGAGACTGTGACCTATGGACCAATAATGCAGGGAAACTTTGTGTTCCCACAGAATCAACAGCATTAAACACAAGTTGGAGTAGAGAGGTTTTCTGGGGCTGAACCATGATTTTTGGATGGAATTTTTTGGTGGGTGATAAAATGTGTGCTACAGCTTATGTTGACTTTGGCCAAGCAGCTTATTATCCTAACTAGGATTTGTTTGTAAATTTGTCCAGAACTATCTAATATATTTTACAAGCCAGGTGCAAGCTGTCAGCCTGCAGCACATCCATAGCACAGCCATTTCCTCAGCGTTCTTTCTATAAGTTAGGCAAATGCCCAGACTATTTAAGGCAACAGTTCACTTCACAGAACAGGATTTCTTAACACAGGTCCCAGGAGAAATGTGCCTACCTATCTCACTGGCACAATACGAGGTGCTGAGGCTTTCTCCCAAAAGGGTTGTATGGCACGCATTCACTGTCCTTGCAGCATCCTTTTCCCAACCAAGCAGACTCTTTCCCCCTCCATCTACAAGCTGGAGAGAGTAAGCATGGGGAGTGTAGGCTGTGCCTTTCTCTTGCGCACACATGGCAAATCACAGAGCTTTCTGCCTGGAATCTCCCTGAGTCAGCAAACAGCTGGGTTTCTATCCCAGTAAGGAGGCAGCTCCCAGAGGAACATCTGGCTCCAGTCTCTATCTTGTCTGCTGTTTCTTCACACATCTACTTCCTTAAAAAGAGTTTGGGGGGGGGGGAGCAGGAGGGAAATCTGGCCCCAGGTCCTTTTGGCTACTTGAAGAGGACCACCCTGTTGCACTGTCAAACAAAAGTTATATATTTCATACAAAAAATATAATACTTAAATAAGGGAGACAATTAGATGTAGTTGCATTTTCCTATTGCAAAGCAGCTCCAACACGTTTGGGATGACTCGGAGGTTTATACATGCAAGAATGCTGCATGCAGCTCACTTCTCTTCAGTTTGAACTTTCAGGCTGTTAAAGAGAGAGCTCTGCATAGAAAGGGATGAGAGAAACTTCTGGGTGTTTGGGGGAATTGTGTTAAACATTAAGCAGAGATGTCAGTCGACCCAGATCTCCAGATGAAATCCTTGCTTTGCAAATTGCCCCAAAAGGAGCTAGTGGCAATCTTTTTAGATGTTCGTATTTCTTAGTGTGAATGACAGCAATTGGGTGTCTTCTCTGACAATTTCCAAATAAGCACAGGCCTAATGAGAAAGGAGAAGAACAAAGGACACTGCTGTGAGGCAATAGATTTGAGGGAAAAAATTGTGATTTTGTGGTCAGTCAAATATGGAATGTGCTGATGGTTCCTTAAGATTTTCTAATGGAAAAATCATAAGCTGCAAATAGTTAAATCAGAGTCTCTATTTCTCAGCAAACATCTTAAATTACACAGAAAAAATCTCTTAAATGCTTCAGATTAAGGGAGGCCCTGTCTAGCTCTAGATCCTTTGCCTTTTGGGAATTTTGCAGCAGACCACCCACTGGGAAAATGAAAAGCTGGCATCTCTACCACCATGGCACTTTTGCTGGAGACGAGTCCCTAAAATGCTGTGTTTTTTTTCCCTGGGGAGACCAAATGAAAAGGTCTAACCTGATCAATATGATCTGACAAAGTAGGGAGGTATAAATCACTCATGGCATAGTACCTAAACTATTAGGTACTCTATTTACATGTATTTGGACCAAATGTCCTGCTTCACCCAGCTACTTGCGTGTAATGTAATCAGCTTACACTTGTCTACAATTTCACAGAGCGACATGCTATAGGCTGTACATGCCTTGTCTCAGATAATGAGCAAGTTGTACTAATTATTATAAATCTGTCCCAGCCTATTAAGGTCTTTCCTTAATGATATTGCAGTGAGATGCCTGCTTCATTTTAAGTCAGTTTTTCCTGTAGTGATGCCTGTCTTTTTGATTGAAACCTTTTGTGGTGTTTAGTGAAGGTACCCAATTTCCAGTTTATAGGCAAACAAGCCACTTTGCTTGTTTGCAAACAAGTTAGACACTTTTAAGAAGATAATGATTATCACCTGAATAGAAGGTCTAGAGTTGAAACTGCTAGTATAATGCATTAAAAACAAACAAACAAATAAAAACACACAATCCAATGAAACCAAGAGACACAACATAAAAAATGAAGTGTGCATTATGCACAGTAAGTATCCATTTCTAGGTAGAAATTAGGGATTTAATTTTCTGTCCACATATTGAAATGCTCTTCCTTACCAAGTTAGCTGAGCATTTTGCAACCACCAATGCACTTTTATCTTTACATCACATGGGAGACAATTGTTGCTCTAGTTCAAATAAGAGCATCTGAAAAAGAACGTCCGAACCAAGCCTGCATGGCATACGAACTACATGGGACCTTCCAGGTGCCCGTCTCCTTTGGCACACACCGAGGACCTGATGAGAACACATTGTGGTTCCCTCTTTGCTTATTGCATGCCTGGTTTCCTTCTCGTGCTTGAATACATAGGATTATTCAACATGGTTTTGACTGCTTAAAGCATTACACCGATCTAGATGGCCAGGATATGCACTTGGATCTAAAGGTCTGGAAGCATCTCAGATTCTTCAGTTTAAACACCACCATAGTGGCTTGAGCTCAGCA
This sequence comes from Manacus vitellinus, assembly GCF_001715985.3. Classification (NCBI taxonomy): domain Eukaryota; kingdom Metazoa; phylum Chordata; class Aves; order Passeriformes; family Pipridae; genus Manacus; species Manacus vitellinus. The sequence continues at coordinate 41,566,606 of NW_021938789.1, read as the reverse complement.
TATGCACAGCCTGTTTACAACCTAGTTAGCTAGGCTAAGCTTTAGGACATGCCATTTTTCAGGATGGGCCAGTAACACCATGGCCACAGGCTCTACATGTAGAAGGGCCCAGGAGACCCGATGTGATGGTCTAACCCTCTGTGCTAGAGACATAGGGTCATTCTGCACTCACACACATAGCATCCAGAAACTCTCTCATCCTCTTGGTGCTGGGGGCCAGATCCCAACTCAGCCACAGGCTCTCTTGGGGGTTTACTGTTTGCTCACAGAGGGAGCTGGCAAGGAGGGTTCACTTTCAGAGGAGAGAGGTCCCATTTCACAGGGCAATATGGGACAGTGGGAAGCAGCTGAAAGGCAGGTTACTAATGTGTCTCCAGCCCACAGAAACTGTCGCAGGAATCTTTTGGCTACGGTCTAAAACATCAAGAGCCCCTTGGGGTACTGTAAGTGTGTCCAACACCAGTTACTAAGCTGGATTGCATGACAGCATTGTAATCACAGAGGCCACGGAGCCAGGATTACATATCTAATGTCATGCCTTTAAGAGTTAAGTAGTGTTGAACTATAGCATTATGTGTAGATGAGTGTCAGATACCCTACTGAATTTCTTGCCAAGATATCAATGAGTGCTTTTTGTGATTTTATCCTTTTCACTCATTTGGCTAAAGTCCATGTTTCTAGCCTCAAATCACACACCTCCTGGTGGACAGAGCAAAGCTTATCTTTGTACATCTGGGAGACCTCAGTGCACTGAGTGACAAATCCTTGAGCAGGAAACTTCTCAAGCATCCTACAGTTACCTCCAATGGAAAAGGTGACAGGACAGGACCAGAGCATTACTTCTTAAGGCCTGTTCTAGGCTCTGCATTTCTCTTTGTAACAGTCCGACATTCCTAATCTTCCGGGATAGTCAGGATGGGCATTCTGCCCACAGCACTCCATACACTGCTTGTATATACATGTAAACTGAATTTTACAGTGAAATTAATCAGATGTCATGAAGAATAACAAAGAATAAATTATGAGTATCTTCATTACCTTTATAGAAACTACATTAAGATCACCAAATTAGCTATCCCATTTTCCCTCTGCAAGTTTATTTCAACTAGATTCCTTTTAAGAAAGTGACACGGTGACATTAAAATAAATCAGTAAAACAAAATTGCTTGGGTTATATCACCAAAGAGTTAGATTCAGAATTATTACTCCTATAACATACCACCCCTGAGCTGATCTACAGAGCACACAGACTTTTCTTAATAAGATAACACATTGGTTTCAGTGGCATTGTAATAGACAAAGGTTTCTTCTTGTGATAGTCACTGCACAAGACACCTAACAGGAATCAGAAAGAAGATTTCTTTTCTTCTTCTCAAACTGTTTCATCTTCTCTTCTTACTCAGCCAAAGGACAGGGTCAACATGGTCTTCATAGCCTGGGCAGCATGGTCTCTTCCTTACCCCATGAAAAGCCTTCACAGATCTCCTTTAGAGGGTTTTCTACAATTTTAATGCATATACATGAGACATACCCAGGTCCCAAGCAGCTGATCAATTTCTGTGGCCAGAGATTAAGTATTTTCTGGCTGGGAATTTTTTTAATCTAAGCACTGCAGAACTTCCCAGTTATTCTCCTTGCCCAGCCATGCAAGATTAAATGAGCCTCTCTAAGGCCATAAGAAGGGAAGCTGTTCCCAGTCCCTTCTCTCCAGCCTTGGAGACTGGTCCTGATTCAGCATGCTCTGTGGGCACACGTTCCATTCCTGCTCTGTCTTCCAGGATGAGATGAATTGTACTCATCCTGTTCAAATGCCTTTGGAAGCCCATGGGATTTAAGTATATGCATACATGCCCCACTGGATTGACAAGCATGTCACAGCTTCTGCTCCTTCCAGTACAAGGAGGAAAACATTACACTGACTAGTGTAGGCCCATAATATTTCCATGTAAACAATGCTCACTTGGGTGCCTGAGCTCTGTTATTTATGTCTCCAGAATTGCCAGCTCTACCCGAGGGAATTTGAGTGGTCTCAAATGGCAGTGCCTGGCCATCACAAGAATTAAGTATTCCATTGTCACGGAAAGAATTGTTAGAGTTGTGCTCCAGTTTCAGAAGCCTTTTTGTTCAGAAGACAGAAAAATGTAACTTATCCTGCACCCTAGACAATTCAAAGGAAACACCCTATAAATTTCTGAGAACCTACAACTGTCACTAAATGAGTGATGAGACTGCTTTTCAAGGTAGTTAATATTCCTTTTTCTTGCAAAAAAACCCCAAATCAAAATAAAACAAACTCACCCTTATCAGTGGTAGCCATTTTTCCTGCTCTGTATTGGGGCTGAAGTTTAAACCAGCACCTAGGTGCATGGTCCAGGACTGAAAAAATGACCTGTACATCCCTCACTATGTCCTTTACTCAGACTCACTGCGCCATAGCTGTTGACATGTGAGAATGGCTGTCGCCCTGATCGTGTCACACCCACAGTATTTGTCAGGGATGTTGCCGGTCACCCACTGATTACAGGCGAAAGTCTCTGACCTCCTGGCTCAGCCAGCAGTTACAAGTACATCAAGTAGGACAAAGGTGTCCCTTAACATCCAAATAAACCAGGAGAATAAAGCCCGACTGCCTGTTGGTGTTAACAAAACACATGGAGTATTTTTATCTCTGGAAAGCTATTTCCTATTTGTAATACTACTTGAAACCCCTTCCAAGTCTTCATTTGATGTTAGTCATATTCATATATTTTATGTGTCTTCTTTTCATTTTCCAAACATGTTTATTAAAAAATGTTCTCAGGGTGATGGCCCTTGTGGTAGGAATTTCTGTTTTGGGGGAAGAATACCAGAGTTGGAGGTTTTTGCCAGAAGGATGTGAAAGCTGAAGGAAATAACAATGACTGGGGCTAGAGATTTGTCACGGGGAGTTAGAACGTGAAAATTTACAGTCTGGCCATGAGACAGTCCAGGCTAAAGCCATGAATTTATAGGAAGCATTGCCAAAAGCTGGATACTATTATTTTACTCAAACCCTGTTTTACTTTGCATGAAAAAAAAATGAGAATTGCCAGAGACTTTGGCTCTGCATATAGAAGAGAAAGGGCAGAAGAGCCACCTCTGTTTCCACTGCTCTTCCCATCCCAGCTGAGGAGTGGGAAGCATGTATGACCTTCCCTGTAGAAATCACGGGAATTCAACCACTCTGAACCTCATAGGAAGAGTTTCTGCTTGCCCTTGCACTGAGCTCTGCCAGCTCAGGCTCTGCAAACTTCAAAGAAGCATCAAACTGTCTGGGATCCGCTCACACCAACACATCGTCCTCCAGACTTGCAAGAAATTGCTTCATTGCTTAGTTCTGCATCCACCAGAGAAAATGCAAGAGTTTTGTGGCTCAGAGGGTTGAAAACAACTGCATTGGTACAGGGCTTGTAGATTCCTGCTCCTCTCCAGATAATGCAGCCTTGAAAATGCCCAGCAAGGCTTTTCATAAAGGGAAGGCTTTATGCTCCTTTATGCTTGTATTGTCCCAGCGACCTTGATTGTTGATAGGGTTGGTTTTTTTAATTGAATGAAAGAAAAGGGTTCTCTTCACTTTTATCTTAAAAGTATGAAGTCTGGATCTGCTGGAAAATTACTTGTGAGACCTCTGGATCTCTTACTTGCACAGAAGTAGCTACTTACATTTATTGCTTTACATATGGCCACAATCCAGCAAATCACTCAAGCATGTGAATAACTTTAAGCATGGAAGTAGTCCCCCGTGAGGCATTGGGACTACCACCACACTAAATATATACATCAAGTGATGAGCTCGGCTCCACCTCATGTTTTCCCGAGTGCTGCCATTTCTCCCCATACACACCCAACAGGCCAGGGGGCTTGTTCCTTGGGTTCCTTTCCAATTGCATAAATCTCAGGCACAGATTTGAACTGTGGGCTGCATTGCTGGCTGCACACTCACTGATCCTTGCCCGTGCTTGCCCACCAAGACTGTGCAGCACTGTGCTCCCTTTAGACTATATATTCTTCCGTTTTTTCTTTAATACTGAGAAAAATACATAGCGAATTTGAAGGGGGGAGCCTAACTGAGTTTTATGGAACTGAATAGCTCTTATCACAGGCACAGAGACACAGACCCCTCGAAGGGCGGGAGCAGGAGGGACAGCTGCGAGCCGCCCCACCTAGGCTGGCCCTGAGGGGTGGGAGCTCCAGCCACCCTGAGGGGTTAAGGGCCGTGCCTCTCCCGCTTGTTTTTTTTCCCTTCCCGTAGTTTGGAGGGAATGAGGCGGCCCCAGTGCCCCGACGGCTGCAACCAGCAGCACCTTGGTGATCCCCTCGCGGCGCTCGCTCTCTTCACTGGGGGAAAGACTGCATCCCCAGGGCATGTGGGTCGAGGGTTAGGACCACAGAGAGCCAGCGGGATTTCAGGGGAGAGAAAAGGGGGGAGAGGAGGAAATGGCAAATACTACGTAGCAACAGTAAGACGTGAAGTCGAGATCACTAAGTGCATACCAGGATTTATAGGTGGACTTTACGGGACATTTTACTACAACCTGGGAGATGATTCATTTTTACACATAGCCTGTTACACCGCGGAGCCGCTCCAGCCGGTTAATGTTCAACGCAGGCCGGGCTTGGAGGTGGGCGCAAGCCCCTGGCCAGGGAAGGGTCTGCGGCCGTCGGCCTCGCTCCACTCCGAGCCCCACCACGACCCCGCAGACCTTGGGGTGGCGGGGGGAAACCTCAAAAAAAGGTCAAACGGAAGGAGAGACTGGAAGGCGATCACACCCCCCGCTCCTGTCAGGCGTGGGTTTCACCGAGGCAGTCTGTGCATGGCCAGCCCCTGCGTGGCCGTGCGGGAGCATCCCTCTCATCTGCTGTCAGCGGCTACAAAGCACAGCCCACACAGCACTCTGTGTGTGTATGCACATACGTGTGTGTGTATTAAAATATGTATGTATGTGTGTGCAACATATATATGTGTGTGTATAGCCATATATGTATGTGTGCATATGCATGCGCGCGTAAATTTGAGACGCTTCCCCGCTGCATTCCAGGTCGATGGGGAGCCACGCTGAGCCGGAGACGGGTGTCTCCCACGCTCTTGTGCACTCGCACACAGGCACACACAAGGCTCACACGGCTCCTTCCCCAGTGCCGTCCATCGCCACCCGGGCAGGGCGCTGAGGCCGAAGCGCTCCAGAGTCTTCCTCACTGCCGGAGCGAGGCATTCGCGGCCTCCTGCTGCCCGGTGGGCTGTTGGGGTCTTTCTGGCTTTATTTTTTTTCTTTTCGTTCTTTTTTTTTTTTTTTCCTTTTTTCCTGGTTTTGGGCTGGCCGTCAGTCGCGCCCGTTACCCGCTCTCGGTGGCGGGCTCCAGGCGCGCAAATCGCGCCACTCACCCAGAGCCCCCCGAGGACACGGCTTTGCAGAGTGGCAGCCGCGCAGGGCTTTACCTACCGAGTGGCCCGGCCGCCCCCCTCCCTGCGTGGGGGGCTCTTGCCGAGGTGGTGCCGCGGGAGGATGGATACCTGTCCCCACCTCGGTCACGCCGCCTCCCTCCCGTGGGGCTGAAGCCCGTGAGGCCCCGCTCACACGCTGCCACCGCCGAGCTGGAGGTGCCGGTCACGGGCTGGTGGCGACCGTGCGGAGTCATGGGGCCGGGGTCGGACCGATGGCCCCCCTCGGGCAGTCACAGCCCGCCCTCCAAGAAGGCAGAGCCGGCGCGGATCCCACTCTGGCGGCTACAGCGGTTGCCTGGCCCCGCCTGGCTCCGCGGCGGCGGAGCGACCCGCACTGCCCCCTGCACTTCGGGGCAGGCGGGGTTAGAGTGGTCACAGCAAAGGATAAAGCGACCAAACAAGCTACCCTCGACCCCGATCGACCAGAGGAACATTTGTCGAGTATCGCCAGTCTTCTGGCTCCCCGCACAGGGGCGCGGAGCATCACCTCAGCTCTGCCCTTTCCAGCCCCGCGGATCTGCCCGGCACAAGCGGAGTCGAGCTCGAGAAAAGCGGCCTCAACAGCGTTTTTTAGTTAAAAAATACCAAAACCGAAATACACACACAAACAAAAAACCAGCATAAAAGATTCCCTTGCCGCTAAAAATTTGCAAGAGAGAGTTTATTTTATTTCCTCTCTTTTCTTTTCTGAGAAGTAGATGTGGGCGCCCGGAGAAATTAACTCCAAAAGGGGTTTGCATTTAGAAAACTTCGGATTTAGCAATCAATTAGTCCGGCATTGTATGGAGTTCCGAAGGTGTAAATCCTTCCAAGTTTCCGGATTATTGACTGTTACGCTCTATCGGGTGCCTAATATCTAGACCTACAGATGCGTAATACGCGTACCAAAGCAGGCATTTAGCAAGGTAAATTATACGCCCCGAAAAAGCGTATTAGCGCCAGTGCGCAGTGAGCTGGTCCCCTGTCCTCCCTCCTTGTCTTAAACGGCGGCGTGAAAGCCCCCCCATCACACTCGCACACCCCCCGCAACCCCGTCCGCGGCGGCGGGGAAAGACGGGCTGCGAACCTGCCCCGCGCCCCGCCGGCCTCTGCCACCGCCCCCGCTCCGCAACGGAGCGTTATTGAGACAAACAAACAAACAAAAGTTCCCGCAACGCGGCTTATAGAAAAAAAACCCCAAACCAACAACAAACCCTTCCCTGGGCTCAGATGTCAACTATTTTCACAAGGAAGTTATTTCCCTCCAAAAATGCTAATGAACCTCGTCAGATAAAAAAAGGTTCTTTTATTTTATAGGTACAAACAACTGTACAGGTATGTAAAGATCGGTATCTCGCTGGTTTGGGAAGGCACACTCGGATGAGCGCGCACGTACTAAAAACAAAGCAAGGAGAGGGCAGCGAGAAGCACAGAAAATAACCCAAAGGAGATATATATCCGTGTCTGCGCTTTATTTTGACCTTTGCGAGGCGAGGCACGCCGATCCGACGGCCAGGGACTCTCGCACGCCGCCGGGGTTCCAAGTGCGGGAAGGCACCGTCCGGAAACAAAAGAAGGGAGCCGAGCTAGGACACGGCCCCGGGGCGCCAGCGGCGGGGACCCCTCGCCCCCCGACAAGAAACTGGAAGGGGCGCGCTCCCGGCACCGCTCCGCGGCCGCAGCTCCGATCGGGGGGCGGTGGGGGCTCCGCGGACCAGCGGGACTGTGGATTGGGATGTGGATTGGGATGTGGATTAGGAGGCAGACGGCGCTGCCCGCTCGCACGCCCCGCGCGGGGGGCTGCGCAGCAGGCGGCCCGGATAGGCCTTCCCGAGAGCCGAGAGGTGGGCGAGGGGGTGCGAGCCCGTTGTTTAACCACTCTCCCCACCCGCTTGTCCAAATAGATATTTTGCAAATTCCCCATTTCGTTGTGGCTTTTTCTCTCCCTCTCTGCGGCCTCCATTGTTCCAGGTTCACACCGCCACCGCCGATAAGGAGAAAGAAAGCCCCCGGAAAAAAAAAACAAACAAACAAAAAAAAAACCCCAAACCCCCAATGAACCAAACCAAACCAATTAAAAAAAAAAAAAAAAAAACCACCAACCCCCCCCCCCCCAAAAAAAAAAGAACCAAATCAAAATAAAAACCCCTCCACTATCCAACATTTTGATTTACGACCTAATCAAAACATTATATCTTTGGTCAAGTGGCGCAGAAAAATGATGACCCTCAAAGCTTCAGCTAGGGGGAGAAAGAGAAATTCAGATTACTCTCGGAGTGATTTATGTCCTCTCTGAGCGGTCACGTTGATTTTTCATCGTTTGAGCCATTACACAGTAGAGTGGAAAACTCTGATCCAATATTTTTCCGGTCCAGTATCGGTATATGTTATTCTTCTAAACGTATATGCGTATAGTATATATTATATATTTAATATTACTACTCACACACATATTCTAAATATATATATAGCGACATTTTATATATATATTTATAAGAGAGGACTATAAATAACCAATGACACGGAGAAGAAACGAGAGCCGAAAAGAGCTTGTAGAATACCGTGCCGATACCCGCAGCGATCCACTCGCTGATTTCCAAGCCCGTCCCGCCGAGAGGATTTGGGCAGAAAAGCTCCCTCGTTTCTCCGGCTTCCCTGACCCCCGAGGGGGGCTTCCAGGCTGCCAGCTCTTCGCCGCCGTCACCCTCAGACTTTTCGCCCACAACCCAGCCAGGAGGAGGAGGAGAAGAAAGAGGAGGAAGGGGACATTTTTGGAAGCCCCTGGCACTCACCCGGGTGAGGTGTTGACACGGTGCGGAAAAACCGAGGGGAGCGGCGCTGGGTCAGGGCGGCGGCAAGGCCGGACAAGCCAGGGGGGGGCTCCCGCCTTCCCTCCCCACACCCCAAGCACGGAGGTTCTTTCTCTCCTCTGACCCCCTGGCAAGAACACACAGAGGAAAAGAAAACAGAAAGGTGTAAAATACTAAAATAATTTTAAAAACCTCAACCACACAACAAAATAAGGTAGACAAAAAAAATCTAATAAAAAATTTTTGAAGAAGGAAAAAAGGGGGGGAGGAAAATAAAAATTAAAGGGGTTAAGTGAAAATAAAAAATGAGGGGGAAAAAAAAGTGGAGTCTGGGGTCTGCCCACGCTGCAAATGGTCCCGCGGGTGAATACCCTGATTTCGTGTGGGGGAAGCATTTTCCTCGTGGGAAAGCGCAGGGTGCTGACCTCTTCTCTCCCCCTTCTACTCCTCTCCCCCTCTAACCGCTGAGGGGGGAAGGAACCCCCTCCACCGTGTCCGCCCACCCCCGGGCTACCTCAGCGGCTCCTCCCGACCTCACAAAAGCGCGCAACGAGCGCGCAAAGGCCGCTCAAGGAGGAAGCTCGCCCTCACCGCGTGAGTTTCTTTCCTGCCGTCCCCTGCTCCCCTCGCCAGTTAACGCGCCTGCAGAATTTCATAGTGTGTCGATATTCCCGCCGGGTCCTGCGGCTGCCCACCCTCCCGGCAGCCCCTCCTCGCCCGCCCGGGGTGTGAGCCGATGGGAGGGCCGAGCAGCAATTCATCTTGATTTGTTTCAATTGTCCAGCGATGGCAAAGTTATAATCCTGTATAATTTCACGAACAAGCAGGTTGAGAATGAATGGGTCAATATTATTTAGAACAAAACACACGAGAGCACGACCTTTCCCTTCAACGACGTGTTGCAGCACGAAGTTGCAGGAAACTCGGGGCTAACCTCTCACCCCCCGCGCTCCGCGGGGTTGCGGTTATTTGGGCTGCTCTTTGTTTCTCTTCATGTCTGAAAGGGGGATTTGGAAATAGAAATGTTATATTACATGAAGGATCTCCCCGCTGAAGGAAGAAGGTGAGTGCAAGGGGCGGCAAAGGGGATGGATTATTTTGAACAGGAGCAGTTTGTTTGCAAATTAGCTGCCTTTTTTTTTCTTTCTTTCTTTTTTTTTCTTTTTTTTTTTTTCCCCACTCCTTGTTCTTTAATGTAATAAAAGCTTCCTTCACAGCAGGATAAATTTATGCTCCAGATATAGCAATTTTGTGGTTGGTAATTCTCGAGGCCAACGATGTCAAATAATCCATTTTCTCAGGGCTGCACAAGGGAATAAAAGGATCCATAGGGTCCAAGCCCCGAGTTTCTCTAGTACGCAACGTTGGCAAGAGGGATATTTTTTTGTGTGTGGAAAAAAAAAAATGCCAGCATTTATTTACATTGCAAAAGTACTGCCACGAGTTTTCGGAGAAGGAGATCCAGTATCAACGATCAGTCAATCACTGCAGACTAGTTACCACTGCACAGCTTGGCTCAGTAAATAAAAAAAATCCAGACAGAAGTGTATGCTGTATATTTTACTCCCATGAAATAAAACACATTTTTTTTCATGTTTGCTGAAAAGTAAAACAATAATATTGTACGAAATGTTATACACAGGGCATGTTTTACATTGCAATATCAGAAACATCATTGCATCCACCAGAGGTACTATTCTAAAACTGATATTCACACAATTTTTTTTAATAATTATATGTTAGAAACATACAGTGTCGCATTTAGTATATACATTCCCTTGCTTGCAAGCGAAAAAATCCTAATCGCTTCTGTGTAACATGCTTTATTTTAAAGCCTAACCTTTTAAAAACACTGTTGTGATATTACTAACAACTGCTTTTATAAAATTAATTTGACATTTCGATATATATACATCCTTTCAGTCATTTTTATGTTAACAATGCTAAACTTAAAAAATAACAAGCTTATAGTAACATTAAAATGTCATATCATATCCAGTCAAACATTTGTCCATATATATATATATGTCCTTGTAACTGTTGAAATACTCTTAGTGAAAGAAAGATCTCAGAATCTGTAGGAGGTCCTTTGAAAACAAAGGAACTATCTTATTTCAGTGGTTTCCTCTTTTTTTCCTCTTTCTCTTTGTCTCTTCCTCTTTCTCTGACTCTGTCTGATTTTTCTTCCTTTCTCTTTCTCTCTAGTGCCCATTACTTTCTAGTGAAATTCTCAGTCTCTGCGGGAAATGGGAAGGGATTCCCATGCAGTGTTTCCTACTTGAATGTTTCACACGGGTCTGTCCACCGCGTACTGGCAAGCACTCAGGTTGGAAGCGGGGTTCTGCACACTGGCATAGCCAAAACTGGAGTGCTGCTTGGCTTTAAGTCTCAGACTCGCCAAGCTCGAGTTACATGTGTCCCTATAAACATACGGAGGCGTTGGAGGAGCATAAGGACAGGCTGGCGTTGGCACTGCAGAATTCAGGGAGGGATTGCTCAAGTTGTTCAAGTTATTCAGGCTGTTGAGGCTGGAGCCAGGGACCCCGGTGACTGCAGAGGGTACCATGCTTGAAGACATACTCATGGAGGAGATGGAGTTTGGAGGGGAGAACATGCTCTGAGAAGACAGAGGGTTGACATTCATGGAGTTGAAGAAAGGAAAGCTTTTGGTGGAGAGGGAAGCGGAGGTCAGGCCCTTGGCCGCCCAGTTGTTGTACGAGTAGCCAGGGTACATGTCATCATAGGGTTGCATGAGGCCGTTAAACTGTGGACCAAAGCCGTTTTTGCATAGCTCGGCTTGCTGGTTCCTTTCTCTCTTTCTCCATTTGGCTCTGCGGTTCTTGAACCAAACCTTTGGAAAGGGGGGAGAGGAAGGGAGGGAGATGTGAGAGGCGAGTTAGTCAGGAACCACTATAACCACCTTTGCAGGTTCTCAGGGCAACAGCCGAGCATGTTCGTATCTAAGTTATATATAAAAATGTGTACGAACATATATATATACACATCCATATATAGACTCGCCTTCTCCGCTGTGGAGCCCCGCGCTGGGCTGGGGTAGCGATGTGCTGCCGGGACCGCCGAGCACCCCCGAGGCCACCCGGGTTTAGCAAGGTAGATTCGTGGCCGCGTCATTCCACCCTCGTCCACCCCCACCCTTCCATTCCCCACCCCAGTCCCCCTGTCCCCCCCACCCTGTTAGCCCCCGTATAATTCGTGATGCTCTAATTCGCGCCACAGAGGCCAACGCTCCCTTCTTATTCTCTCTCTTCCCTCTCCCCCCCACCCCGCCCCTTCATTTCTCTTGTTTTTTTCCCCCTTCTCCCTTGGCTTTTTCCGCCCTGAAGCCATCCAGGGGAAATACAAAAGTGCAAAAGCGAGGGCAAAGCTCCTGGAAATCCGCGTAATATTTAAGGCAGTGGTACGGGGAAGGAGGGGGAAGCCAGCAACTAATAAATCCTTGCTGCAGTTTGCTAAAGCTACAAGTTCCTCCTGCGTGAAAGCTTCCAGTGCCGAAAACTACTTTCTAAACAAACTCGTTCGACTGCCTTTGGCGGGAGGAAGGGGAGAAGGGGGGGAGAAAAGAAAAAGGAATTTAAAAAAAAGGAAAAAGAAAAAAAAAATCGCCATTTAACAACGTGTTAAACGAGATCTAAGGGACCCTCCCCGCAGACAATGGGGAAAACGTTCCCTTTCCCAATCCACATCTGAGTGTCTGACCCGTCGGGCAGCCGCCAGCAGCAGCCTCACCGTGTGTATTGAAACCACCCCGACCTCGGGGTGTTTGTGGTAACCCCCACCCTAGTCGAGCAGGGCGGGAGCTGGCCGTACACCACGGGGTCGGGCCCGATCTGGAGGCATCGCGCGGACCGAAACAAAAACTCCGGCAAAAGCCGCGTTGCGACCGACAGCGCTCCGTGCAGGACACCGGCCCGGCCGCGTCCCGCTCCCGCCGTGGGGCTGCCCCGTCGCCAACACCTCCAGCTCGGGGCGGAGAGCCGGCCCCGCTCGCTGCTGACCCCAGTTCTCACTGTCTCGCTTTCCTCAATCGACATCAGGGGGAGGATTTATGTGGGATTTCCGAAAGTCTGAAGGTTCGGCCCATTTACAGGCTTCTTTTTGCATGTGCGTGTTGGGGTTTGTTGTTTTTCTTTTTTTCCCCCAGCGTGGCGTTTGCAGGCGAGCAGGATCCGGCCGCGGCATCTCTGCAGCGCCGCGATGGTCCCATAAATCTCAGAGGGGGGGAAAGGGCGGAGAGAGACGCTCGTCGAATTGTGAAACCAAAAGAAATAGAAAATGCAAGGAAGGGCACGTTTGGGAGTGCCTCGGAGTGAAGCAAAAGCTCTTGTGTATTTTACATCTTTTTCTCATTAGAAAGAGCGCAGGTTGCAGCCTGTTCCAAGTTGCTTTCTTAGCTAATGTTTTCATTAGCGTTTCGATCAAAAGGAGCGGGACGCATCGCACAGTGAAGGCGAAACGTGCAGCAAACCATATTTCGGACACACAGAGAAGGATCCCAATCTGTCTCGCTCTGACAGAAATGTCCTGCTCTGCCCTGCTTTTGTGCAAAGGCTCAGAAGTTTACATACAAGCCAAAATCGAAAGCAGCTGCAAACATTTCAGCCCTCCTTCCCTTTTCCCACCCTCCCTGACCCCCGCTGCTCCGAGCTGGAGTGCTGTGTCGGGACTTACCCTAACCCTGGCCTCGGTAAGGTTGGTCCAAACGGCGATCTCCTCCCGGGTGGACATGTCTGGGTAGCGATTCCGCTGGAAGGTGGCCTCCAGCTCCTGCAACTGCTGGCTGGTGAAGTGAGTCCGTTGCCGTCGCTGCCTCTTCTTTTTGGAGGGGTCCTCGGGCCCCGCATCCTCGTTCTTGCTCTGTTGACTCTTATCTTTCTCTGGGGGGGGGGGGGTGAACAAAAAAAAAAAAACCAAGGCGAAAAACGAGGGCGCCTCAGCCTCCTCAGCCTCCTCACCAGCGGCTGGGGAAGGGCTTGTCCCCAGCACTGCTGTATCCCGCAGATTGCCCCGAACGCGACTCGGCGCTGTAATGATTAACCAACGCCGGCCTCCCGCCGCCGCGGCCCCTCCGCGCCCGCGGGCACTCACGAGCGGCTCCTCCCGGTGGAACCGCCGCCGCCGGGACAGCGGGACTGAGCCGCCTCTCCGTATGCAAGCGTTCCACCTATCTGCATCCACACTATTCTCCCATCTGTATACATGTAATCCTTATTATTTGCCTATCTACACCCGTATTATTCGCCTGCCTGTATTAGTATTATTTGCCCGCCTATAACAATATTCTTTGTCCGTATATATCCATATCCTTTGTCCATCTGTATCCATATTACTCGCCCATCAATTCCCACATTATTTGCCAGTCTGTATCCATACGGTTCTCCCACCGGTATACGTGCTATTCGTCTACCCTTACACATGTCATTGTCTCTCCTATAGCCGGCACACAGATACCGCACGCGAAAAACCACGAAACGTATCTCGGCTCGGGTGCGGGGCGACCCCGGGCAGAGGGGCGGCGGCGCATCGCGGTCCGCAGGGCTGCGGGGCCGCCTGCCCGCCGGGTCGAAGAGTGAACGGCGGGGGCGCCCTTCGGCTGGGGTCTCTGCCGCTCGCGCCCTCTTACGCCTGCAGGCCCTGCGGGCTGGAGGTGTCGGATGGGTGTGCCCTCCAGCCGGTGTTGGCGGACTCCAGGGGAGCGCCCCTGCCCCGGCGCCAGCGCCGTCGCCATGGCCCGCGCGGATGGATGGTGGTGGCAAGCATGATGAATTTAGGAGGAGGAGGGGAGGAGGAGGAGGAGGAAGGTGAGGAGGAGCACAGCTTATTCCCGGCTCCCAGGCGCTCCAGGTTTAACGGGTCCTTCATGCAGTTCATCGGCAGAAGGACGCCGAAGTCTACGTGCGCGCCTGGGGGGTCGATAGGAGAAGGTATGCGTGTGTCTGTAGGTGTCGGTACGTGTAGGAGCGTCCGCGAGGCGCCCCCTCCGCGGGCGCGGAGCAGCCCGCGGCTAGCGGGCGGTCAGGGTTGCCAGACGGGAGCGCGCCGGGGCGGGCGACGGTCCGAGCTAGCGCCCAGGTGGCACGACGAGGCGTCGGAGCCCCCGCCGCCCGGGCGGCCGCGCGCGGCGACAGTGCGAGAGGCGCAGTCCGGTCCTGTAAGAGCCGGAACGGCGAGCACGGCTTCTGCTCCCCGGCCGGCAGCCCCGACGCCGGCGGGTCTCCGCGGGGCGGGGGCGGCGAGGCGCGGCAGCGCTCCGCGGGGCGCTCCTTTCTCCGCTGCCCCGCGCATGGCCCGCGCCGCGGCCGACCCCGCACAGCAATCAGCTTCAGCCGTGGCCCTTTTGGTCCTGACAATTCTTAACGCGCGCGGCCGTGTTTCCCGCGCCGCACGTCACCACCCGACCCCGCACCAGCCCCCGCACCGCCCCTCCATCGCCGGCACCCGCCCCGCCCCGCGGCCCCGCCCCGCCCGCGCGGCCCTGCGCGCCCCGCCCGCCCCCCGCGCTCTCCCGGCGATGGGCACACCCACCCCCCATCTCAAAACCCCCGCCTGTTTGCCCCGCGGGTGGTACCCGCGCCCGGAGAGCCCGGCCTCCGGCCGCTCCTCACGGGGCACCCCGTCGGGGCGGTCCGTGCACGTCCGTTCCGCGCCTCGCCGCACTCGCGGACCCGCGGGGGTAAGGAGTGGAGCGCTCAGCACTGGCAGAGGCGCTGCAGCAGGAGGAAGAAAGCGGGGAAGCCCCGAGCCCGATTCCCTTCTTATGGAGAGGGTGGAAAATAAACGGGACGGGGACGCGGCCGGTTAGACGGTGGATCTTGGGCTGATAACAGCGATAACTAAACACAAGCGACAAAAACTTCCCCTCGCTCGCGTTCTGGTCTTCCTCTGCCCGCACGGAAGACGGAGAACACGGGGGGAAAATCCCCTCCTTGGCTTTGCCGTTCCTGCCCCTTCCCTGCAACCGGCTCCCAAAAGCTAGCTCCCAAGGAGGCTTTTCCACCCTGGTTTTACAACTTACCCGCGTAGTTACCCGCGGGATGATTCCTCCCTCTCGACGTGGATCCGCAGGGACCGTCCCGCGCCCCCGCAGTAGTCCCCGAACCCACGCCCACGCAAGCCGTTCACAGAGTTCGGCCAAGTCCCACACAGGGCCGGGAGCCGGCACACAACCTTCTCATACCCCTCTCCGAGACTTGGGGGTAGGATTTGACCCCTCGTCCGGGCAGCGGCAGTAGAGGACGGGCTGTGCTGTCCCGTCGTTCCCTGTTACGGGGCCGCTTCATAGCGCGGGGGCGAGGCTGCTGTGGACCTAGGTCTCGCAGGAGGAAGGAGGAGCGGGGCTATTTCACGTGCGTCTAAGGCGGTGGCAGGTTGCCCTCCAGTGCTGGCCAGTTCCTCCTGGGGCAGAGGAGTCTGTCCCCGAGCCCTAGCCCGCAAAGCCGACACTGCCCCAGGGGAGTCGTGGCTGTGGCAGGGATAGGAGCCTGAAGGAGCCCAGGCGCGGGAAATGCAGGTTTGAGTCTCTATCTTCAGTTTGTCTGGCCGGTCACTGGTATCGAAAAGTTACAGAAAGCTTCCCTTTGATGTAGCCCTTTACACCCACATCCCAAAGCCCAAACTTTTCTGTGCCCCGTTCACGTCCCGTTTGCCACATCCCACCCCCGCCTCCCCGCAAGGGTCTTCCTTAGTCGCTGATTCTTGTTCAAGGTATGTATCATCCATTGCAATCTTAGTTATCGCTAAATTATACATATTACTTTCGCAGCCTGTTAGTAAAGAAGGTTAAATTAATTTACATTCTGCTCATTATCTGGTGTTTAAATGACGTGTTTTTATCCCTGAGATTTGGCAAAGAATCTCTTTCCTCAGACCCCACAGCGTTTCGATGGAGACAATGCTCTTACATTTGTAGTGGATTTTAATCTGATAAGACTCTAATTTGCTTAAGTCTTTTAAATAGGGGGTTTAAAATGATTCTAGCCGTTTTCTTATTGAATTTCCGCTAATTCCCCGAAGATCATAAAGTATATGTGTAAAGTAAATATTTCCTCCCTTTGCACCGGCAGTAGATGACCTATAACTAAGTCAATATGAATCCAGCTCCATTCTGCACATTTTGTTTACCAATCATATCCCAGATTCTTCTTAACCTCTCCCTTCCTCCGTGGTCCCGCACCCAGAATCCCCCCCTCTACCATTTGCCCACGGCGGGGCTGTGCCAAGACCGCGGGCAGGGGGCTGCCACGGCCTCGGCCTCGCTGCGAGGGGCACTTGGGAGGGGGCGCTGCCCTTCTCCAGCCCCCAAATCGGGGTTCCAACAAGTCTACAAAGCCCTGGGGAGGGGGAGCCAGAGGGAGAAGGGATACAGTGGTATCTCCTCCCATCTTTTTTTTTCCAAACGGGGCAACGCAACCCTGTCGCAGATGACACCCATCACCACTTTTCTTTTTTTTACATTGATTTATTTTTAGTCATTTGGGGGCAATGCTGGCTTCTTCCGTCGCGGCTCGAAACGAAAAGTCCCTCCCGCCTGCTCGGCTCAGAGTGCTTGTTACGCGCATTATGTCCTCGCAGGGCGCAGCCCCTGTATCCGTCCGCGGTAGCCCTCTCTGTCCTGGGACAGTTGGCATGAGCAGTCGGTTCCTGGCGCGCTTCCCCAGGGAACGGGGAGAGTAGGAGCAGGGCCCGGCCACTGCGCCACCCTCCCACACCCTCTCTAGCACCAGCCTCGCGTCTCCTAGACCCGGGCGGGACAGACCCTCCCGCCGTCCCCGCGCCTCTAAAAGCGGGGCACAGCACTGGCCCGGGCCCTGGCAGCCCAAAGAGAGAGCCTGTCGGCATTTCCTAACGTGCCTTTGATTAAAACTCCCCCACCCCAGGCAGGAGGGGAGCTACCACACAGCATTAGTTGTCATGGTGACCATAAATCACGTAAATCCAAAAATACCCACCTATAATCTGAGATGAAGCTTTTATTTCCCAAGTGAAATAATATTTTAAAAGCTGTCAGCCAACCGAAAAACAACCTAATTGTAGTCACCCAGGTAATATATTAGCGGTAAAGGTTTCAATTAAAATGTCAAGTGTTTTTAAATTTTTTTCTTCATTTTTTTTTTTCTGCTAGAAACTCCCATCACCTCCCCGGTTCGGGTCCTGCCCGCAAAGCAGTCTCACCCGCCTACCGACTGTCCGCGCCTGCTGCGTGTAGCTACCACCACCGAAAAAACTCCAAACATTTGGGAGAATTCTTCCCTTTCCCTTTCGCGCGGCGCTGCAGGGCCCGTCGGGGACGCGCGCCTGTGGGCTAGAGGGCATCCGCCCGCTGCCAAAAATGGAGAATCGGGGCTGCTCCCCACTCCACTCCACCTTCTTTTTAATTTCGTGGGGTTTTGACGGTGAGGGGATTGTTCTTTGGTTAAGGTGATGGTTTTTTTTGGTTGGTTGTTTTTTTGTGTTTGGTTTGTTGGCTTTTTGTTGGTTTTTTTTTTTGGTGGCTTTTTTCTGGTTGTTTTTTTTTTTTTTTTTTTTTCCCCCTTAGAGGTGTTTTTTGACCTCACGCTGCCATCGGCAGAGCTGGCGACCCAGGATGCCCGGTGCCGGTCCCGGTGAGGGAGACTCGGGAGCGGGGCCGGGAGCTGAGAAGCTCGGCTGGGGGTGCTGCAGGGTAGCCAGACCTACTGCGGGTATTTATTTTCCCACTTTTCCTTTATCTTCTCACGAGAACTTTGTTTCTAGGCGTAATAGTCCCCTAAATGGATAAATTGGTTCTTATGTAGAGTCTCCAGCTAGTCCTGTTGTCTTTTACCTTTGGCTTGTTTTCTTTCGCCTATCTCGGATTACCGGGTATTCTCCTCGATGAAGAGCCATTAATTACCCATTCAGTCAATATTAGGAAGACTACAGAGCTTTTTACATAGGATTAAGAAGACATCAGATTGTTCCGTTAGTATATTCCTACTCACGAATAAGCTTTCGTTATACATTTAGTTTTCCCTGGAGTGAGGCTAACAACTGCTGCATATATTATTCTCAGACGACAACCAGGGAGAGAAAAAATTCTATAACCGAAACGCAATAAATAACTTCTAATTTGCGCTTGGCGGGGGGTGCGGGACAGGGAGCTCACCTTCCGCGGCGCCGCACAGGGGCAGCGCACCCGTGGAGTGCCTGTGCCCTGGCTAGGGGACATTCCTGCTCCACGGCGCGGGTCACAATTCCGGGGACAAATTTGGCCACGCTGTGTGAGGAGGAGGGTGAAGCTCGGCTCTGCCTGGCGGCCCAGAGGCGGCAGCGACGCCCCGCTCCGGCTCCGCCTTGGCCCCCCCGCCTTGGCTCCCTCCCGCGGAGGCAGAGGCTGCGCGCCCACCTCGTCCCGAGGCTCAAAAAAGGCACCGGGGACCTTGGCTTTGCATGCTGCCGTGCCTTTAGCCGGCCTAGACGGAAAGCTGAATCAGCATTAGGTTTTTTTAAGTTTTTGTTTTTGAGAAAGAAATGTTCAGTTACAAAAGATTCAGACCAATTCTTTTTCTTTTTTGAGCGAGAGAGTTGAAACAATCGATTTGTGATGCTGAGTGACGATTTAGGGGCGGAAGGTAATTTCAACGTTTTATGCTGGAGGCTGCTGTTTCAGCAATACCTAGATTATCGATTAGAGGGAAGGATTCTTAAGTAGAATTCACAGAGCTAACAAATCGTATAGATTATATAGTACATATATATATATATATATAATATATAACGTATACACATGTTCACACAAATATCTTAAGCATCCTTTCACCCTGCTTAAAAATTATTCGAACAAACCCACTAACAAGCATTTATGTGTGCTGTGGGGCTGCCGAAGCATGTGCTGAAGTTTTCCTAATTTTGTGGGACTGGTCACGCAGCAGCAATTTTCCCGTCTCTCTGGAGAAACCTGACACCCGCCGGACTGCGTTTGACACTCAAGGCTGCGATAATATTTTCATACTTTCCCATTTTCCTTTCCTTGGCGTGGCCACGGACTCGTTTTTTCTGGAATAACCCTCCCTCCCCGCGCCCCATTCCCCACGGGAACTGGGCATGCCAGTGTCGTTTTGGAGGGTCTCCTACTGAATTTCGTTTCCTCCTTTCGCAGAAGCATCGATTTGACCAAACAGTCGTATGTTTTGTTATTATTGCCAGTGGTTCTAGTTAGCGATTATTCTCCTCGTGGCCACCGACGGTGCCTAACTCACGAAATTACCTGACTGCCCTCGTAATTTCAAGAGCTGAACTGTGACGGTGTGTGGGGGGGTGTCCCCAGTCGCCTCTACTCCCTTCCCCACCTCCCACCCAGCCATCCCCAAAGATTAGACCATTTGCGAAGTCAATCCCATAAAGCATGGCATACTGACGGCCAGGTAAGATAAAAACCAACGAGCACCGCGCCGTTTTAAGCAAATCAAAGCCAAGACTCAACAAAACCCTCCAGTATCACGAGAAAACTCCCATGATTTCTACTCTTTACAGCAAGTCTCACGAGCAGCCCTGGGCGTCTCGGGACTTGCCATTTTTCGTTGCACAGAGGCGGGGGCTGCGGCTGCACGTAAGTATTGTCCCCACGTCTGCAGCGATATATTTCCATATCTGCAAGGATATATCTGTATCCGTGGTCGTCGCGCTTCCCTTCCCCGTAAAAGGGAATGGCTTAATGATCAGGCAACTCCGCGTTTCTTATTGGACTCGGACGGATATTTTAATTAACGACATTAAAGGTGTTTAGATAGCAATTTCCCCTGCATACCGGCGAGTCAAAAACAGACCGTTTGGTACGGTAACGAGGCAGGAAATTTTGCGTGTACTACAATAATCCAGGTTCATAATTGATGTTTAAGAAAATAACCATTTGTTTCTCGGCAGAGGAAGTAAAAGTTACCGTGTCAGGGAACATATGTGGATATTACTTTTATAAATACTTAGTCGAATAAAGCTGACTTGGAAGGGCTCATAAATTTATTATATCAGAAAGGTCCCCACTTTCCCATTAGATCGTGCTAAGGGCTTTGATTAAGACCACCTGTTCATCGGGAGGAAAAGGCAGGGGAGGGTAAAAAGGCCTTTCTTATTTGCAAACCATATATAAAGCAATGTCACCCTTCCTTTCCACATTATTTGACACTTATTACTGGCCGAGGGGAAAAGTGTCATACCCTGGTATGTGCATATTTGTGCACAATTGAATATCGTGTATGTTTCCGGGATTAAAAATTATCGGCTCGTAATACCTTCTCGTTTGGATTTACCCCGGATTTTGTTCGCTAACCTTCCTTTAGACTAAGCATTTCTTTTTCTAGGGGTTTTGATGTCCAGCTAACAAATCCTGTTTAAAGTCTCCTGGGGAGGGTGGACTCGGGAAAGGGATGTGGCCTCTCCTGAAATCACTGGATGTTATTTGAGAAATAGCGAGCTGTTTGGCCAAACAGGGTTAATACAGTATTCTTACAAGGAAGTGTTTAACCACGGGACCAGGAATACGTGCATTATTAATTCACTCTAGTTTCCTGTATTATTAATTCAGGTTAATGTATTTTATTTAAACAAAATTACGTTTATCTTGGATTAAACAGTCTCTCAAAATACAGAGCGCTTGTTTTCTTCTTTGTAATATGTTTGCATTGCTGTTTTTCTTTACCACCCCTCGGGCTCGCCTATCAGACCCCCTGAAGTGGGCAGGGGAAGAGCAGGCAGGAACTCTCTCTGCCTGTAGACGGGGCGCTGTGGGGGTGCCTACCTCTGAGAGCAGGAGAGGACTGACGGCTTGTTTACGGGTGAGGGGGTGAGTGGTGTCAAAAAATAGAAAATAAATATAAATACAAGAGCGACGCTGCGGGTGTCCTGACGGCGCCACTGACAACGATACTTTTTTAGGGGGGGGCGCTGGCGGCGAGGGCTGGTGCGGCTGGCTGCGGCCCAGGGGCTGCGGCGGCACTCCCTTTCCTTTCCCCTTTGCCCTTCTTCCCTGTTCCCGGCGGCGCGAGCAGCTCAGGCGCAAGCGGCGACCGGCGGCAGCAGAGGGCGCGCTGGCGTGCCGCGCAGACGGTCCCGGCGCGCGGGCTTGCCCCCGCCGCCCACAGGCGCCCGCGAGCGGTTTCGGCGGAGGGCCGCGCGCACCGCCGGTGCCGGGGGGCGGCCGCCCGGGACCGCGGCTGCCGGCGGGCCTCCTTGTGGCCCTCCGCGCTTCTCCGTCCTCTTACTGATGTCCACTCCCTTGGAAAAAAGGCACTCGACGCGGGCGCTGCACCCCTGCGGACGGCGGACGGGGGCGGCCGGGGGACAGGGGAGAGGTGTGTGGGTGGTCAGCGCCCGACGCTTCCCCGGGGGCGGCTCCGCCTGGCTCCACACCCGCGCACCGCTCCGCACGGCAGCGGGGCCGCTGTGCCTCCGGCCCGACGGGCGATAGTGTCTCTTACCTAGCTGAACACAGGCGGAGACAAGTTTGCGGCAGTTGGACTCCATTACCCATATCTGGAAAAAGATGAAGGCACCGGAGTTTTAAAACGATTATTTTGGGATTGAAAAGTACATGCAAAAAACCCGAAACGCCGCCGCCTCAGGAGTACGTCTCAACGATGGGGGCTGGAATACGCACTTTTCTCCAGAGATACGCTCAATGTCCCCTCTCCCTGCCTCAGCCTCGGGTCCCACCCGAGTTACACCACGGGACAGGCGCAAACACCCGTGGCGGTTTCCCAGCCCGTTGGAACGCTCGGCCTCCCTCTATCCCTCGGTACTTGGGGACGAGGAGGAGAGTCCCCTGACCTAGTGGCCGTACGCAGGACACCCCGGCCCCGGTCGCAGGGGAGGTGTAGGGCAGCGGGTACCAGCAGCCGCTACCCCACCACGGCGGAAGTTGCGCGGCAGCGGCTGCGCCTCCGCGCTCCCCGGCCGCCACTGCCGCCTCCTTGTCTGAGACGTCGGGCAGTAAAATCACAGGATTAGTGCCTGATTGAGATGTCTGTTCGTGATATATTACAAAATTCATTATCACAGCTCTCTACTAACTCGATATGAAGTAACACAGATGGGATTTTATTAGTCCAGGCTTCAAATGTTTACTTATGATAATTTCGGGGGAAATTTGCATGTCACCATCATTTCGGTAATCTTTCTTCTTCTTTATCGCTTCTTTTTTAATGTCTGGACCGGGCGCATTATTAGCTGGTGCTTAGAAATGCGGTAGCCTAGAGCCGAGGCACGTTTGGGATGAGCAGTGCCAGCCGCAGCACTCGCCGTGCAGGGCCCCGCGGCCCCGACCCTGCCACCCTCTGCCGGGCAGGCGGGATAAGGCCGTGGAAAAAGGGAAGGAAAGGCAGGGGGGAAAAAAGGGAAAAAAAAAAAAAAGAAAAAGGAAAAAGAGGGGGAAATGGGAAGGTGCGGTTATCGAGACTCCTCGGGGTCATGTCGTGACATGGCGGTTTATATTCCAAGCTGACGGACGCCAGAGAGGAACTCCCTCCAGCAGCCGGGCCTAGCATACGAGCAGTGCCTAAATTAATCGAGAAGGCAATCGAGAGAACCTTAAGTCTTTGCCGATGGTCCTTATTTCGGCATAGGTCTCTGTCAAGATCAGTCCTGCGTGACAAATTCAGCTGCCCTCCCCCGCGGCCTGCCTCTATGACTGATTTATCTCACGAGCGGAGACACACGGCTCCCCCAACACACACGCACTGCCACGGAGGGGAAGTTTTTCCTCTCTACTCAAATGCCGGTCTCCTCCGAGAAAAGTACCTTTCCCGGACGAATTATTATTCCTTCCTTGCTCTCAGTTGCCCGTATTTCTCCTTCCTTTTCTCCTCTCCGTATCCTCTTTTAATTTTTGTTGCAAGGCACATCGCAGTACGGGGCCAAGGGGAGTGAGAAGCGTTTCCCCCTATTGTCTCCAGCCCGGCGACTCAAACGAAAGCAACTCCACTTGCTTTTCCATTTCCATTTCTCTGAGCACTTAGAATTAAATATCTCTGCAGCTCCACGCACCCACAGCCCCAGAAAACACACCAGCTGCGCGACCTTCCCTTTCTCCGCGGCCGGGCCCGCTCAGCAGCAACCTGCTCGGAGCAACTGCAGGGCGCAGACGGGAAAGCACTGTCAAACTGTATTATTATTTTTACCCTTATTGGTATCTATCACTATTCTTTCGGGAGAAAAAAAAAAATCCACCATCCCCCAGAAATAACGAGAGTCGCCTGGTAAGGATCTCAGCACCGCCCGAAATACTGTGGTCCGTGATTTTGGCGGGAGGCTTTTCGGCAGAGGCCCGCGGCCGCTGGCTCTCAAACGAAAGGGGGTTCCGTGCGGGGCCTACCCTTTCCGTGCCGCAGGGCCAGCCGTGCCCGTCGGTACTCCCGCGGGGCGTTACTGTGCGGGTCCGACACAGGACCCGCAGCCGCGGCAGACCGCAGGCATCGCTTTTGGGAGCCCGAGCGCGGGCGCGCCCGCTTGCCCGGCCCCGCCGACTGTGCGCGCTCCGGGGCGGGACAGCGCTGCCTGGCGGCCGCTTCCCCCCCCAGCCGCCCCACCGAGGAGGCGGGGACGGACATAGACAAAGACAAGCCAACGCGGGGGCAGCGCTTGTTCCCCCATCGCTGACACGCCCCGCGGGACGGCGCAAGCCGCTCGGAAAGGACATCAGAGACTCAGGTTCCACGGACCACGTTCAGCCGGCCCATTGCCCCGCGCCCTTCCCGGCGTGGGCAACAGGACCGGCGGGGTCCGCGCCCCGCGCCTGTCCCGCGGAACGTCACCCGCGGCCTTGGGACCGCACTCACGAGGACCGGGTCGCCCTGTCCGCCCGCTGCTCTCGCTGCTGGTGCTAGTGCTGGAGGGGGCGGCGGTGCCGCGCCGGGCTCTTCGCTGGCTGCGGGGCGCGGAGCGCCGCTGGCTCCTCCTTCCCGAGCCTCCCGCGCCCGCCCCGCCCCGCCCGCTCTCCCGGGCCCTGACGTCCGGGGCTCCGCGAGCCTCCCGCCCCTAGAGGGCGGGCCGGGCCGGGCGGCTCGCCGCCTCCGCCGGAGGCACGGGTCTCAGCTGCGGCGGTGGCAGCCCGGCCGCGAGGGGACAGGGGGCAAGGACGGAGGACTAAAGTCGGCGGCGGCAGCGCGGCGCCGGGATAGGTAGCCAGAGGAAAACCGAGGTGAGCGAGGACGGCCGTGGCCTCTCCGCGCCCGCGTAGGGCGCGCCCCGCTCCGCCCGGCGGGGGAGGGGGGACACGAGTAACTGTGGCCGAAGTTTCCCGGGCCGGGCTGGCGGCTGTCCTTGCACCAGGTGTGAAGAGGGATCGTCAACCTATTGGGAGAGGTCTCGCTTTCCTTTTTTAACCCACTATTTTTTTTTTCCAATTTTTTTTACTCTTTTTTTTCTTTCTTTTTTTTTTTTTTTTTTTTTTTTTAAAATTCGGAGTGTTCTTGTTCGTGCCCGTATCGGTAACGCAGTGCTGGGGTAGCCGAAATCCTACCGCGCCTCTCTGTTGCTCGCCCTGCATCATCTATTCACGATAGCGAGAAAACGCTACAATCTCTCCCCTTTCCCCAAACGACACCGAACTGGCTCGAAGGGGAAATTTGTTTTCGATTTTGCGGTGTTTTCCGCGTTTAAGAAAATACCGAAGTCGGATTTCTTTATTCGTATCAAACTAAAGCGACTAAATCTCGCAGTATTTCCGCGGCTTTGTTTATAGAGGAACCACGCGAAAATAAAATAGGCATTTTCCTAACTCGGAGGCTACACCTGATCTCTTTGTGGCTATTTTTAAGTTATTTCAGCCTGGAGTGAATTTTAGTTATTTATAGTTGTGGGCAGGGGAATAGGCAATTATTGCTGGAGGGAAAAGCGAACTCTTGGAAGAGGCCAAGTTTTCCACGGGTCGTTAAGTCAGCGGCTCCTGCGGAAATCCAGATGCACCCGGCAGTACCACCGCTCCCCGGCGTGCTCAGGAAAGCCCTTTGAATGCGACGCCGCAGCGGCTGCCGCGTCAAGCGGAGGGGGTGGCTTCCTCTCGCAAGAAATTAAATCATGTGGGAAAATCTAGGGAGAAATAAATTAATTAATTGATTGCTTGGCTACCTGCGTTTTTGTCCCTGGGAGCGCTCTGCCAGGTGAAATCCAGTTTCTCCGCGCATCCGGAGAAAGAGCGGGAGTGAGAGGGACTCCCAGCTCCCACCTCTCAGTTGTGTCTACCCGGGAAGAGCAAACTGTTTGCGCCGGTGTGCATCTTCCCCACATGCCCAGCCCCGTTGTGTTTTGGGCAGGGAAGGCAAGGCAGGCTGGGGCGCCCGCCTTGGCAGCGCGGCCGGGGAGCGGGACCGCCCGCGGCTCATAGCCCGCCTCCGTGCCGGGCGGCAGCGGGCTCCGTCCGCGCCGGAGCGGCTAAAGTGAGCAGCTGGTGGGAAATGCAAATGGCTCCTGGAGAAACATAAGATACTGGATGATTTTCATTCCCTCCTCGAGTGTGTGGAAGGAGCTGGACATACGTTTCACGCTCCTAATCCTTCTTTTACATTTTTAGTCATACTCCTATTAAACAACTAATTAATGCCTAGAATCACCAGGGAATACATTAGACATGCTGCCGTGGAAGAGGGGTTCCAGGGTGTCTGGAAACTGTGGAGCCGACTTAATACGCGGATTTCAATTTTTTTTTCCCCCTTCTGTCAAAGCAATAAATGTAATAATAGATTCCAGGGCAAGTAAAGGCCGCGGCGGCTGCATTAATAGTCTATCTCCCCCCTTCCGCCAGCGCAGTGACAACAGCTTTAAACCTCCCGAGGAGGCTCGGTAGCCCTTCCTCGGCTGGCTGAGGCGCGAGTGGCAGGGGGCTCGCAGCCGACCCGTGGCCCGGCTGGGACGCGAAGAGCTGTGAGAAGAGCCCTCCGTCCAGGCCCCCGGCAGGCACGCCGACTTTCCGAACCACTTGGAAGGAGGGTCGGGGTTATTCGTCGCCCTGACGGACAGAAAAGCTGTTTTATTAAAAGCTTATCGCGACTATCCGTTTGCAGGCACCTGGCGCAGCCAGCGGTGCTCCCGATGGCGGCGGGAGCCGCGGGGGTTCTCACTAGGCGGCGGGAGCCGCGGGGTTTCTCACTAGGTGATCCCGGGTCACAGCGTGGGTGAGGAGAAGGAGGGCCCGGGCTGCTTCCCCGCTGCCGGCCGGGGAGGGTTTTGCCCAGGGACGGGGGAAGAAAAAAAAACCGACAAAAAATCCTCAAAGCGTATGTAGCGGTGACCGAATGCAGAGCCCAGCCGTGTTCCGCGCAGCCCTCAGCGTCTGGCACAGGCCGCCAGCGTTGGGGGACCGGCGGAAAGGGGAGTTATCCTGCAAAGTGCGCGGTGGGGCAATTCACGATCATTTACTTTCTTCATTCCCGGATTATGATCTCAGCCCTCGCAAGCAAACCCTCTCGTCTCCCCCCAGCTTCTCCTCCCACCTCTCTGAGCTCCTTATCTGTCAGCAAACGAGTATGTAAATACCTATAGCTGGCTATGTTTAACACACTCAAACATTATTGATTTGTTGGGCTGCTCGAATATTTTCTTCCTGTCCAGATCTGGTTTCAAATTGCTCATTCAGGCGGTTCGTCCCCGATGCTACAATACAGTAATTGTTAAAAAAAATAAGCATTTCAAACGGACCATTTGATTTGCATATAAATTAAAATTATTATGCCTCGCGAATTCCAGTGTTTTATAATCATTTAGAAATTAGCGCTTAACCACTTGATCTGAAAGAAAATATAAATGTCTGTATTGACTTACTAATGAATTGCCTAATTAAAACGTCCCGAGTACATCGTTCGTTAGGAAAATTGTTAAATCGGGGCATACTAGGTGTAGGGATGACGGTGCGAAACGGAGCGAAGCGCTCTCTGTTAACATAGAATAACATAAGCTTCGCACAGTGATTCCCATATTTATTTTCCTTTGCTTTGATCCCTTACCCCTTTTCTATTACTTTTTTAAAATTTTCTGTCTCTCTTTCTCTGTCTCTTTCTTTCTCTCTCTCTCCCTCTTTCTCTTTTTAATTTATTTTTAAAGGAAATAAAAAGAAGAAGCAGCGCAAATATCTGCCGCTTTGCTCCGAGTCTGCGGTCGCCGCTCCCCGGGCGGGTGGGATGCTCGCGGCCGGGGCCGCTCTCGGCTCCCACCTTCCCGGCACCGACCGGCTTCTGGGAGCAGGGAAGCGCAGCCAGAGCCGGCGGAGCCCGTCCTGCCAAAGAGATGCTAACAGGGCACTTACCTTCGTCATGAGACTAGGGATAAAAAGGTAGCTCTTCTTAGGAGAGGCAGTGCAAAGGAATGCGAGAAGTACAGGGAAAAAAAAAAAAAAGAAAGAAAGAAAGAGAGAAAAAAAAGACCGGCGGTGCGAAAATCTGTAGCCTCGGGGGCTAGCCAGCAACCCCTTTCATTTCAAGCACTTATTGATTTGCTGTTGTCATCTTTGGCGACGCAGAAGGACACTTGAAAGAATTTCTGATGGGGCTCTGATCTGAGATACGAGGTGACCTGACCGGGCTCTCACCAAATTCTTAATTACCACATCAACTGCCTTAAAAATAAAATAAAATAAAATTAAAAAAAAAAAAAAGGAGGGAGGGGGAAGATGGGAAGGTTAGGGGGGCAAGAAAAGGGGAGGGAGCGGGAATATTTAACAGCAACAGAGTTTGCTTATCCGAACTTTTTTAACCACTCAGAAACTCTCCTACCGCTGTAACCGCAGCCCCGCATCCAGACCCCTCCACCCCCGCAAGCCCAAGCCTCCGCTCCCCGCAGTCCCGAGCTTTCGGTCCCCCGGCGCAGCGACCCGGCGAGCCCGCGGGCGTGGAGCAGCCGCAGGGGCCAGCGCCGTGAAACCACGCTCCTGCCCGGCGGCCAAGTCTGAGCCGAAGCCCCTCGAAGCCCCCCTTTCCTTCGCCCGGACCGAAAGCAATTCTGGGGAGCAGCCCTCCGCGGGTCGGTGAGACGAGTCTGGGAGGGGAGTTGCTAAAGAAAACACTTCAAATGCAGCAGATCTCAGAGGAGAAGGGGAAGGAGGTCAGGACAAGGGGTGTGTGTGTGCATGTGCGTGTGTTACACTCGGCCAGACATGCAAGCCTGTGACTTGTCTGCAGCCAGCTGTTTGTGTGTCATCAAAACTAGATGTATACACGTTGAGCAGGGGAACCAAAAGGAAAATTCAGATGATGAAATCAACATGAAAGACGTATTGTCGAAGGCACTGAAAGGCAAATAGTGTTTGGTGTTGCTTGTACACAGGCATACAATGCTGACAGATGACAGCAGTACACTTGGCTGAAGAGAAATACACTGCCTTTGTCCCACATGGTGTGCACACACATGCACATTCCTTCTTCCTGCTCTGGCTTCTGTTTCTGCAGGACAAAGCAAACCCCATCTTTTATAAACATCATCTTCCCCACCACACTTTTTTCTTTCTTGTTTTTTTTTTTTTTTACATGCATACACCACCCCTCCCATGTGTAGTTGCTCTTTATTTTAGTATCAGAAAGCTGAGGGATAGGATTAGCAGCTATTTTGGCATCTCTTATTCTGTCCGCCTCCCAGCAGTGGCTGGATCCAGGTTGTGAAAGCTCAGTAGGCTTTCACTCAGTATTTTGTACCCTTGTTATCTTTGAAGGGGCATTCTTCTTTCCAAGTAAATGCCAGTTCTACCAGATCACATCTCCCCATCAAGCAGGGCTGATGATGTCCCTCTTTTCTGTGTGTGCCATACCTTTCCTATTTCCAGTGGGTCAGCTGCTCAGCTATGGCAACCAGGACTGTCTAGTTATACCTGAGTCCTATACTCTCTGTTGAGCCTCAGTTCCTCACAAGTCTGGTTTGTAGGGTGGCACCACCTATCAATATGGATCAGACAGCCTAGCATTCATTTTCAAGCCTCATTGTATGGCTTCAGTCATTTGTGACAGAACTTTTCCACCCACAGCTTGTTCACATCCCATGTCCAGTACAGTATACTTAACATGTCTGTCTTCTCCCTACATGTCTGACACTTTGCAAAACTGTCATTGAACTTCCTTCTCAGAAGTGTCATGTTGTAGCAGAGGGAATGAATGAAACCACCCCTTGTTATCTTACAGGAGCTGGAATCAAATTCGGAAGATTAGGAGTTTAGTAGAGAAATCCTAGAAGAGGAGCCGCTTGGAGGTTTTTTGACACAGCTCTCTATGTTGTTTTGGAAACCTTTTCCAAAGCCTATGGAAACCCAGGATCTTTGTGTAGTTGCCTAATTCGTTTTCATTCATACTTGGTAAAATTAGACCTTCTGGTAAATGCTGCAGGTGTAGGCTGAAGGGGATGTCACATTTTTCAAAAAACAGGTACTGCAGCACAACAGTGCTGCCAGTGTTAGAGTGTCACAGCCTCCCTGCCACTTTCATCTGGAAAGCAGGCAAGGTGTCACACCTCCTGTCCGTCACAGCATGGAGGGACCCATCCCTCATGCCATGACTACTGGCAGTGTTTGTGCTCACCCTCTTCAGGGAGCCTCTGTCATGCTCATCAAGCGACTGCTTCTCCAGTGTCTCACTTGCCTTTGTTGCTGCCAGTCCATTCCTCAAGCTCCAAAATGCTCCACTTAAGATGCATGGTCTCTGGCTGTGGCCTTTGAATGTTTCTGAAGGAGAAAGGGGAGAAATGTTGACCCTAATTTATCTGTATATTGTGGGTTTTGTTACAAAACAGTACTTTTTCTTACTTTGGGCACGACGTAGTTGTGGTGAAGATTATTGAAGCAGATGAGGTAAACATGCATTACTGGGGCTTTCCTCTCCTCTCACACATGATTTCATGGTCATTTGGTGTGATGACTTACAACTGATCCATTCCTGGGTTTCGGTATCTTTGCTGAACTACGTGTGGCTGGAAAGGTAGATGAACACTGAAAGTATCTGCCTGTGTCTGATCTCATATCATTCCTTACAGCAAACCCTTCTATCTCCTTTCTGCTTTCTCTGGGCTGTCGCTGCCCTGGTGCAAGTCATCCATGGCTGCGGTCCCTTGGGACACTTGCTCCCCCCTCACCATGGATGCCCCTGGAGCATATTTTCCATCCTGGCGGCCAGGTTTTTTTGGTAAGAATATTTGGGAAGGTGTGTTGAGTGTGCTTCGAAGTTCTGATGTGACATTTTGTGATGTAACAGTCAGGTTATGGCTCGTGGCATGACTGTCGCACTACCTGGCTTTTGGAGCCGGCTTGAGCAGGCCCACGGCCCTGGAGGCTCATGGTTGCCACTACTCTGCCTCCTGGTCCATGGCTGGGACATGTGCACACCCATCAAGAACTGCAGGGTATCACAAACCCCCATCCCTGCTGTCAGTGGGGCGGGAAGAAGGACGGGAAAATTCTGCCCAGTATAGGGAAGCCTTGCTCCTATGCTTGAAGGGACACCTGCCGCTGCCTTCCTCTGTGGTGTGAGGAGATGGGATGTGACCAGAGTCAAGACAGGGTTCAGTGCCCAAGGAGCTGGCTGAAAGCAAGGGAAAAGGAGCTTAATAGCAGCCCAGCTGTTTAGCTGGGACAGCCTGGTAGCCCCTGTGGCAGGGAGGGAACGCTCCAGCCCCAATCTCCCGGACCCACTGGGAAGGCCTTGCTGCCCTGGCTCCAGCCCCTTGGCAGCACTCCCACCAACCCACAGCGGCTGCTGGAATGGCTGGTCAGGCCATGTCCCAGCCTTTGGAAAGTCTCCATGCTTTAGAAAGGTTAAAGTATTAAGCAGCATTTGGGGAAATCGCTCAAGGAAGGGCAAAGACGGCAACACCCGGTGGGTCGCTCTCCGTCTGGGACTGTGGCCAAACTCTCTTACTCACTGTAATACACTGTGTCCAAGTGCTGGATCCTTATTAAACACTGCATTTAAGAAGTATTTCACTTGGAAACGTAATGCTAAATTTTCTTCACCAGCTGAGGGCTGCTTCCCTACTTTATTTTTTTTTTCCTTTCACTATTCCATCAGAGAAGATGTTGAATGCTTTCAGAAAAATATTTGTCCTAATGGAATTTATGATGTGACCTGCTATTCAAATTTATGGTTGGTTTAATGGGATAGGTTAGATAAAATGTCTCTTGATGATATTGTGGCAATCACCTAAAGCCATATTTTCAGGCATGTTTGGACAGCTTACCAAAAAGTGTTTGGAAACAGAATGTGGGTATAATAAAATGCAGAATAGTTGAAAAGATTGCCAGGATAAAAAAACTCCACGGACTCCAAACCTTAACCTAAAAGACAAATTTATGGGTACACTGTAGGAGTCTCTTAATTAAAGAAACACAGGTAAAAGAAACACTGGCTTTGAGATCAGACTTGAGAAGAAAAGGTAAGATATTCTTAATATTTCGTTTTGGGAATAGTGAGTGTGTTCAAACTGCTCCAGTAGACAAGAAAGCAGAAGAGGAGGGCCTGTGAGCAGGTTTCTCTTCCACATTTCTTTGCTTTAAGGAACCTTGCTTTGCAGGAGAGCAGTGTACCTGCTGTTTCTGCCAGTGTTATACCACCCTGCTGAGCACAAGGACAGCTTGGTACAGTGAAAGGCAATCTCCTTTCCAGCTGCTTTTGCTGATGGTGTTGATACAAACTTGTGAGGACAGCATGCCATATAAACTAGTTCTCCATTCAGCTGGGTCATCCCTGCACTGTTGAGCCTAAGTAGTGATGCTCCATGAACTATCATGGAACATGTATTTATGGAGTTGCTCATGGTATCTACAGCCATTGATCTCGTGACCGAACTGTTTCCACACCTGCTTGTCTCACTTTTTTTCCGTCTGCTCTCTACTGGAAGAAAAGCCTCTACAGGAGGCTTTTGCCATCCTGGCTAAGGTTTACTTATACCACTGTTTCTGAGGATAAGAATCATGCTGCCTTTCTCTGTTTAGCATCATGCTATTTAAAAGAATGTATTCCCCATGTAAACTTTAGGGAGAAAAGAAAAAGACCTTTTAAATTCGGCAAAAAAACTGCTGGAGACAGATCTTTTTGTAGCTGATTTCTCTGTCTCTGCCTGTTACTGAGCAGCTATAGCATATTTTGGGTACTGTTTTCCCTCCTGATTTTTGAGATCAAACATTTTCACACAGCCTATTTGTCTTTAATTCATTTTCTTTTTGCCTCAGAGCAGTGGGAACACAAGTGGCCATGAAAACTTTGTGGCAGTTACCTTACCATGAAACGAAAGCCCAAATTAAAGAAGGGAGGTTCAGAAAACACAGCATTATGAGAATAGCCAGGGAGTTATTTCTGTCTTCTCAGATCTTAAAAGCTACTGAATATACCTGTGATTATAAGTGAGCTGTAGGTCAACAAAAATTGCTGTTCTGCTTTCATTATAATCTCAATTGTTGGGAGTTTACTTAGCACAAACATTTGCTTTGTGGTGAAAGTATGGCATGTAAGGCTTTTGATATGCAAGCAGAAAAAAACCCACCAAATTTTTTGCTTTGTTTTCATTCCCTCCAAACACACTTTACACTGCATTACAGCAGGAATGATCTGATGTTTGAGCTATAAAACATGGCATGAAAATAGATGACATTAGCCACTCCCACTTTGCTTGGTTTGGGAGAAAAGTCTTTTTAAAAGGCACGATAAGATCTCTTCTGAGTGTGCTCAGTAGCAGACTGCACTGTCTCTGCAAAAAGATGAGAAGCCTGAAATATGGGCTTTGCCTCATGTATAGCCCTGTAATGAGTAATAGGCAGAGACACACCCTCTGCAGATCTGTGACCTGCAAGACAGCAGAGAGAGGCTCAAAATATGGTGAGTGTGAAGACTTTAAGATTCTTCAGTTCACACAGGGCAGGGGATCAATGAAAAGTCTTGAGCTGATTTTCTTTTTTTTTTTTCTTTTTTTTTCAGTTATGAAGGCTCCTCTTCTCCAACAGAAAAGGAAGGCAGCCCACTTGTTGCTTCTCCAGGCCCTTTCAAAGAAATCAGCAATGCAATACTGAACAGCTGGGCTCCTTCTTAGCACTTCACAGACAGGGGGGTGAGAGAAAAAGATTTCCAGATACTAAAGCAGACTCACAGCTGCTGCTATGGCAAAAGTTTTCCTGTGAACAGGCAGGTAGGGATATTTGTAGTGCCTGGAAAGGCTAAAATTTCAGCAATGGGCACAGAAATGGGCATGATAGGAGGCAGCATTACTGCCTACCAAACTCCATCCCTGCCTGGTACCCAAAAAGGCCAGTCAACGTCAATTCACGTGCAGCAGAGGCTGCAGCTGCCCAGTCTGTATCAAATGACAGGCTGTTTCTTTAGAAAACCTGTTTGTGGGTTTTCCTAATCTGCCAATGCACGATGAAACACAACGCGTTCCACTTTCAGGCTGTTTGTCACGCCTGCTGAGCTGAGGTACAAGCAATAAGTAATCCTGTATTTGCAGGTGATATGATAATACAAGAGGAAGGCATCTTCATATCTTGTAGGCATTCTTGAAGGGTTTTTTTGTCCTTGGAAGAATCAACTATAGAGTTGATTGTGATCTTCCTATCCCATCACTCTGCCAGTGGACTCACTTTTTGAGATTCTTTCCTTGTTTCTCTGGTCTCTCTCTCTTATACCAGCTTTCCAGATTTTTGGTCTTGCACATTTGCTCCAGGTTTCCATTCTGGAGATGTTTACATAAGGATTAGAATTCAGCCTTATGCATTTTCATAGAGATACAGAAAACTGACCCCCATGCAGAACCTTACCTTCCCCCTTATGCTAGGTGTTACTGCTTAGAGACTTATTTTTTTTAACATGTAATTTTTTTTAAGAGAGAAAAACATTTTCTCTTTCCCTTCTTTTGATAAGTTACTGGCTTATTGAAGGTTGACTTTTTTTCTAGAATGCTTCTTCAACACCGAAAACTACTGCCTTCCCAGGTAAAATTTAGCATTGTTACAGGCAACCAAAAATACTGGTCTTATGATAGACAGTGAGAGGAAAGTGTGAGTGCAAGAGGAAAACACACACAGCAGCAATCAACAGCACCATTTCCATAACTCCTAACACCTGTTAACCCCAATCAGGTGTTGGCACTTTAAATACCAGCTCTAGGAGGACTATTTTTGTTGGGATTCAGAAGCTGTTCGTCTTGGGAAGCTGAAGGCTTAGAGAATCTTTGCTTCATCCCAAAAATATATTGTAGAGGTTTTAGCAATCATCAACCCCCATCTCTTTCCTGTCCCTAAGGTTAGCGTAAGTGTGCACATGTATGGGTATGTAATATGTTTGCTAGAAAAATCTGATACTCCTGTCTCTTTTGATGGGTTTGATATTTGCTGGAAATTTTTTTCTCTTCCACTAAGGTAATGTTTAATTACTTACAATTCTAAATAATTCCTATTAATGAGCAGAATGAAGCTTTGAGTTCATATCCAGAAAAGGTCTTTAAAGATAAGTAACTCAGTTCAAGAAGGTATGCTGTGGATACCTTAAATCCATAGAGTTGATGTCTTAGCCTATTTTTCTGTCTCTCAGGTGTCTTCATTGTGTAGATGTCTTCTAGAAACTGTATTGTACAAGCTGGAGGAGACCAGCCTATCCTTGCTGGTGGGATATTAACTGTATTTTCTGACTGGCTAATATGAAAGAATGGGAGCTAGGAAGTGTGTTTAAGGAGTGGACTAGGCTGATGTGCTAGGTAAAAGCCTGTGGACTGGTCTTATCTAACAAATATTTCTACTGAGTGTAAAACTTCTCATGACTCCTTTTAGATCTGACAATTTCTTGGAGATGAGATGCTGGGTTTCCTGTTTTGTGCTACCATTTCTGTAGCTCTCTAGTTGGCACAAAATTTTCAAAGGAAGGTGATGCCTGGGGGTTTTCGGGTGTCTTTTTTTCTGCTCACTAGTACAACAACTCTTTGTTCTTCTTGATTTTTTTTTCTTTTTCCTCCCAAGAAAGAAAGGTAAATTAAGTTTTCTTTCTTCCTTTCCTTTACTCCTCCTTTCTGGCTTTATTATTGTGTTTTCTGTTGTGGTACTGAGTGCATTCAGCTTGCTATATTTCCCACTTAATAGTGTTAATATGTTGAATATGTATAACTGCATACACAAGAGAATAATGCTCTATTTTTATAACAAAGGAAGTAACAGAAAAAATAGCTTTATTCTTTCTTATTTTATTCCTATCTTAAATATATCAAACTCCTCACTGTTCTCTTCCTAAAGGCTAGACAGAACTAGTTTTAGCAGTAACACGGGAGATGGTATTTTTTGACAAAGTGAATGTGAGTTTTAGTGTATTAGGGAATTTTAAATTTGTATTCACAGGTTTGCATTTAAAAGATTATTAGCAAACCTTGGAATTCTAAATGATTGAGCAGTTATATTATACAATAACTTCTGTTCAAATATGTAGAAATGCTTTTTCAGGTTAAAGCATGTCTGTGTGTTCTTGCTAAATAAAAGGAACTGGTTGTGCTAATTCAACACATACTGCTTGAAAATAGTTTTGTTTGGCATATAGGCTAGAATATCAATTTAGTATCTGCTGTTGCATCTTTGATTGGAGTTTGTTAAATGTGCATCTAATTTAGATATTAGAATGCCCCCTTCAATTCTGTAAAAAGTTTGACCTGAGGGGAAGAAGGGACACGTAATAACAAGAGTAGGTTTAGACATGTAAAAATTAGTGCTCAGGTGTTTAACATGTGATATTTCTGGTACAATCTGTAGATGTGGTAAGTGTTTGATATTCTCATTAGTGTCAATGAAATAAAGATAGTGTGGAGTGGTACCATTATAAAACTTAGTCTTCCTGATCATCTAATTAGGATAACAATGCTACTTTTAATTTGTTATCCGAGCTGACTGTTACATGGAAAGGAGCCTGATATTTTTTTCTATTTGCAAAATAAAAATGCCAATTTTTTTGGATAGTCTGCAGCTCTGAACTCTCTAACTGGAAAAGGATGGAAATGATTAAACTGTAATTAGAAAGCTAGTTTGTTTTTTTTTTTTTCCTTCTTCACTCTCACCCTCTATTCCCTTACCTTTCTTCCTATTCTATAGGACTGATATTAGGAAGAATAAATGGGGATTTGGGGGTTTTGTTAATGTTTATGACCTAGCAGTATACTGACTTCTCTATCGTTGCTTGAAATCTTAGATGGTTTCTGGTGCACCAAGGCTATTTTAAGACTGAGATGCTTTGGTTCACGTGCAAATAAAAGCTGTCAACTGTTCAGCAGAACCAGGATACTTTCAGCTCCCCAGCTGAAGCCTGCCATGTACTTTCAGCATGTTCTTGTCTGTCTGAAAAAGTTCACAGCTGGTTAGCTGAATGACACAGAGGGACTATTTTTCTTTCATTATGCAGCTGGTGCTAACTAGTGACTCTGTAGTAGGAAAGAATCAGAATCATGAGATGCACAAGAAGGAGCAAAATGTTAATTGAAGCCCCAAAGGTGCCAGGTTTGAAGGGTTCTGTGACTTGTAATTCAAAACCAGAGGGGAAGAACTACTGTTTCCTTTTCTGAAGTGAAATGCTCTTTTTGCTATCAAATTAAGAATATGGCAGTGAAGTGGCCCCTTGCTCTATCCTCATACTTTTTAAATATTTGATTTGACAGTTTTAGAGATAGCTTTCTTTGTTCAGAAATTCTTCTCTGCTCCTCCTGAGAGCCAAGCTTTTTTACATACTGGCTTGAAGAGGATTCCTAAAATTGCTAGCTGCCTTTGAAACTTCTTTTCTTGCAAGTAGTACGGAGAGACGTTGTGTTCCTCCTGTCATTTTGCAAGTGTGTTTTTAAATTAACCATCTGCTAGAAAGAAATGGTAGTTAATGATTTAGCTTCTTGGCCAGGAAAAAGTTTTGTTTCCTTTTGTTATTAGTTCTGTGTCATCACAGAAAGTAGACTTATTTTATTTTGAGTTTGTCTTACTTTTTTTTTCCTAGACATATTGGACTGAATAGCTCAACATAACAAATTATTCTATGTGCTTTAGTTTCAAATTTTTCATGTAGAATCCAAGTTCTAGCATCAGGATTCAATTAAATGATAGTTTGATTTGACTGAAAAATTAATGGTCCAGAACAGAAACCTCGTAGTATTTTTCAAAGTTCTTATTTTCAGTACTCCTGTTTTAAATAAAAATCTGGACTCAGCCCAGTAACATAAAGCTACATGTTCTCTCATCAGCTAAACACACATAATGATTAAATTTAGCAGTGATTGTTTTCTCATTGCTCCTTTTGGCTGCATTGGTATCTTTCTGCATTCATAAAAATAATTCCCTGGCTATAAGTGGCACTATACTGACTTGCTGTGAAAAGTTTTTTTTGCTACTGTTTGCTGTCCTTTTCAGGAAATAATGATTTGCTAAGTACAAATCATATTCTATAATTATATGTCATCTTCAATGACAGCTTGAACGTTCAACTCCTGTTTACGCTTGAATTGGACATATTGATTTTTCATTTTAATGATAAACAGATTGGCATGTAATACATTTGGTGATACATCTGCTTAAAATGTGTTAAGATTGTTGAATGAAAAAAAGGGTTTGCAACGCAGGCTAGTGGAGGGACTCAGGCCAAAAGTAAAGCAAGGATGCATGCTACTCTAGGTAATTCCCAGCAAACAGAAGTGCAGTTCCTTTAATCTGGTATCCTACCAGGTATATTTATAATTTGCTTTTCTGGTTCACTTTTGGTCAGTCTTTTGCTCAGAAGAGATTTTGCAGCCAAGAATACTGGGAGTATTTTGAAAAAAATTACTGTGGCTTTACTTGAAAAATGGTTTTGTTTTGAATTTTGAGTTGTTCTCATAGTTAGAATCAACTGCAAACTAAAGTGAAAATTGGCCAAACACAGTTTAACTTCTTGGTACCTCTCCATTCTGTCCTGTTTTAATTTTGGTGGTGTTCTATACAGCTGTGTATCTTAACATATTAAGTGAATGTGTACTGACTGTATTAAAAGTATCTTCTACTAAACTTTTGATTCTGAATAAAGATAAAGGTTTTCAGGAATACTCCAATTTTGATGATGGTAATGGTTTACTTAAGCCTTTAAGGTTTCTTTAGCACAGGTATGTATACCTCTAATTTGAGTTCTCAAAATTTTCTTGTGGACTTGCATGGGAAACTGAGTGTTTGACTTTATCATATGCTACCTAAATGTTATGTAAAAGCCAGTTATCTACTTTGAGTAGGCACTGTGATGTAAATACTTGTTTCAAAGTACAGTATTCCTATCAGACACCAGGTACAAAATAAAAACATGGATGTGTGTGTGTGTGTGCGTGTATATATATATATATACAGACACATGCACACACGCACACTGTGTATACAAAGGCAAATGATTTGTAAATGTTCTGAAAGCTTTAGATAGAACAGTTTTAACCAGAAGGTGACTAGCATCTTTTGACCAAAAGTCCCCCAAGGAGTACCCACACAAACTGTAATGGTGAAATCGGTTGTGAATGTAGCAGCATCTCAAGTAAAAATATACCGAAAGGATGTGTAATTTACAGTAAAGACCTTATGGTTTGTGGCTTGCAAAACATGGAATTGAACATTTTGGATAACCTTGACACTTGGACTTCTGTACTTCCTGTCACAGAACATCCTGAGGCTCTTCTTGATCAGTGAGACCGTCACGTGTGTTCTGTCCTCAAGCATCTTTGTCCATGGTGATTTTTGAGGCTACTTTTTTCTTCAGACTTTCATAATTTGACACTTGAAGACAAGTGCTTTGTAGCCCTGTACCACAGAAGAATGTAAACTTCTTTTATAATGCATGAACAGTTTCAGAGAAACAACAGTCATTTTGCTGCTCAAAGTGGAGTGAACCCCGAATAACTGGTTTCCTTGCTCCCTCCTGTTCCATTTCTTCCCAGACTCTGTCTTGGGTGTGTGTGTGTGTTTGCATTCAGGTTTGGTTTTCAACATGAAGTTGATGCAATGATTCCTCTAAGAGGTCTAAGGACACCATATTGCTGCTGGTGTTTACTCTCTTTGGACCCCATCCTCTTTTGTGACTTACTAATCCTTTTCTCTTTCAGTTCTTCCTCCATGTTTTCTTTGATCTCATTCTATTGTATTTTCAGGATGCTACTTTTACAAGTACAGCTGTATTTAATCACACAAAGGGTACATCCATATTCAGGTTCCGTGTTATTTGGGCATGACCTGTCATGACTCTACTTGTATTTCTGAAGATTCACAGAATTCAAGACTTTGTAGATTCAGTATGCCCCTGTGTTTTATCCAGTTGCTACTGTGTGGACGTATAGTACCCATACATGTCTCAAAAAGAAAAATAATTGTAAATTGAGTATTGATTAGTTGAGGCCAGTTAATAGGGAAGGTGTAGAGGATGCTTCAAGAAATATAGAGACCTCCAGATGGTTTGTTTTTGCAGCAGAAAGGCATTTTTTCAATTAAAGAAGGAACCTTACCCCTTAAAAAAATTCAGCTGTTGAAGGAAAGTATAGAGAAGCAAGGAGCTGCTAGTTATACTTGATTATATACAGTGGTGGTATGCTGTCTCTCCCAAACAAATGTACCTTTTCTGCCAGTCAGGCACCTAAGTCGCGATGGAAGGATAAAATAGACAAGCTTTCAGGCACATAAGGCTTTCTTCATGCTTGACTATGTGCAGTACATGATTACAAGTTCCTGTAGGCATATGGGTCTTTTACAGTATACTTGTACAGCAGTGGTGTAGGCTTTTTCATAGAAAATGTGCATTTCAGTATATAAAATGACAGAGATGGTATTTTAAATTTGTTGTTAGTAAAATATACGCCATTTTATCTTAATTTTCTTGTAAGTGAGATATATGATAAATAACCGGAGACTTAGCTACTGTAGTGCTATTTGTGTTAACTGATACAGCATAATAATGTGGTGATGGAAAAGGACCTGGGAGAGGAAGAGGAAAACAGAATTTGGACAGCTATCTACTGAAATGAAAAGAGTCTTGACTGCCCACTAGTTTTTAAGTTGGTCACAAATGTAAAAGAGGCGTTTTGATTATATTACTAAAAATTAACACATACTTAACCCCCTAAAAAAACCCCCAAACAACAAGAAAACCCTCAAAACTCCAAACAATATAGCAAGATCTGGGGCTGTGTTTTCATTTGACTTCAGGCAGTTCAGTCGCTCTTTTGACTTGGATTTGCATCTCATTCTAAATGAATGAATTTAGAGTTACCATTTCAAATAGGCATTCTTATTTTTTTTCTTTCTGGGACAACATACTAATTTCTGGAAAAGACTAGGAACTCCTTGGTGAGTAGATGCCTCAGTATTGATATGTAGCTCAACAAGGCAGAGATCTAAATACTAACTGTGAATAGTACAGAGTCTGTATATTTTATTGAAATACCTTTGCTGGCTACAAATAAAAGGGTGGGAGATAAGCCACCTGTCAATGTCCCAAGTACATCTCAGGTCATGGAAACCTCCTGGCAGAGACAGAGGGAAAGAAAACTCATGTCATATGTGATTGTTGTCAAGGTAAGGGTTGAGGTATGTGAGCATTAGCTAGGGGGACTGTTGCTGACTAGAGCACAGGTCAAGAAACAGTGGAAAAAGACAATTTTGTTTGTGATTTGTGTTTGGCACGTTGCTCTGATAAGGAATCTTCTTGGCAGACCCACTCCTCCTCTTTAGCAGAACCCACAAATATAATATAAATGGGCTGTTGCTGGGAAAGAAAAGATGGATGTTTGTAAAGGGTGCTTGAAACTGGCAAAAGTTTAACAGCATGAAATAGTTGAGCTGAGCCCTCCCTTCTCGTCCTGGTCTCCTGCTGATTTTAATATGATTTAGTTGGTACTCAAGTTGTTCCTATAGTCAGATTACAGGCGGGTATTTATAATTATCCCTGCTATTTCTTTTCTTTGTGGATTTTTTTTGGTCACACTTGTGTGCATTTTGTCTCTTAAGTTATGTTGTAAACTCTGAATGGTGGGGGGTGGGGAGGATTAACTTTCTCACCACCATGCCATTGGGCTAATCTTTGGAAGGTAGGTTTTCACTGTACTTAAAACATACAAGAGAGGAGGAATGAGGATATCTGGTTTTGGGTACCCATGTTCTTTTCAACCACAGCTGCTTCTCTTTCCCCTAGGCTTCCAGAGCCAGTTGTAGCCCTAATCCTAACCTAGCTGGTAGTCTCCTAGGGTGCCATGCTGCAAAGTGGGCAAACGCTTCTCTTGTTTAATTTGTGGCTGGGCACAGTGGAAGCGGAGTGGTGCTTGCTTGCTGGAACACTGGATTGGAGAGCTGCTGGACTTTGGTGCATTTGAAATATGAACCCAAACGTTGCTGCTTGTATCTTTTTCTGCTTAAAGATGCCTGCCTGTACGTCTTCTTGCCCCCACTGCCTAATTCAGCAGCTGTGAGCTGCAGGCAGTAGCACATGTGCATTGGCTAAAATAACCAGCCAGCCTCTCCCTTTGCTCTTGCCAAAGTCTCATGTTGTTGAAAAGAGTTTTTAGGACCGGATCCGGCTTCTAAATTTACCTTATTCCTTTGCCCAAGACCAGCAGGAAGGCCTCATCAGGGTGGCCTGTCCTCTTTTTCTTTTCCATACCAGGTTCAAAAAGTAGTAGGGAATTTAGTACAGTATTTATGTAGTTTTTTACCTTAAAATAGTTTTACATATTAGGAAAATCTTTAGGAACAGACTTTAGGAGGTGTGTGTTTTTTGTTGTTGGTTTTTTTTTTTGAGTTCATTTTTATTGTTATTCTTTTAAACATGTTAAAATATTTTTTGAGTTTCTGCATAACTATGCCTTTACTGTAGAAATAAGGGCTCTTCTTCAGTTGCCCAGTGCAGACTTACAGGGCAGGTAGGTAGAAATGCAGGTTGTTTGCTATTCTCCTGAAACTGATCCCACATATGTGAATGATATGGATATGAATTTTTAAAGTGCAAATAGCATTTTTGTAGAGCGAGATCAATCCTGCACCCCACACCCATAGGAAAATGCACTTTCCCCTTATTTGTTGGCACAACTTTTTGGTACATTTCAGTCTGAACATTCTTATGCCAAGATGCATCTTGAATCAAATTTTTCTGGTTGTTATAGACCCCTGAAAAACTGCTTTTATAATGGAAATGTTGAAAGACCCCTGGTTTAGGACCAGTCACAACTATAATTTTACAGGCCTTAAACATCTGAAATAACTTTGTCTAAAGATTTCACTGGGATTTGTCCTCTGTTTTCTAGAAAATATTTAACCTTTAACTATATTTTATGCACATAAAAAGACTGACTTTTTAAGATAAGAAGCTCTGAGATTTACATTCCAATATTCAAAAACACTTTTAAGTGCTTTCTTCATTTTCATAATAGACTTGTCATAAACTATGTGTTTTAAACATATCAAACTAAATTTATGAAAAAAATTCTACATGGAATCTTGATTCTGAATATTTTAAGTGGAAAGTGTCCCATAAAGTTAGGTCAGCTTTTTAAAAATCACATCTATTAACTGAGTGTCTTCTAGCTTTGCTTGTTATTACATTTTTGTCTATGAATGCTTCATGCGTAAGGAAGATTCCCTGGGGCTGCCTCTTGCACTCAGTGAGGAAACGAAAACTTGCTGTTTCCCCAAACAGGCAAAACACTTGCAATATGTTTGGGTGCAGTGGAAGAAATTCTCCTGACAGGCTGGAATGAAGACAAGGGCTGTAAGATGGTTGTATTCCAGCAAAAGGATGTGTGTCCAATTCCTGCATCAGCCAGCTGTTGAGATGTGCACTCCCTTGACATAAGGAACAGCAATGCATCACTGTCAGAATGTCATGCTGGCTTTTAGGGGTCAGTTCTATGTTGCTTGGATGTTTTTTAGTGACCGAAGTTCTGTCATGTAGAGCAGTAAACTTTTTTTTTTTTTTTCAAATTTGACTTCAAGAAGTGCTAGACCTATTTCTGAGGGATAATCTTGTTCCTCAATAATGTGGACAATGTGTTCTGCAGAAAAGGTATTGAAATGCTTCCCTTTGGTTGCTGTAAATGATGGAGAATGGAGAGCATGTTACTTGCTAAGGCCTCTGCGCATGAACTTAATGTGACTGAATCAGCTAAATAATCTCATTGTGCTTCATCTTCAAAGAGTGTGTAATGAATGAGTATTTTAGGTTGCTCAAAGAATCATGATGTGGCTGGGGATGGGGAGGGAAAGGGGTGTGTGTCGTGGGGTAGCTGTGGTTGTACCACCACAGAGTGTGACAAAGACTGCATACCAAGTGTAGGCCCAAATGTTTCTAGCTGTGCTGGCATAGTCTGAATTTTTCAGACAGACGCTCTTACTACAGACTTAATTAACAAGTGTCATTGCTTGAACCCTACTTTTCTGAGCAAAGTTCAGTTCAACATGTGTGTGGTGGGGGACTTGGCAGGGAGAGAGATATGGGTGATCTTGCAAGGGTCTGGATGCATGTCCAAATTTCACCTTATTTTTACTTCTTTTTAGTTGCTTTGGAAGTAACTGCTAACAGTTGGAATGATGTAGGTGGTTAAAAAACTTCAATCAGTAAGGCTACTGTAGATTTAAATAGTGATTGCAGATGTTTCCTGTGATCTGGAAAGACTGCTGTTACAGCAAGGAGTATCCAAAGGAAAGGTCTCATTAGTTGAATATTTAAGTGAAGTGTAAGTTGAACTACACATGAATTTAGCTGTGTAAAGTATTGTAGTGATAACAGAATCCGCTGAAGAGATGGACATTGACATCATTCTTGTTGGTGATTAATCCCTTACCAAATTAAGGGAGGAATTCTAAGAAGACTTGGTTATATCACTACTTCTCCCAGCAAATAAGCAGTGGCTGAAGGAATTACTTGCCTGTCTGTGGGAGGTAAGTATGTGAGTAGAAGGACTAGAAGAAACTGGTCACCTTTAATAGATGGTGTAATTGCTTCTTAACACTGAATATAAACAAAACAGCATCGACAAACTTCCTTGTTAATTTTTCTCCCTTTCTATCATAAAAATCTGCTAGATCTTGTAATACTGTCTCAAGCTCGTTCAGAAAAT
Organism: Manacus vitellinus; assembly: GCF_001715985.3. NCBI lineage: Eukaryota > Metazoa > Chordata > Aves > Passeriformes > Pipridae > Manacus > Manacus vitellinus. The sequence goes on along the minus strand of NW_021938789.1, from coordinate 41,522,317 downwards.
CCCCTTATTTAAAGCCTAAAAGTTGCATATTTAGTTATTTATTATATGCAACTTCTAGAAGTTTGTGTCTGCTCAGTTCTTGTAAATAAGTAAGCTTTCCAACTGTCCAACTTGAGCAAGAACTGACTGAGCTGAGTCTGGGAGCAGCTTCTTTGTGTTAACGAGGTATGGGACCACATCAGTGTGGGTCCAGCACCATGCTGAGGTGGTGCTGTAGTGCTGTGAATTCCTGTATCACACAATGTGTGGAGCTTTGTTGCTCTCAGAACTTGCCCAAATGCCCCCTGAGAATGTTGTATTGCCTCATGTAGCAGCTGCCAAGCTGCTTGTAAGCTGAGAGGTAGGAGTAGCTTTATTATTGTACTTTTGCAGATAATGGTTATGATAGTCTATTCTGCTTAGGACTCTGCTGGAGGTCTCTGTGGCAGAGCTAGGAGATAAAGGTGTTCAAATCTTGAAGTTCCTTATTCATGCTGACTTTACCAGTTTAATAGGCTTCAGCTGTAGATGATTTGTGTTGACTATTTGGCTGATTGTTTCACACTGGCTTTCCCTTGCATTTTTGGGGGGCAAACTGCAGTTTAGGTGAAGTTGAAACCTTAATAGCAAGTGTCAAATAAAAATGATGGCAAAGGCTTGTGAAGGTGATGGAAGCGCAATCAAGATGGCAGTTAGACGTGTGAATGCCTTTTGAAGAATATATGTGCAGGTGGTCACCTCAGACAGATATATGTTCAGAAAGGTATATAGAGTCACATATAGAAAGCATGGAGCACATCCCAAATAGTGAATGTGCTTCATTTATCACCTTTATGAAGTCATGTTAATTAGTAAAAATGGAAACAGGGAGGTGATGGTAGTGTTATGTCAAATATTGTCTTTAAAACCTAGAATGTGAATCATCTTTGTAAGGGAATCCTAGGAAACATATGTGTTGAATTGTGCAGATGCTGGAGTTCATGGTCTGTTATTTATCTATTATAGGCTCAAATAATGAGTAAGGGGATGATATAGACCAGCTATCCTAGAGGTGCTGGGGAGGACTACTTTATTCTAACTGCAAATCGTTTAATTTCCTGAATGATACAAACTGATTTCTTATCACTTGTTGAGGCATATCTAAGTAAGTGCAGAAACTCATTCTGAAAACTGTGATGTCATGACAAATTTTCTAACAACGGCTGAAAACATTTCTGAACAGGCGCAAGTCACCAAAATCCTCAAAACCTTGAGGAAGGCCAGAATTGACACTAATCAAATTTACTAATGCTGATTTTCTGAGATACTGTATGTGGTTGAACAAAATAATTTGAATTGAAGAGGACTTAAAGATTTGTTAAAAAGGAGTTGATGCAAGACTATGCATGCTTCTCCTGGTAGGAACAGGAATTTTGAGTGGACATTTGTATAATTGATGTTAAAAATGCCACCATTACTGGATTTTGTTTTATAATGATAGATGAGTAGCTAAGAATGTAAGTCCAACAGAAATAATGATTTGTACCTCCAATATTAACATGAAATAAAATATGAATCTAATATCTGAAGAAAATAATCAATGCATATTTGTTTAACAGAATTCTACGTATTTGTGTAAGAGTAGGTTGAAATCATATGTTCAATTTATTGAATGTAGAGGAATTTTATAAAAATTAATAAAGCTCCATTAGAAACAGGGTGCATATGTGGATAATATTTGCCAGTTTAGTAACAGATTGAAAGGTATTAATCTGGCAGGTGCATATAGATTAGGATATTCTAACTTTTTTTCTTTAATGAGACTCTTTATGGTATACTTCATCACAAGTTAATTTTAGTTAAAATAGCTTTTGATATGGGAGCTATAGCAAACACCTCTTATGGAACTGGGGGCAGTTCTCTGTAGTGCTAATAAAAAAACAATCCTGAAATTTGAGTTGCACTGGGGAGGAGTATTATAGAATACCTTTCTCAGCCTGTGCAATACTTATACTTCTCTTACTGACTTGGAGAATTTTATCCACCATTGTGAGTGTGTTGTTATAGCATATTTTGTTTAAAAGCCATAATAACCAATGTTTGCAGAAATATGTGCTTTAAATTTTATTCCTAAATCCAGAGATGGGGAAAGAATAGAGTTTTAAAAACATGGAGTGCCAATGTTCCCTTAGTATCAACCCTAACAAGCATCTTGTGTACGATCTAGTAGTTATCAATTCCAAGCCTAGAAGAGCTTAGAGAGTCTGGTAAATGCCTGAAATAAAGCCAGCAAATCACTGTGAGCAGCAGGAATGCAGGAGCAATCTTAAAACCTCCTGCACCTGCCACATGGGTCCAGTCGCTGCAGATCTGAGTATGAAAAGCTTGCTGGATACCTGTGGGAGGGCTAGACACTTGTGCTCCTGCTGCACATTATTATATCTGTCAACATATCATATCTGTTGCTAGATTTACATGGCGTTACTGACAAATCATACTCTGTTTGTGCTGCCTGTGAAAGTCCTCCTGTTTATTATTATTGGGTTTTTTTCCTAGACTGCAGGAAAGACAGGCAGATAGGTCTCTAGCTCAGCTACCTGGTAGTAGTGAAGTAGCTGTAATGTTGGCTTAACTCATGGCTGGAAGACCCCTCTGTTGACAGAAGGTCACCAGGATAGCACTTCCACTACCTCAGAAGGCTTCTGCTTTGCTGTTCAGTGCAAGCACTGAGCAAAAGTGAGTAGGCTGTAACATTTCAATGCACCAGGAACCCCTGGCTGCCAGAGGAGCACTCTTGAGTCCATATGAAGCTAGGTGTGAACTATTGCACATGGGACTAGCCCAGGGATAAAGGAGAGCGCAAACATGAATACACTATAAAACTGCTGCTGCTACAACCTTTCTCCTCTGAGCAGGCACAGTAAAAATGTAGCTTAGACTTAAGGCCAAGCTCTCTCCACTGGGGATCTGATGTGTTGGGGATGAGTGGGAAATAACATAAAACAGGGTGGCACGGTAAGGTGGGGGGAGTTTACATCAACTGCTTGGTATACCTAGTTTAGACACATAAGGTACTTGTTCCTTTCTATTATTTTGTCTTTTATTATTTGCTTCCTGGTCTTATATGGTCTACCACACCTATCTGATCCAAAGGAATATCAGATTTAAAAAGAACTGTGTTAGTATAAGGCAGAGAAGCTGTCAGATCCACCATGCAGAGAGGTGATGCCAGTTGCCTAGTGAACAGTACAGGCACAACTTCTCTGAAAAAAATCATCTGAGATTTGAATTTTCACTGACTTCAGTGGTGATATGGTTTTATGGTGCTGAGATGAGCATTGCATATCAGTACCTGTAAAACCACAGTGCTGCTCTGAAAGATATTTGTCCCTCACCAGAAGGTTAGCAGCTTTAGACATTAGCTTGGGGCTTTGCATACCAGCAGTCCCCTTTCAGACAAGCTGCTTCTCAGTGCTTTCCAAGACAAGGAAAGTGGGTTTTGACAACTTGGACTATAACACTGCTGTGTGAAGCTTTAAAGTTTGCTGAATGTGGACTTTATTGCCCAAGTGTTGGCATAAAGTAGCCGTTGAGGTTTCACGGAAGATAAAACCTTCAGGTATTGCAGTCTACATCTCTTGCAACGTGTAACATTTTTCTGGATATCTCAAGCATTTTTGACCTGACTTTTCATGATAATCCAAATATTCAGCATCAGAATTGCCAGTTTGGAGTCAAAATTCCTGCTGCCAGTTTCATGGCAGCCACCCCTTTAGCATTGTTGGATGGAAGAATGTGGAGATGTGATCAGCCAAATGAGCCAGTGATTGTTTGGTGGTGGTGCTGGGAAAGGATTAATACAAAGAAAAAAAATAATCCTAGAAGGTACTAGCTCATTTGTTCTCTTCCTCTTAGAAAATGACGGGCGTAGTTCAGCTTCTGTCATCAAAGGAAGCAATTCAAACAACTTGAAGCATTTCATATATAGATTTTGCATCTTGTTTGATTTCAAATATAACAAAAATTTGTGCCAGGTGTTCTGTGGGTTTTTACCAGAAGTCTGAAACAGACAGCTGAATGAACTTCAGAGAGTAGTGGTTTATGCCTGAGAAGGAATTTTGAGTTGCAAAAACCAGCAAGCTGGACTCTTGCAGAGGCTGTAGGCAGCACTGTAAGATGTAGAGAGCTAAAATGAGTATTATAGACCTGACTAAAGTCAGAGCTTTGTAAATGCATGCAGACTGTCTGAGGATCTTGGACAGATGTTTCAGATGTTAAAACAGGATAGGCTTTGCCCGTCCAAACAATCTGTCACTGTGCGTGTGTTCAATAGGCAAATAAGAGGGAATGCCAGCTTTTTTCATGTAAATCTCTAGGGATTTTCCTCTAGGGTTCAGAGCTCTGGCAAAAAGCTGTCTGCAGGAATAATTAAATGTGGGGGGAAAAAAAAAACCCTACAAAATTTAAGCAAAATATCTAGTGCACAACCACAGCATATGTGCATCTTTGAATTCAACTTATAAGTGCTTACAATTAGGAAAACATTCCTTATAAAATTAGGTGTTTTGAAGCTGTCTAAAGGAGCACAGGGCTTTGTATGGGGAATTGGTCTCTATCCAGTATGCTTTACATGTATTTGCTGAAGGATACAATGCACTTGTATTATTACACCGATTTCATTCTTGGATGATTTTCCCTTTGGCATACTAGTGGCTGGTTTTCATTGGTTATTCATTTATATTATTGATTAACACCTACTGGACCAATTTATTAGTCCCTCTGAATCCATTTTAAGTATCAGGGTTTTCTAATGGAGAAATATCCTTTACAGAATACTAACATCACACTTGCAAAACATTCATTGGCTTAATGTATTGTACTGTCTATAACATAAACCAAACATCAACAAATAGATGTTCTTTTGTTGCAGGTCTCCAATGTTGCAAACCTCCAGGCTTTTTTGATATGGAAATGTTACCTGGAACACTAGTGAAACCTATTCTCCTGCAAGACTCATGGGGCTCTTTCAGTCCCTCATGGAACTGTTAGCAGCCCTTCAAGGAAAGAGCTTTTTCCCTGTTCCGATCTACCTGCACATGCAGTCCTGCTCATTGTATTTGGGGAAAGTGTGGCAATTGCCTCTGTTATTTGTGTCAGGGAGAATGGAGTGAACCAGGAAAAATGAGGCAGTTCTCTCTTTCTTCTGGAATGACTTACTTAAGCAGAGAATGGTTCAAATACTTGGCACAGTGAGAATTCCTCAGGAAAGCTTTTGGGTCAAGGTGTTGTAACTCTGGGTCATAAATGTACAGGCTGTATCTTCAGAAACCCCCTTATGGGCTGATAATACTAAGTACTCTGATTTAGAATCATGTGTTCCCTGTTGTTCTTCTTGGGAAAATCTATTTGCACATCACTAGGTACATATATATTTTTTTAAGGGTTTGAGTTGCCAAAAACCTTGTGTGCACATGCCAGAATTACTGATTAAAGGCCTAAAAACTGAATGGTTGTGAAATTCTACAAGCCTACAAAGCTTAGAAGATATTGTTGTTCTGTTAGCTCCCTCAACCCATGTGTTTCCATAAACAGCCATCTGGTTTGTTTTCAATGGTAGCAGATAATTTATTGCAATAAATTAACAGATTTTACTCATAATTTTCTACCTTTACTACAGCCAGTGATTGATATGCTGCTATGACTGATAGGTATTTACTTATAAGATTTTTGCATGATGCCTGGGGCAGGCCTAGGTATATGGGGGAGAAAGCCATATAAAAAGCCACAAAAACCCCCATATGAATAAGGCCAGTGTCCTGAACTTCAGCTGTTTCCTTCCAGAATAGAGTAATACTAGAAATTGTCTCTCTCCACATTAAAACAGAGTACTGCTCTTGGACCTTTCTGATCTGAAGTACCTAAAACAAATAAACAAAAAGTTAAATGTAACAAATTAAAAGAAATAACTATAATTAGGGAAATAGCAATTAATCCAGAAAAAATAATTATGGAATTTTTATACTTTAATCCTCCAGTAGTTCCTAGATCTCCCTCCAGTAGATCATTTTGGAATGGGATTTGTACTTTACCAAGGGAACATAACTGGTGAGAGTTTGCAGTAAGGCTGTGATTTAAGATGCAAACAGATGTAGGGCAGTAATGTGGCTGCGGCAGATGAATAGGTGATGAATCAGGAGAGCTTTGCACAGTACAAAGGATAAATGTTGTCAGTGCAAGTTGTCCTGTTTCTTTTCTTTAAAGACACCTCATTTGGGATGTGTTCTTTTTACTGAATGAAATGTAATGACTGTTTTCTGACTTGATAACTACTTTGAAACTGGGTAAAGCATAGGCTGCAATTATGAATTAGTATTTACTGAAACTGAGCATGCAATTCATGGTGTTATATTGCTTTGAAACCCAACATTTCATACATAACACATTTCATGGGATCAAAAATGAGTATTTTAGTAACTGAAAGTGTGCCAGAAAAGTCATGTGAACTTGAAGTTTAAATTTTCTGCTTAATGTCCTCTTTAGATAGTACCATGCAGTCATGTAGTTCAATGTGATTTGCAAAGTAGAAAACCTTTATGCTAGGATATTCCCTAACCTTCACATTCAGCCTCTTCAGAAGCATCATTTGCTACCTGTGGGGTCCAAACGGAGCTTAGGGTAATCCAAGGCCCCAGCCTAGGGAGGAAAAGGGCTGAATTAATACATATCCATAGGCTGCGTAAAGAATTTGATGCTGACTAACATTTTGCTCGTGGGCCCCCTTCTGCAGTGAGAAACTGCATTTCACGGAGTATTTGCAGAAAGCTCCAGCAGAACAACTCCACAGTTACACAGTCTACAGTGCTATGAGAACAACAAATGTTAAGCCTGGTATGGAGTGGAGGGGCTCCATGGAGATAGTGTCTGCTGCACTTTCTAGCAGTTTGTGCATTATTTCTTTATAAAGAAGAGATTGACATATCCCAGTCATCTCTTCTGAACATATACTTTGGTTATTTCTGCCTCCAGCATTTCCCGTTCAGTTCCTGCCATGGGGGCTGTGTGTGTGTGTGCAGAAGAAATGCAGGAAGGTAGTCTGATGGACGCAAAGTGTTGTTTTCTTCATGGGTTTTGGTGGAAGGCTGGAAGGCCCCAAGGAACTAAAGGCAAGGGTTCTCATGATTTCAGTGATTCATGCTGTTGGTAAGGGAGTATAAGCCCAGGCTTTTAGTGAGCAAATTAGTTTTTATGTGCTAGTGACTATATAATTATTTGGATTTACTAATGCTTTGGAGCTTATGCATGATAACCTCTTAGTTTCTTTTTGCTCACTGGATTTTCCCTGCTTATGAAAAAATGCTCAGAATGAATGTACAGTGTGCTGAATAAGTTCTCTTTTGATTTTACTGATTTGCTCTATATATTCCAATGCATTTTGTTGGACCCTGAGCAGACTGGATGTTTTTCCCCTGGGTAGATGGTAAGTCAATTATAGGATATCTATCCATAAGTGCTGTTGAAACTGGCTTAAAGCATGCCTTTATTGGTAATAACTTGCCCTTATGCTGTCACTGAGCTATAGGTTCCTGTCTAGATTTCTGAAGTGACCCAGGTTGTAAAACCTGCATACGGCATGCATGTAATGTTTGTAAAGTTGACTTTTGACAAAGGTAACTTCTAGAGATCAGGTAGATTTGACTGAACAGGGCTAACGTTGGAAGAGAGAACTGCTTTTAAAGCCTGTTTACCTGTAAAAGAGCAACTTGGAGCTGCAAATTTAGTTTGTGATTCAACAATCCTTCCTGCCAGATCTCTGCTAATGCTAATTAGGTCTGGATCAGCATGTGCGCTCAGTTGTGCTGTGTTGAGCCAGGCGCAGCACAAGCTGTGCTGTTGCTACCAACCCAGTGCCAGCTGCGGTAGCAGAGACGATACCTGATCCAGCATAAAGTGAAGAGTGGTGTAGACAGATGACACCTGATCTCGCCTAGTCTGCTGGGACAGCTACTCCTTGAACATTTTTAACAAATCTGAAATGACAAAGCAAGTTTTCACTAGCTGTGCAGTCTGTCAAGGCTTCAGTATTCCTGATAGAGCAGTACGCATCTTAGAGCAATATTCTTCCTCTTGCAAAACCATACCTATGTTATCTCAGTAAACATCTGCCTGTGACCTAGGGAGCTTAGTGAATATACCTTATAGATAGATCAAACCCCACAAATTCTATTCCATTTGGACATTATTATTGCTTAGTTGTCAGGCAGTTTTGTGCCAAATGCCTGGTCCTGTAAACACTTAAGGGTTAGTACGGTTTTGTTGCCCTTGGTGAGCACCTTGGTTATCAGGCTAATACATGTTAGCTGTTGGTATGACCTGGATCCTAAGCCAAAAGAGGTTTTCCATGGTAGCAAGGTAAACACCATAGACACCAGTTATTTTCATTTAATTGGGATTCAGCTGGACTCTAATTGTATATAATATCCTCTTAAGGGCTATCCACAAATTCCATTGAAAGTTGGATTGAGATCTAAAGCAGCCAGAGGGCTTTTTTTTAATATATATTACTATTAATATCTTGGTTTGGCATCTGTCATCTAAAAGAGTTTGTGATGTTTAATAAACAGTGGTTTCTCTGTGTGTATCTGTAAGCAGATTTGGGGACTCTGGTATCTCTTTTTGAGGTGCAGTTCTGTGTTAATAATATAGAAGTGTGGCTTGTCTTCTCATAGCACTAAAAGTGAGATAATCCTTGTGTAAGGAATCAGTAAGTATGGTCTGCTTAATCTAGTCCCAGTGTGAAACTGTTGACATTTGTTCTTTTTTTTTCTATCATTATGTGACTGGGCCTGTTTTGTGCTGGATTAGGCACAAATCTCCTATGCAGCACATTTGGCATGTTACTAGTAGTTTAACTTCATTAATAATGTATGAAGGAAATGTAATCCATGACAAGGAAGGAAAGAAAAGTATTTTTACAGCTACCAAATCCTCTGGAATGGGTAATTATTCAAGATTTGATGTTTGATGTTATAGTTTACAATTGAGCTCCTTTCACAGAATAAAAACAAAAATAAAAATTATACATACACGCACAAATATAGTGGCACTATAGGAAATGTGCTCCCTGCTGTTTGAGGTTGCATGTACTGATTTAGAATGCATCAACTGCAGAGAGAAATTTAGATTGTAAAGAGAGCGTGCTTTATTTTACATGTTGTAAGCAGTGTTGTGTTCTGATCTCAGTGAAATCAAACTCAGACAATATAGCAGGCTTTTTAAAGGGGGGGGGGGAAAGGCAATCGAGCAGCTACTCACTGAATTATGTTGACCTTGCATAAGAAAGAAGATTAATTGCTGATGTCTGTCAGCTATGTAACATAGAGCCCATATTGGTCTATGGCCTGCTTCAAATTAATTTTCTTATTTAGGAATTCAATAGTGTACTTGCTGTTCCCTCTCACCTGCAAGTCAGTCCTAGAAAGCCTCAATATTTGTGGTGGCTGAAAAGTCACAGTGTGCTGCGTGGAGACTAAACCAGCCTCAAAGCAGCAGTCACTTGCAAGTACTTTTGTGTTCTGCACTCCTGTCACATTTGTGCTATCAGAGCAACAGCTGGGGAGACTTTTTCAACAAAGATGAGTGTCAGATAATCCTGATGAGATTCCACATCCAACATCTTTTGTAATTATGTCACATTCAGCTGTAATGGAATAATTCAAGCTGAAAGGACAAGCTTTGATCCTTTCTTAAACCTTTCCCTGTGGACTGGCTATCTAAAAGATTTAAAGATATTTCTGTTACAAGATCTAGAGTTTCCTCAAAGAAGTCATGTTTCTGAAGCAGTGAGCTCTGCAAGAGCAATATTATTTACCAACTACATCTCTTGGAGCATTTTTGCAAAATAAAGATGTCAATAAAAGGATGCCCTTCCATCACCAATAAGGAAGTTAGAATTAATTTTAATATTCTTTAATGCATCTGTGTGCACAGAAACTGGACTTTATTTGATAACGAATCACAGTGGTGTAATCTATAAATACTGGTGTGAAAATATGTTTGTGCTGAAGGAAATACAAATTTGTTTAGGCAAAGATCATACATATGGGGAATATCAATTTAGAGAAGTAAATGTTTCTGAAAAGCCACTCTTTTCAAATAATTAGTTTACACTAGGATTTTTGAAATAAGATTTAGTGGCCAGTTTTCTATTGTATTTCAATAAAATTTCAGTACCTTATGCCCCTAGGCTCTTTTGGTAAACTTAATTAAATTGGAAAGGCTCTTAGATCTACATAAAAACAAAGTTCTTCATAGGAATATTTTTCTTATTTCAGGACAATATTTTGTGTTCATTAGTTCTACAGAATATGACACTAGCTATTTTACCTTTCTGGACAGAATAATGTGTCTGTGGATATGGAAACTGCTGTGGAAGATCTCTACCTGGGATCTTTTGGCCTCAGTTTGGTTTATAGAGTTTGGATCCCTAATTTTTCTGTGTGTCAGATTTATGCCAGTGTAAATCCCTTGACTTCAGTGAACGTTTTTCATTCGTTTCCTGGCCTCCACTGGAAAGAGAACTGTTTCTTAAGGTTTTCACACATGGACTACATTAAGGGGTCACATTCAGATGATACTCTTCTGGCATTTCCATCAGCCAGGGGTCAATGAAGTGCTATCTGGGCTAAGGATGTAGGGTTGGGCATGTGTTTAGTCAGCTCCAAATTTCCCATCTGTCAGACATGAGAAATTCAATGTCTTTTTGTGCATGCCTGTTTGTTTAGGGTGTAAGGATCAGTGTGGCAGGGGTCATTTCTGAGGGCTATGCTGGTGCAGTCCTTTGGTATGCTTCTTGAACAACCTGGTGCGTGCCTCACTTCTGTCTACTGGTGTTTAATGCTCACTCATCTTTATGGTCCTGAATTTGTGAGGCCTATGATAGAGGCTGACCTCTTCAGAGGTATACAAATGGGAGAAGCCTGCTTTCACACAGTCTCTTCTCCAAGTTTCTGCTACACATGTAGAAGGTTATTAATTTTGCCTTAGCTTAAGTTTAGTTAATAAATAAAATCAATAACCAAGGTCCTGGGAGAATATTTTTCTCTCTTTCCCAGGATGTATTTCAGTTTATCTGCAAGCTAATAAATGGTAGTGACTAATGACTGGTATGAGCAAACCTCAAAAGCATCAATTCAAAAAGCAACCTTGGGTTTGGACACTTACCCAAGTTAGTTATGTCTCTTGAGTGATCAATCTGGTCTGAAAGCTTGAAGGATTTCTTCCTCTATTTTGCTGGTTGAATGCAATTGTTCTGCCTCTGGTTCAGGAAAGTAAGTTTCTGAGACGTAATACGCAAAGTTGGTCTTGTGTCTCTGAGGATGGATGCTGAGAAGGCAAAGTTTTTAACTGTTTTTTATCCAATGTCACTCAATGGGAGAATTGCACACTGCTGGCTAGTGCAGTTAATACCCCTGAAAAAGAGGTGATATTTCTGCATGGATAGGAAGGTAAGCTTTGGATTTTTTCCATGTCATTTGAATCTGTCCTTGACCATAGTGATTTATTCAGTTGTTCAGAATTTGTGGAAAGTGGATGAGGTACTAAAAAGCTGAGGAAAGGGACAGTACTTGTTTGTATTTTAAAAATAGTGAGGAGTTGGTGAAAGGAAAAGAACAGAGGACCTTCTAGACTAGTCAGACTGATTTTAGTCTTTGGCAAAATTCCGTAACAAATTAATGTACAGTCTAGAAATATCTAGGAAATAGAGGATGAAGAGCAGCCAAGAATATCTCAAGAAGAAATCATATTTGACTAATATAACCCCCTTCTATGGTAGGTCAAAATACCTGTGGATAGAGGCAAAGCAATAAATCCCTCTGTATCCTAGCTTCAAAAAAGCTTTTAAAACAGTCTTACACAACACTTCTGTAATGAATTCAAGACATGTGAGCTAGGTGAAACTATTGTAAGGTAGGCTCCAAATCAGTTGGGCAATTGTACCATACAGGAGTTATTTGTGGCTAAAATAAAAGGCTCTACCTTTTATTTTATATCTACCTTAAAAACAGACTTTTAAAAGTCTGTTTGGAGCCTGATTCTGTTCGAGGATTTCATTGATGACTTGGCTGTTTTATTAAAGACAGTAATAAATGAAACATAGGGTGAGCTGCAGTTGTTGTTTGAAGGTGCAAATAGAATTCAAAACATTTTTGTAAATTGGAAGTGAAATGATCTGAAAAGCATAGGGTGAAACTCAGTGGAGTTGAATGATTATTTGGTGGTAGTAATTGCATGCATGCATAAGTATGGATGAGAAGCAATGGGGTAAGCAGAGGTTCTGCGGAAAAAGATCCAGTGCTAGGGCACAAGAGAAACATGACTTAGCTCTGTTGCTTTATTGATAAAGATTTGAACAGGACTGTGATAGTAAGGACACAATTTATTTTTGTCCTCTCTTGTCACTGTAAGACTGCAGTTGGGATATGTCCCATTTTCAGCATTACATTCCAAGAAAGACTTCACAGGATCACAGACTGGTAAATCTGGAAAGAACCACTGGAGATGATTTAGTCAGACCCCCCCTGCTCAAGCAGGGTTCCCTGTTCCAGTGCTCAGTCACCCTCACAGTAAAGAAGTTCTTCCTCATATTCAGGTGGGACTTCTGTGCATTAGTTTCTGCCTGTTGCCTCTTGTCCTGTTGCTTGGCACCACCAAGAACCACCAGGCTTCATCCTCTTGCCACCCTCTTTTCAGATACTTATAGACATTGACATGGTCCCTCCCCTCTCAGTGGTCTCTTCTCAAGGCTGACCACGCCCAGCTCCCTCAGTCTTTCCTTGTAAGTGAGCTGTTCCAGTCCCTTCATCCTCTTTGTAGGTCTCTGCTGGTCTAGCTCCAGGAGTTCCAGGTATCTTTGTACTGAGGAGTCCAGAACTGGATATTCTGAATATGACCTCACTAGGGCTGAGTAGAGAGGCAGGATCACCTCCTAATGCACCCCAGGATACCCCTGCTTTTCTTGGCCACAAGGGCACACTGCTGGCTCATGGACATCTTGTTGTCTGCCAGGACCACCAGGTACTTCTCTGCAGACCTGCTTTCCAGCGGGTTGGCCCCCATACTGTACTGGTGCACCAGGTTCTTCCTTCCCAGGTGGAGGACCCTGCACTGGTCTTTGCCGAATTTCAAAAGGTTCCACTCTGCCCGTTCCCCAGTGTGTGAGATCCTTCTGAAAGGCTGTGCAGCACTCTGGGGTATTGGCCACTCCTCCCAGCTTTGTATCCTCAATAGGCTGGCAGATGAGGTACTCTAATTCTTTATCCAATTTAAACAATACTGGGTCCAGGATTGATCCTGGGGCAATATCACTAGTTACAGACCTCCAACTAGACTTTCTGCTGCCAATAAAAACCCCGAGACCTGCCATTCAGCCAGTTCTTAATCCACCTCACTGTCTACTTGTCCAACTTGCAGTTCTTGAGCTTGCCTATGAGGATGTCATAGGAAACAGTGCCAAAAGCCTTGTGGAAGTTCAGGTAGACAACATTCACTGCTCTCCCCTTGTCTATCTGACTCGTCCTAGCGTAGAAGCCTATTGGGACTGAACTGGCTGCAAAGAGATGAAGGAAAAGCACTGAGTGTCATTAGGTGTTAAGAAATGAGAACAGGCTGAATGGACCAAGTTCTTTAACCTGATGAAGGTAGTACCAGAAGGGGTGACTCAGTAGTCTGCAAATGTGCTCTAAAAGCAGCATAACAGTCTTATCTCTGTGGTGAGTAAGAAAAGTAGTAATAGACTTGAACTTCAGAAAGATGGGTTAGAAGTAGGTTTTTGGTGACATTCTCTTAAAAAAAGAGATGAAACACTGAAATATCCTATTGGAAAACTCTGTGGTCTGTTCTTGGAGAACACTGAGGATAAGTTAAATAAGTATTTGTCAAGAATGATCAAAGCATGGTTTATACCACGCTGGAAGCAAGGTACAGAAATGACCTCTTGATGTCTCTTATGACAATACTCAAAAAGCTGCAGTCTGTTCTCTGTGATAAATGATACATTGTATATGTGTAATGCTGGAACTATAGCTGGAACTTGGGTATTGGTATACAAGCGCCAATGACGCCAATTTTGCAATCCAGTCTGGAGTCCCATCTGTGTATGATCATTGAAAAGTCAGTTCTTCAGCCACTGAAATAAAAGGCAGGCTTCTGAGGTAAATTTATGAGGATTTGATCTCGTAACTTTTAAGAGCATTGGGGAACCTAAAAGTTAGCCTTAGGTTTAGTAAAAGCTTTCATTAAAGCTTAGGTGTGGATGCAATCCCAAAGGGAAATCCGGATTTGTATACAGTGGATAAAGTTTCACTGAATTGAAGATGTAATTGCAGCTAGTCAAAATCAAAGCAAATGTAACCAGCTCTATGCACTAAAGTGTAATTTCCGCAGTAAACTGACAGTTGTGCATGTGGATAGCACAGGGGAGCTGCCTGTGCGTGTTGGTATTTCCTGTGCTAAATCACTTTATATGTTTGGAGATAATGTATTGCCTAGCAGGAAACTAGCTTGAATCATTTTACATATTAGAAGGCACAATATTGATAAAATCCAGCCATTCTGAAAGGGTAGGGGATGACTGTGATCTGTCATCTTGCTGTAGATTACTTCAGGTTAGTGGGCAAAGTCCGTAGGACACGTGATGTTACAAAGTGCTGGTGAAAGACAGAAGAGTATTCAAAGGAAACCAAGCAAGAAAGACACTATACTCCTTGACAGGCTACAATGGTAGTGATAAGGCTTAAGAATTTCTGATGTAATTCCTATTTCTGCATTCTACCTACCTGCTGGTGCTTTGAGAACAGCAATAAATCTGTTATTCTAGTATTTAAACTCTGTGTGTTTGGGAAGCTTTTTGGAAATATTCATGACTGGTAATGGAATTATCCAAATGACTGGAGTTACATGACTGAGAACTAGTCTAGTTAATTTACTTTATTGTGGTAGTTTGTTGTATATATTAATGAAAGATAATGTAAAGTATCTCAATTACTTAATCTACTTTGTGATTTAGGGCATAAATTTAATTATCACAAAGCTCCATCAGATTTAGCTATCATTGGTAAAAATGTTACTAGTACATGTTATATTGTAGACTGACATGTAAGATATGATGAACCAGTGGTGCAAAGGAACTTCCCTTTTGTGCTCCCATCCTCCCTTATGTCCTAATACTGCATGTTTGGTTGTTATTGCAGTGGCAAAGAGAAGATAATGACTTTGTGAGAAAAAAACTCCAACTATCTTTTGTGAAAGTCTAGAAAGTCACTGTGATTTGGAAAATTTATCCTTTATTTGTTTAAGAAAATATTTTTAAATGTGTTCTTTAAATAAAGAACATCAGATGCCGCACTTTTTTTCCTCTTCAGATGGGTTACCACAGCAAGCTGTTTAGCAGAGATGGCTTTAACTTTTTTTAATGGAGCTAAAACTCAGAGTTTTGAAAAATATAACCATTAGACTTGATCAGTTTTTTTATTTTTTGTACATTTGGCTCAAACATTCTTCCTCATGCTTAATCACTTGGTTGAAAAAATCTCACAATAGACTCCAGTATGGTGAGGTGCAGAGCACTTTTAAGGGCAGCATCTCTCTACTAGGGATCATGTTATTTTTACTCTTCAGCATGAAGTCTGGGATTTCTTGCAAATGAAATGCATCTTAGTAGTAATTTAAATACAGTAAAATTGTGTGATTTCAAGGCACTTGTAAAGGTCAATACGCTACCAGCACTAGACTGTGTTTGAAAGTAATGAGAACTAGTGATCTTGGAACATTTAATAAGATACTATGTTTGCATCTTTAGACACACATGAAATCCACAATTATAAGTACATAAAGTTCTGTGAATCCTTAAAAAGAGGAAGGAAAAAAAAAGGTATGTAGTGATTCTAGATATGTACCCTGTGTAGCGTAAAGCCTCAGTGCCAAAAGTGTGATATAACACAATGCTAAAGAAGTTCCTTTGCAAAACTGTAACTAGCTTCAGTGATCTGAAGTGCATATAGGTAGCTGTGAAATTGGCATGTCATGTTAATATTAACTTTAAATTTCTTGATGGATTCCCCTGGAAATTATTACCTGCTGATATTTTGATGCAGCATTATGATGGACATCAGCAGAGAGCCATTTTGTGGCTTATTCTGTTAATAAATATTAATAAAATGCAAAGCTATGCTTCAGATATCTGTAAGAAGAATGTCAATTTTTTTTCATGAGCATTAAACTACTGGCCCTAATCTTGTAGTGGTATAAACTGGTTGGGTTTTTTTAGCTCTTTTCTTCCTAGATTTTTTGACTAGAATTAGTAGAATTTCACTGTTCTCTAACTCATCTTGTGAGTAAATGGTTGATAAAAAGTATTTCAATATGCATGTCCCTGAAGCTGCATGTGTTGCTCATCAGAAAAACATGATTAAAAATAAGAAAAATATGTAGACATTAATAAAAGCTATGGGTATAACTGACTAAGTATGGGAAAAGATACCTTAATTAGGGTGTGCCATGTTTATGCTTGCTTTTGACTTGAGAAACAAACGGTCTTCTTTTTACAGCGAACTTGGTTTGCCCAAGGTGTGCTGGTATTTCCTATCTCATCTGAGTTCAGGAAACACAGCAGCTTGCTCCTGTTTAGAGCAGCTAAAATTAACAGTCATCCTAGAAGTCACAAATATACATCACTGATGTAGCTGTTGATAACTTATGCCAAGTTTTTTATACCTATGCATGGTTCCTAAGTAGTCTGTGTTTGCTGTGAAGCTTAGCTAACCGCTGAGTGACCTTTTGTTCCTACTTGTGTGTGCATAATAGAATAAAGTTCCTCTGTTGCTCTTAAAGTCCACATTTGCATAATTTCACATTTCTCAGCGAGAGCTCTGTCAGCTTAGTGGGTACAAAATCTCCCTTTTCACTTCTTTCAGTTGGAGTATTTCACGGATATCAAAAATAATGGTATTAGCCATCAATTTCATTCCTATGGATCATCCTAGATAAAAAACATAAATTACATTTTAGGTTTGTAAAGTCTATGTTACATTAAAGTTTTAGGTGATTACCACAGAATATGCACATAAAAGGTAGTCTTAGGGCAAGAATCAGATTATTGACTGAAGCTCCGATTTCTACTCCTTTCCCTCCCCCGACACGAGCCACTTATCCCCATATGTGAGAAAGCTGAATCCTTTCTTCAAGAAATGGAACTAATCATATCCCTTCCAGCTCCACTGTATCTTCCTAAAGGCTATCCCGTTTTAGTTTCTCTTGGCTCCTCTCCTTCTCAGAGCTGAATGCTTTCTGGAGTGCAGGAATGTCTTTCTAACTTGTCCAGACACTTTTTTTAATTTGTTTTTTCCTCCAAGAGTACTTCAGACAGATGCAGAAATAAATCTGTTGTAGAGAAGAATAAGCAAATAGTCAGTGTGCCTATGCATGTTTTCAGCTCTAGACTGTGCTAAATATGCTTCAGACCTTCCTCAGTTTTTCATACAGGCTAACACCGCAATATTTAGCCAATTACTCTAAATTAGCTGAGAGGCTGGAATAAATATGAATACATTTTTCATAGCCCTAGATTGTCTTCAAACTTATCTGCCTATTTTGCTTAACAGTAAGACCATTTATGTGATTAGTGGTTTTGAAGTGCCTTCATTATCATCAGTTATCAGCTGCTGAAGTGCATGGTGTTAGCAGCACAGACAGTGCTTTTTGAGTATCTTCAGGGTTGGGGAAGTTTCTGCTTTAGTTTATGCTGACTTTGTCATACTGCTGAGGTCTCCTTCTACTAAGCACTGAACTCTGGAAACTTTGGAAAGGAGCAGAGGTAAGAGCCAGGAAAACAAAACTTTCTTCTTGCCAGCTAACAGAAAATAAAACATACAGCAAAATGATGTGAGATATTTTTGGTCACTGAATAGATAGAGAGAAATCAGGGAAAATCAGCCATTAATCAAGTGAGAGAAAACAACATCTTTTGTTAATTCTGTAAGTATTATACCTAATAAGGCAGTTTGTATAACAATATTTCAAAGTCATCTCCTACCTGTATATTGCAGAGCACTTCCTAAGAGTGAGCAACTATAATTTTCCCACCTAGGCTGGGGATTGAAGGAGTAAAACTGAAGTGACAATGTCAGTGCTCTCATTATGGAATCCCATTCTCTAAGCTCTGATTAGAGAACATAGAAGATGTTGTGAAAGACTGTATTTCACTCTTGTTTTCTTTTTTATTGCTTTTTACTGATTGAAATTTTAAAGTATCTTTACAAATATGTTTTCCTGCATGATCGTCCCTATTCTATATGTGTCAAAAGCAAGAGAGACTTTTTCACGTTGTAAGTTCTGAGTTGCACAGTTTAAGCAAGTTAATACTATTTCGTCTGCTTGAGAAATGGTGTCTTCCCACTGTTCCTCCTGCCATTACATAGTTCATGATTTAACACATTTTTGGGGGAAAAGGAGCTAGAAAACTCTCTCATGCCTTCTTGTCTGAGACATAGGATTTTACCCCATTCTTTCTTTTTTCCATAAAAATTATTTCACTTCAATCTATAAGTAGAGTGGCAGGAATGAAATACAATGGATATGTGTATTTTAAATTTTGTTTTGTGAAACTGGTTTATTGCTATTGCTCTGGCAAAAACATGGTATCACGTATTAACACTTGTTAACGCATGATACTCATTTTACCTGCTGAAGTGCTTGAGAACAGATCCATCACTGACATCGTGGGTCTGCTGTGATTGGCATACTTATGTATCTGTATTTAAGAAAGAATTTGTTGAGGATAGATATAGGATGTTGGGCTATGTTTCTGAGGGTCTGAGCATGAATTTATACTTCAGTTCTAAGAGCAATGTATTTGACCTATGTTGTATTTTTCTAAATTACATAAAAATGATACAACAGGTAATAAAATATGTAGCCCATACAGAGTTGTGCTGGCAGGAAGAGAAATTAAAGAGGTCATGTGAGTAGTCTTTGTCACATGTTTTAGCATATTACTAAAAGTGATTGCTTTGGATAAAGCAGTGAGAAATAGCAGTTTCTTCCTTGTTTTTTTTTTTTTTTTCTATTTGGCTAAAAGGGGAGTTTTAAGAATAACATACTTCCAGGAACTTCAAGATGTAAATATTCCTTGTTCTCTCTTTCATTTGGTTCTGAGACACAATTGCTGCACTGCCTGCTCCACAAGGAACAGAAAAGATATTTAAAAGAAAATCATCTGCTTGTTCCTTTGCCCTTTCTCACTGAACAGTAAAATCCCACTGAAATGCCCACATTGATCTAAAAAAATAAAGCAGTGAACTCTGCCTCTTCCTAACCCAGCTATACAGCCCAGTGATGATACCTGTTTTCTGTGCAATCTAAAGAAATATTTCACATAGCAGCTTTTCAGAAAAGTACACCCAAAGGGTTTGGTGTTAGACTGGGATAGGTTGTGGTCTGGGTAGGTAATCTTGCATCTCTGGAATTGAATTTAAATTGATAGTGAACATATTCAGTCTTTCTTTTGTCCACAAACAAATGCTTATTTGGTGCTTTGTTCCAAGATTGCATTTTGACAGCAGTATGAGATGCACTGTTTAACTTTTTATCAAGCAGAAGAAAACATGTAGTAATTGCCATATTGGATTGTGCTTGTGGTCTGTCTAATGTACTTCCATTTCTCTGATGACCATACCAGATGCTTGAGATGAGGATGGTAGACCCCATAGGAATTAGAGGCTTCTATGAAAATTTCATTCTAATCCCTTCTAATGAGAAATTGAACTAAAATTGAAGCAGGAGCTTTTATCCTTTCCAGCAGTCTTCTTAGGCTGGTGACACTAACTCCTCTAAATATTCTTATCTGTGTCCAGATTTGATCTGTCTTTGGATGAAGTAGTAGTGTTTGGTTTTATTTTTTTTTAAACTTGTAGCAATGAATTTTAGAATCTACTGCATGAATGGTAATAAACTTAGTGTAAAATCTTCTAACTGTAATTGCATGTCCCCTTTCCTCTGGAATCAGTCTTCTCAAGTGTATTGCAAATGTGGTGTTTCACAGAGTAATAAAAATGTAGAGGACAGCTACTCTCTCCATGTTTTCTCACTGAGGATAGCCTAACTGTGGTGATAGCCTAACTACTGTTTATATATACAATCTGAGAGGTTCAGCACCTCCCTCACATCTCTCTTCTCAAAATCCCATTTCTTGAATTTTTCAAATTGGGCACCCCAAATCGTTGTTTTATGAACTTCCATTGATCCTGTG
Source organism: Manacus vitellinus (assembly GCF_001715985.3). NCBI lineage: Eukaryota > Metazoa > Chordata > Aves > Passeriformes > Pipridae > Manacus > Manacus vitellinus. The sequence continues at coordinate 41,502,057 of NW_021938789.1, read as the reverse complement.
ACCTCTATATTACAGCATCCAAGCCTAAAAGAGGTATTTTCACTACTTATTTGGATAAGGCATGGATTGATAAGTGGGCTGTGTCTGAAGATGTATCCTTTTGCTTCAGTGTCTATGGCATGTGACTAGATGCTCTTATTTCCAGGTGAAATCTTAGATGTAGTTGTCGGTAAGGAAGATATTACACAATGCAGGCTTGTGTGCTGACTCTAACCCATCTTTCCTAGCAGGGGATAACATGCTTTTCCATATCTGTGATATACCCAGTTGTGTCATATAAACCAGTAATGACTTTGATTGGAGCGATGGAACTTCCTTGAAGAGAAGTAATAGTCTGAATTCAGTTACATTTGTGTAATTCTAGATTTTTCTCCTCTATTCTCAAAGAAATCAGTTACATTATCCTGAATATAGTTGGGACTGTAACTGGAGTGGTTTGCTATGTGCTCTTAGAGTGAGTGTCTGGTGGAGTTGGGTTGGAGTTTGTTGGAGTTTGCCTTCCCCTGGGACTGGAAATGCCCTCATGTGTCTCGAGAAGTCAGATGCTGGAAAATATCTCTATTTGCAAGAACCATTTGGTTGGGACAGGGCTCTGGCTGACACCAGTATCAGCAACATGCATATGCTAGTTGTGAACCTAATGAGCAAAAGACAGTGACTTCAGAGGACTGGAAGGAGTTTATTCAAGAGACTGCAAATCTCTGTCAAATAGGTTGTCTCTAAAGAAAGAGATTTGTAAGTTCCTTAATTACAGTAATCATCTCTTGAGTTTATCCTAGAGCTCTACACAAAGAAAACTTGACCATGATTATTGAAAATGTAAATGCTATTAGTTACCTACCATTTCCAGTTTCTAGATTACACTTTGGTTTTTGTTAAACCCAGGCTGTCTCTGTACATAATAAAAGAGCACGTTCTTTATCCAGTAATTAAATTAAATACATTGTATGAAGTATTAAACTGGACTGAATTTATTAATTTCAAGACCAGGTACCGTATCTTGGTACCGTTAGACCCATGTTTATTAGGATAAACCTTTCTGATGATTTCAGCAATGAAATGGCACTTAGAATGAAGTCTTGGTGCACGAAATACTGCAACCTTCGCAGTCTCTTGTGGAAGTATCTGGCTGATTTTCACCCCTAACCCTCTTTATTTTCCCCATTTCTAAATTATTTCCTATTTGTTTCAGTGTCATTGGTTAAATAAATTATTCATCTGAATGATGGTACTTTATGAAGCCTAGGATTCTATTACACAAGATTCTTCATGGAAATAATTTTAAAAAAAGGTGCAACAGGTCTCAGTGTTTGCAAGGGAAATACAGTGAATGACAACAGTAGACACAGATGTAAAGTTTGCACTTCTAGTGGCCCCAAAATTGATTTTTTTTTTTTTTTGATGGTTTTGGGAGAGGAGAGTCTTGGAAAGGGTTTTGGAGGGGAAAATTGCAGAGCTTCAAGAATGATTGAAGGTAACTTTCATTTAACAGAACACTTCTATGTTCCCAGTAGCACCTCAGAAGTGTAATGCAGGTATTCGGCTCTGACTGTTTTATTCTTTTTTTTTTTTTTTCCAAGATGTGTTGTGGTCATGATCTCCTTATCCACAAATCAACAAGAAGTCAGTTTAAATGTCTTGAGTGTCAAAATGCTGTCAAAACACTGTGGAGGAATAAGTCTGGACAACCATTTTTATTGTGATTTTTTTTTTTCTATTTGCTTGCTTCAGAAATTCATTTACATGTAGTCATTTTTTTCTGCACTTGAATTTCTTTTGGGCCTGAATATTAAAGATATAGAAAATGACTCAGAGTACTAGTATAAGGCTATGTAAGAATATATTTAAAATATTTAAAAAAAAAATTAATAAAACTATCCCCCCAAAAACCTTCCCAATGATTTTTTGCCTTTTCTAATTTGAATAAGGAAGAGCATAGATACTGCAAACACTTGACAGGAACTTAACATCCCCAGTGTATTTTAAGAAGACTTTTTATACTACAGCCTTTGAAAACATAAATGGAGAATATGCATATATATACATACTGGAGAATGTTTAAGATATCCCAGAAATGTGTGTATGTCTTGTCTAAACAAAAAGGTGTCCTGGTTAAATTTAAAGTTGGTTTAGAAGCAAATTAGTTGAGGCAAGCTCTGCTTGGACATCCCGTTCATAATTTTCCAGCAGTTAAGTTTAACTATTGATTTAACCTGTACTAAAATGAACTTGTTAAAGTCAGAATAGTGTCTTGGCACTAATTTTGGTGACAACCAAAATTGTTATGGTGCCTGAGTAACTAGTGCTGTTTTCTGTGTAGATCCTGCTGCAGAGATAGATATTTGTGTTGGTTACAGAGCTGGGAGACTAAATTTTCCTAAGTTTTGGTGGCTGCCCTAAAGAAAGGTTTGTTATCTTAATCATCATGCTTATATAAAACTCTAGTATTTTTAACCTTTGCAATTATGTACTGTAAAAAAAAAAAAAAAAAGATGTAATCTGTTTCCATCCTGTATGCTTTCAGCCACTGGAAGACATAAAATATTAGATCTGTTAAAATATTTTATTTTTGTACCTTAAGAAATTACTGCATCTACCAGAAGACTCCTTTTACTAAAGCAATGGTTTGTTCTTAGACAAAATATTTCACTGAATTTGGATTTAAACTTCTGGGAAAGCCTTTTTTCATCCTTTGAAATAATCACATGCTTCAAAAGTGGGAGAAACACCTTTTTTAGACTTTTCTAATATTTTGAGTTCATGCTCACTTTCTAGTTAGACTGGGTATTTTTCAACCTCATTGCAAAACAAATTAGAAAAGTACCTTAGAAAAAATGATGACACCCCAGGTCTTCTTTTAAAGGTTGCGTAACTCTTGGACTGTTTGGTCTCTACACGGAAGTAGAGGTAGCTCTCGACAAACTTCAGTTGTTGCTATCTCTTCCACTTGGGCAGATGGAAGTAGGGCACAAAAAATGGGACAGAGGAAAACCCCAAGCTGTGGAAAAGGAGATGAAGGGTGAGGAGGTTGAAAGCATATTTAACTTGTTCTTGACAGAGTCTTCAAATCCCAAAGCAATTCCACTGGTGTCAGGATGTGGACAGGCTGATACAATCATTGGCCAGCATGAAAGAGAGGTGAGAATGCCACTACCCTGTTCCTCACTGGTGAAGGTCAAGGGCCTTGTGCAGATACTAAAAGTCTTTACTGATTTCCTGCCAAGCCACTTTTACACAGAATGCTGTAAGGTCCTTCTGTTCCCAAAAACTTCTGCATGAGTTTGCCAGTGTTGCTTATAGCCAGGAGTAAATTGTAAGGGGATGCAAACTGACAAGCTGGAAGTGCTTCCCAATCAAGGTAATGATTTCCTAGATTATTGGTTTGAATTCTGTTCTAACACAGACTTCCTCTCCTTCTCTAAGCCTGTAATGCTAGTGGACTTCTGTCACAAAAGAGTAAACTTCAGAGTAGAGATGGACTTGAATAGACCAATTAATTTTTGGAGCACATCATGCATCGCACCCTCTCTGACATGTTGTTTATGGTGCAAAATTTATACCTGTTCTAAATTCACTGTCACCATGTGGCTCTGCATGTTTGACTATGAAATCATTTGGTATATGAATTTCCTGTTTTCAGTCAGGCATGGAGCATACTACACATATTTTTGAGAAATGCATCTTTGATTTTTTCAGTAAATCAGTTGTGGTGTTTGTAGAGCATCAAGAGCCATACCATGTAATTCTAGAAATCTGCAGGAGTCTCCAGACATTTCAAAATGCCAAGAGTCTCTCCAGCATTTGCAACCCTGCTTGAGTCAGAAACAATAGATGAGCTGTGCTTGCAACTTTGCCCATTTCTTTTTTCTTTCTCGCTGGTGGGACACCGTAGATTTTAGTAGTAATGACTTTCATATGAAATAACATTTAAGTAATTATCAAAAATTATTTGCAGAAACTGTCTAAAGCTGTAAAGTTAAACCAACAAATGCATTTTGATAAAAAACACTTGGTTTCTATCAAAGGAATTGTCTTTTTCACAGCATACTTGCAGCTGACAATTCCTGAATATGCAGCTATTGAAAAAGCTGAAGGCAATCCCATCTGCGAGGGCTAGTTATAAGATGTGAGGAGTGGATATTTTCTACGTGGGGCTTCAGAGAGAATACTTAAACATTTACATGACTTTCTGGGACACCTGGCATAGGTTTTTACTTGTGAGCAAGAGACACTGACAAAGAATTCTTATAAATGCCAGAAAAACCCAAACCTACCTTTTATTCACTCAAGATCATTCACATCAAAGGAACCCATCATTTCTTTCATGCAAATGCTGTGGGGATTGCTTCACCCAGGACTGGAAAGCAGCCAGGCTGCATAGCATGACAGCTACTCAGCAGTCCACAGCAATGCTATACACCACTAAGGAGCAGGAATGGATTGCTGGTTTTAAATCTGATACACATTTGCAGCAAATGTTCAGAAAGCACTTTATTTCTGTGTTTTTACTGTATCTTGTCTAATGTACAGTTTCATGAACCCTATGGTAAAGTCTCAAATCTTAATTTTTTCTCAGGCTTTAAGTTAATTAAACAGTCCTACAGAACTGTGTGACTTCTCCATCTCTTAACAGCTGCAAATTGGCATCCTACCTTTGTAACCACTGTTGAAGAATTGTCTCTGCTTGTTTACTAGACATTAGGTTGTATCCTAATACAGCTAAGGTTTTTCTTGGTTTTGGGCTTTTCTCACAACATCTCTAGCAGTTCTTAAAAATTTGTTCTGCCACATGTAATTTTTCAGATCTGCACATTGAGGAAAATGACTTAATTCTTCCAAACTCAAGTCTTTCTCTAATGCAGCCGAGTTAATTTTCAAGCACTTAAAATCCAACATTGTAACTCATTGCTAATTTCAAAATAACCTGTTTTAGAAGTAAAAATTCTACTGCTGAAAGTATTCTGCATTTTTCCTCCAGCATTTTTCCAGCTGTCTTGAGGCAATGGATGTTCTGACTTTCCAAATAAAACAGTCTCAGCTCCCATGGTGTCCATGTCCCTCATGCAGCCTGACATAGAAGTATTAAGTGCTCTCCATAGAGGATCTTTCCACTGAGCATTAGTGAGCAAACCTGAAATTAGCTAGTGGGGCAGCTTCACTATTTATATTTTACATAAGAAAAAGTGAGCAGAATCTGAGGAATTAAGTCAAATGAAAGTGTATGCAATCTCTTATTCCTTCCTAGCAGGAAAAAAGGTCTCTTTCAGATGAAGAAAAGTTATTTAATCATGTGCTTGTCTCCAGACCTTGAAGATAAAGCATCTTGGTTTGTTTTTAGACTTCCATTTTTAAATGTCAAACATAATCCCTGCAACAGAGTTGCAATGGTGTGTATTTGAATACTTGCAGACAACAAATGAAAAGAAAAATTTCCTGCAAGACAAAGCAGATGCAAAACATTATTTCTCAAAGTAATGTCAAAAGGCAGGTGACCTCCCCCCCATCATGAGGTGTCTGTTTCCTCCTTGCCTTTTGAGTATCAGAGTGTTTACAGAACACTCCAGGAGTAATACACCTTGTTCTTTGGAGATTTTACAGACTATAACTGTAACAGGAGTTTGTTCTGGTAGGGCACTGGGGTCATGCTCTCTCTAGAAGTGCTGCTTTTAGGTTAAAGTAAACTCAGGTGGTCAAGATTTCATTTTTGCATTGTATGCAAGGAAACATACCTGGTAGCATAAGCTTAATGTGTTGAGTATACACTTGTTATAGAAAAGACTTTCACTAATTGGAAATATAGGACTGTTTCAGATATGACATTTACTGTCTGTCACTTCTCAAGATATTTGGAATTTGGATTTTTGAGAACTCTACTTACTGATGCTCTGTACATGTAAAAATAACTTCTAAAAATTTCCTCAATGATTTGGAAATACAGACATATTAAGGCAAGTTTATACCTTGTGTTTGCAATTACTCTTTTCCAGAAATGATCTTTAACATGTAAGCTTCTAGTTCTGACCATAAAATCTTCAAGGTGTTTACAAGTAGAATTACTGGACAACAGGCTGAAAGGCCAACAGAAGGGATCAGTTCTGCAAGGCAGTACATGACTTAGTTGTGGAGTTCTGTATCATAGGATATCAAAGGATGCTTTCAGAGAGATTTGATGCACCAGTAAAAGGTAGAGATATGGGTAACTATTAGATGTGGTGGCTGGAATGAAAAGTGTGGTGTACTTCTGGAAACGTTGAAGACAATGGTATATACGGGCAAAGGTTGCTCTCCTCAACCTTTTTCTTTTTATTGCATCTTTTTCACTTGGTCATGCACTTCACTAGTAGCCTTGCTAGATCATTATTCAGTTTGGTCTAACTGCTCTTAGTTTCTCAGGCTTGTATTGATATACTTATAATTGGCTTGGATAAAAGACTAGTGCAGGCTCTAGAGATGGCTGAAGCCACAAAGATCAGGCTTTTTGCTTCTCTTTCATTGTTATTATACCAAGAGATTGTAAGACATGGTATATTTGAGGACATCAGGTAAACTTAAAGTTTAACCTATGGTATGTTAGAGAAAAAAACCTGAAAATAAGGGGATAAAAAGACAGAAGAGGAGCAAAATAAGATACACTTACATATCTAATTGCTGTCCAAAATATGTGTCTAGAACTGTAGATCACCTTAAATCCTGATAGATATGTGTACAGCTGTATTATTGATTTGCTGAGGAAGGATGGTCATGGTGCTCTTTTTTCACTGATGGGTGCTGTCTTATGCTAAAGTGGTGAAATTGAGTTGTGCCCAGCTAAGATGGTGATCAGTTGTTTAGATGAAACTAAACTAAACTAATGTGGTTCTTTGAATCACATTATTCTTTGTGGAGCAGTTTCACTGGGGCTATATTTGCTCACAAGGCTAGCAATGGAGAAGAAAACATGTACGCTTGGATGTTTAGACTTTTGCTTATTTCCTGAGAGCACAGTTGTCAAAGGCGCTTCTATTTTGCAAACAAGGGTGGCAGATCAAAGTTAGTTATTGCAGCCTGTCTGAGTGGACATCCTAGAGATAGACCTGGCATCTCTACTCAAACCTTGCAAGAGTGAAAAAGGATCTGGAGAATAAACTGATATGCCGTTGCTTATGAGCTGTTGTTAAGGCTGCAACATTGTGGTTCATGGAAACCAGAAGGAAATTCCTCCCATGCCAGCAATGGAAACACACCAGGTATTCCTACTCGGCTGCGTCTCATGGTTTATGTCTCTTTTATGCTATTCTGAGTAGAACCGGTCACTCTGCTGGTTTTTGAAGGGAAGAACAGCACTGGTAGCAGTTACAAGGGAGTTTTTTAACAACTTGCTTCCATTCTTACTGTTTGCTGTCAGTACTCAGGTACTAACAAACTAGATCAGCCAGATCTCTACAAACACAAATTGCATGTTGTGTTTGTTGCCCCCACCTCCACATGCACGCTTACTCTGCATGTTGTAATGGCTGAAGACCAAATGTTTCAGAAAGCACTGAAGTAGTATCTGGGGTGCTTTTTTTCCAAGTTGTTTTGCTTAATTGCTCCTTTCCCATAGTTTTCTTTGCCTCCCTGGTCTTCGACGGGGAATTCAACAGGTTGCATCTCTTATAAAGACAATTTTGCTAATGTGCAGTTCAAGGCTGTAGTGGGCTCTTCTGAGCTATGTCAGCGCTGCCTGTGCTGCTCAGGATGTGTTTCCTTCTAGGAAACAGTCTGTTGCAAATGGCTGCTCAGGAGAGGCTTGTTAATCTAGTTTCCCAGAAATTCTTTTTGTTGCAAAAGCTGATTTAGGGGGTTGATATGTTTATTTTGCCATTATGCATTTCAAGTTATGTAAAAACATTCCCTTTGAAAAACTAGTAATACACTTGTTATGTACAGCTGTCTAGTAGATCAAAGTGCCTTACAGAGATACAGATAATGAAAGAGTATTATGCTCCAGGCAGACTGTGCTAACTGACCACTGCTCATTACAAATACTATTGGACTTTACAGGCCACCTCTATCAGCCTGTATCCATAGCCTGTAGGTTTAGAGAGCTGGACGGTGTTCAGAGGACCAAGGGTTGTTATGGATTTGTATATTTTTAGCACTCTGTGTCATCCTAATTCATGGACATAGATTGGCATTATATATTGAGCTTGATTCCTGGGGTATATTTGGCTTATTTAACAATGCTATCTTTAGAATATCATCAGCATGTTAATCCTCATTAGTTGTATGAATGGCATATCTTGGTGTCATTTAACTAGACGAATTGGTACTTCTGGCCTAGGCTACTGTACTTTTTTTTTTTTTAAACTAGTAACCATTTAGTAGCCATTTAAACTATCACAAAGCTAAGAATTTTTGTTTGCATTTTCTTTTTTTTTTTTTAAACCAGTGTTGTTATGAAAAGGGTGAAATTTTGGTGGCTTTTTTGTCACAACTTTTAGTCTGTTCACCTAATATCTCTTCATTTATCTCTCAACATGCAACTGTGACTTTTGTTGTGATTGAATATTATGTAGCTATGGGATTAGCTTCAAGTGTCAGGCTATAAGCACTGCAAGGAAACATGATTTCTGCTGCGTATCAAGGTCATCATACCAATTTCCAAAATGTGGCATGAAAAGTTCTGGCTAAAGTGGGTCAGAGAAACATTCTTCTGGTGGTTGAACTCTTCAGGTATTTAGGCTAATCCAAGGATAGGCATTGTGGCCTAGAGCAAAGATATATTTGGAACCTTGTGATGTCTTCAAGTTTGCTAAACTGCAGATAAGCAAAATCATAAGAAACAGTATAAATATGAAATGTACCCCACCTGCTTTCTCAGAAACTGTACCTTGAGCTCATACCATGGTCTTCTGTTTATTTTGCTAGTAATTTTCTAATAGTTTTCAAGTTCAGCTCCTGCTCTCACTGTTCAGCTCATGTTTGGGTAAATGTTCTACAAGTGCCCCAAGATCTTTCTGAATTATTATAATGAATGTAAAGCTTGTCTTGAAGTAGATATGTTATTTTGTCACTGTTTTCTGGGCCATTTACTTATATGGCGTGCATAACATCTTTTATAAAATCTTGTAGGATTCCACAGTGAAAGCTGATTAGTAATCACCTGGATTTTCTTCAAAAAAAGAAGCAAAAAGTTCCACACTGTAAGAGGATCTCTCTAATTCTGTAATAATGTGGCTTCCTAAGAGATGTTACAACTGGGGGCATGAGTGGCATATAATTCTATGAGCAATTTATCTGCAGATGTATGAGTAGGTGAATCCACCACTGATGAGTGGGGTTTTTTGTTTCAATTTACCTGTACTGTTTCAGCTGCATCTTTCAGTCTAAATAACTTCAGTAAGCTATTGCTGTCCTCACTGAGGTAAATTGCAAACACAGGTAAATTTAGGATTTAATCCTAAGAACTGTGGAGTACCAAGATATTCAGGACAAGACTGTGCTGAATGTCCCTTCACATGGGAGGGGAGTGTAGGACGTTAGTAATATGATGGGTTCATGGTGATATTGACCCTAAGGTCCATTTTCCCTTTTTGTTCTGCATAAAGGCAAATGTAAAATTGGTAAATCTAAAAAATTGTTATAGGAAAGTGGATGAAAGTGTGGGTAAGATGATACCTACAGAAGTTGCATTATTATCCCAGAATAGTCTAACAACTTTGCTTAAAGGAAGTATAGACAAGTTTGTTTGTGTGTGTTTTTTGGTTTTTTTTTTTTTAATGTGAGTTTTTTGTTTGTGTGTTTGTTTGTGGTTTTGTTTGGGTTTTCTGTTTTATTTTTGTTGGGTTTTTTTTTAGTAGTACTTAGATTGCTTTCTTTAGTAACCAAATACAAAGGTAAGTTGTGACAGTGGAAGACCATGGTGATGCTAAATACTGAATGAGCTGACCAAAAATGTGACTGAATGAGCTGACCAAAAATGTGACTGAGCAACTTGTGTGGGCCAGTAGAAACTGTGTGTGATATAATCTAATCTGTTTGTTAGTGCAAGCGAGAAAATGCTTGGGAGATTAATTTGAAAAATAAGTGGAAAAGGACACTTAAGGATGTTGTAGAGCAATTTAGGTTGAAAGGCATCTCTGAAAGTCATCTGATCCAATCCTACTCTGAAGCAGGGCCAACTGTGGTTCTTGAAGTATTTCTCATAATTGTGCTTATAGCAAGCTGCTTAACCTGCCACATAAGAGAAAAACAATGGTTTTAATTTTAGTAATTCCAGAATAACTGGTAGAAATGAACTTAGTAAATGTAAAGGGTATTCATGTGGGCAATGCCTAAACTTAACCTGACAGCTAGCACTATGATATCTCAAATCTTGCAAAAGTAGAATAATTAAAGTGCCACTGTCATACTGTTCCACATCATTTTGCTGTTTCAGTGTAACCTTTTAACATTGTATTTTTAATTTTTTAAAATGAAATTGCATTTAAACTGCCTAATGAAGCTGGAGCCAATGGAATGTTTTGAAAGGGAAGAATATGTTTTGGCAATTCCGCTTGATCCATGTCAGAATATTTAGAGTCTGATCCAGGCTAGAATTGAAACCATACCCCCTACTACCATGAAGTTATACATTGTTAAGACTGCTTCCAAAAACAAAATGTCTCTATCTGCTTTTGCTCTCTGTCCTGAATGCTTAAACAAGCTAAGCAGGTTTTATGTGTGAAAATAATTGAAGTTCCTTCCAAGTATAATTCAAGATAGTCACACTGATAACTTTGCTTGATGTAATTTTTTGGGAGCATCCTAGAAGAAAAGGGGTGGGGAAAAGAGGAATAATTGTGCTTTTAGAATGCTTGACTTCAGCGATAGCGGCTCAAAATGCTAATGAAAGGACATTCGTTCTAATGTCACCTGAAGAAATTAAGTATGTTTGACCTTTTGATCATCAAATAAATGAAGAAATATAAATCCTACCTCCAGGGAGGCGTGTTTACATAATAAAAGGTTTCTAGTGCTGAACATCAAAACAGGCATGCTGAATGTCTATCTGGAGCAAATGACCTGGTCCTCAGTGATGATTTTATTTTTTTCTCCATTACACAGGCTGTGTGTGCTAGCTTTTGAAATAAAACGTGGGACACTGCCACGTCTGTTGTTATTGCCAAGTATTTACACTGACCTGTTTCCATTACTTACTCAGAACATATTTTCAATCTGGCTAAGCAGAGTGCAGATGTGGAACAGTTGGATATTCTTAAATATGGGGGGGGGTTGTTGTTGTTGTTTTGAAGACAGGGCTGTGAGGCTCATACAGTCCCTGACACAGATTATGAGGAATGGGATATGTTGGCAGTTGAAACTGAGAGCCTATTGCATTGTGAGAAGGTGACCTCTTGAGTGTGAATTCCAAGGTACTGGAGTAGCCCTAAAGAGTCTTGAATATAATCAGTGAAAGAAGGACTGGATAAAAGCCAAAACAAGATATTCTACTGAAAAAATTATTTTCCATGATTTTATGGTTTGATTATAAAAAGGAGTTTTAGTTTGTCTTCGTGTTCCCAGACATCCCCTGCATATGATCAAACAAAAATAATTTTTGGAAGAGAAGTAGGAGAAGATTGTATGGTGAAGTGGCTTTGGTGTTATGAAAGATGATCTTTTTTCCTTGGTCTGCAATCCTGTCCTTTTGAAACATGCAAAACCCACGGAGACACATTCCCTTGCAAGCTACTGAATCAGTGTAGGGCAGACATCCTCTTCCTGAAGCGATGACGATCCAAAAGGCTAGAATGCTTTTTAAACAATGGATGTTGAAACAAGTTTTAGTGTTTACCACAGAACCTGAGACAACCTAATGTGAGGTGCTGTGGCAGTGACTGACACAGCTGCAGTACGAATTTACAGTCGATATAGATATGGCAGAGTGGGGAAGAACTATCCTCTGTGTCTTCCTAGGAGCAGTCAAAGAGGCCCAAAAAAAAGTGATCTTTCCAAGGTCACAGAGGAAGTCTCTGGCATAGATAGAAATTGAATGCAGATTTCCCAAATACTGATCCAGTGCCTTAAGTGATCTAAAAATTAGATATTCATACCAATCCCATTGACTGAATTTTCCTAACCTAATAACTGGCCTTTCAGAAGTGCTGTAGGCTGTGTAGCAGGAGGTTTCTTTCCCCTTGGGGTTGCTCTACATTGAAGTCTATGATATTGCAGTTATGGTTCACTTTTTATGGTATTGTATAAATTACCTCAGTGATTATGCAGCAAAAGTAGTGCTTGTTTGGCTTCAAAACACCAGCTCTTCCACATTATGGAGACCTTCAGCCTCCAACCCTAAAGAAAGCCCTGTTCAGGCAATGTTTACAACTGCTGATGTCTAAATAAAAAAACAGATGCCACAATAGAGCATATTCCCATTTAGTTTTTTAATATTTTCAGAGGTCTTTGTTAGTAAGCCTATTGTGAGTATTTCACTGGCTGTATCCATCATCTGAGCTACCCTCTTCCTGATTTCACAGCTTACTTCAAAACAGTCTCTGGAGAATGAAGCTCTCTCCTTAATAAGTACCATCTTTCAAGCTGATGGTGATTGGCATTAGGCCATGTTTGCCTCTCCTGGGCATGTTTCAGTCTCCACTGTTTTGTTTTCATTGGGTTTTACTGCTTTAGCTTTTTCTCACTTTTAAGTTATCCAATAATTTAAGCTTTCCTGTGATTCTGCCAGCCTTTTTCTACTTAAAACCAAGCTCAGTCGCTTGGTAGATTTTCCCAAATGCCCAGGTTATGATAATATCTCCCTGACTCTGAAGCACAATACATTGAGGGAGACTTTTTCAAGTCATGTTTTATGTTTCATCCTTTAGAATCACTTTTTGTTACAAGTCAGTTTCTTGTGGGTTGTTCAAAGAGCTCACTCTAAGCATTGACTTTTCTTGGAGTAGAATGAGAGCAGGAATGAATGAAATGTTATGGAAATTTTACTTTACTCCCTCATTCAACTGGAAAAGGCTGCTGATGATATTCTGCAGGAGATCACAGAAACATAGAAAAGCTTGGGTTGGAAGGTACCCTGAAGATCATCTAGTTCCAACCCTGTTGTAGACAGGGACACTTTTCACTAAATCAGGTTGCTCAGAGGTCCATCCAAGTTGGCCTTGAATGCTTCCAGGGATGGGGCATCAACAGCTTCTCAAGGCAACCTGTTCAAGTGCCTGACCACCCTCATGGTTAAGAATTTCTTCCTTATATCTGACCTAAACCTACTCTCTGTTTGAATCCATTCCCCTTTTTCCTGTCACTACACCTCTTGTAAAAAGTCCCTCTCTACCTTTCTTGTAGGCTCCCTTCATGTACTAGAAGGCCACAATTAGGTCACCCAGAAGTCTTTCTTTTCCAGGCTGAACAAACCCAATTCTCTCAACCTTTCCTCATAGGAGAGGTGCTCTATTCTTCTAATCAGCTTGTTGGCCCTCCTCTGAACTTGCTGCAACATGTTCATGTCCTTCTTATGCTGAGGACCCCAGATCTGGATAGTACTTCAGGTGGGGTCTCAGCAGAGTGGAGCAGACAGGTAGAGTCCCCTCCCTTGACCTGCTGGCCACGCTGCTTTTAATGCAGCCCAGGAGACAACTGGCTTTCTGGGCTGCAAGTGCACATTGCTGGGTCATGCCCAGCCTCCCATCCACCAGCACCCCCAAGCCTTTCTCGGCAGGGCTGCTCTTGATCTGTTCATCATCCAGCCTGTGGTGAAATGCAATTTAGTCTGTAGGTGCACAAAGCCAATAGTGCCCTCCTTTATGTACATGCATGGTGAGGATTTTTATTGTGAGTAGAAAAAATTCTTATTTTGCATCTGCTTCAGCATAGTGAAGTAGGTCGCAATTAATTAGGAAGTTTCTGGTGTGGTAAAAATCATCATACAGGAGGAATGCAAACACATGATTTTCAAAGAGAAATTTAATTCCATATGTGTTGCACCCTCTCCCAGCTAGGAATTAATTGCAAGTTTAAAAGAAGATTTGATTATGTCTGCTTAAAAATAAAAAATAAAATAATCAGTGGCAAAAACCCAACTCCCTCCTCTCTCTGCCATGCATAGCCACATTTTCAGTACTGAGAATATTTAAATGATTCTAATTTAAACTTTTCTTTCATTAGTTTGCTCAAGTTGAGAGAGTGCTTTGATCAACCTCTGAGTTATATAATTTATTGGAGCAAAGAGAAGAGGATAACCCTCAGATGTCTTCTGTGGTAAAGCACTGATGCTGAATATGTTAAATGTTTGCAGACTGAGAGCATGCTGGAAAGGCCAAAAAAGAATAAACAAAATGTGACATGTTTTATTTTGTTATTTATTCCCTAGTAAATATACAAAACAAAAGTAAAAATAAATCATATCTTATTCAAAACATGGGCATGAGTTGTCTGGAATGCACCTCTTTGTGGTAGTACCCTCCCATACCATATATGATGTCAAGACATATGAAGTTGGCTTTAAGGTTGTCAGTGCAGCAATTTTGTTAAATCCCTGTAGCTTCTTAATATATACATTGTAAATCCTCTGAAGGACATTTGTGTACCCTTATTGACACATGTCGGAGGCTCTGCTGTTCTGCTGCAGTTCTGTAGACCGGTGGTTCAGGTCGTACTTTACACAGCTTGGTACTTGCTACTTTCCTAAGGTGTTTCGTTCAATTCACTCAGTTTTGCTTCTTTCAACCGTGGCATAAATCTGAGCACCTAAATCCATAATTCTTTGGCTGCTGGTGCTGACAGGATAATTGGGAACAAGAGCATTCAGATTTGCGTTTCTAATTCGTTGTGGGGGTACAAATTAAACCAGTTGAAAACGTCGCGTGGAAATGATGTATCAACTGACAGGGTGAGTAAGAGGGAGAAAAATGGGGCATTATGCAACACGATAGTATGGGTCTTGGTGAAACCTCTCTGTGAGCTGCAAAAGTAACTCCTGTGGTATAGCTGTTCTTTGAGTTGCATGACCTTCCCACTAAAGTCTAATGAATGAACTTGGATCAGAATAGCTGGCCTTCTCTCAAGTGCTGCTGAGCATCAGTCAGGCTTACTGAAATGACACACCCTGTAAAACATAATGTTAGAGCCTTGCTGTTTTAGAGAAAATTAATATGCAAAACTGGAAATGCTGAGGTAGTTCTGTGAATAGCATATTTTAACACATAGCGCTTGGAATTCAGTGTTAGCTTGTGCAAATATTAGCCCTGAAAGATGCTGATGGACTTGCAGATGAGATGTTTATTGCTCATCTTGCTCATCATCCTCATTGTTTGCTCGGTGGGGGAACACAACTACAACAGACTTCTCTCTAAGAGTTCCAGCAATAGTATAGCTTATGCTGCTATTGTCTTCTGGGACTGAAGTTACTGGGATGGCAGGCTTCTTAAAAAGGTCTGTGTCAGACCTTTTTATGTAGTTAGATGACTATTTTGGTGTACTGATTAGTGTTCACTAATGTTCATTTACACCAGTTAGCAATCTAGCCCCCAACAGTAATTTAATACTCTTCTTTGCTAGGTTACCTAGCGGCTGTGGAGTCCCTTCTCTTTGTAGATCTTAACAGTGGTTTCAACAGAACAATTTAGGTCTACTTAGTCTTGCCTCAGTATTAAGCATTTGCCAGGATGATTTACTGCAGTCCTGATCTTATGCTTCTGTGTACTGTAACTTCAAAAGCTGGATCTATGTTAGGTTCCTAATGGTGTTTGAACCACATACAAGCAGAGGATAGGTGCAGGATGGTATAACTCTGTGCTAACATCATCTTTGTCTCCAGAGGGAGAAGATGTAAAACATGTGGCAGTACTATTTACACAACAAAGAGCTGCATACAAAGAGTAAAGTGATGTCTGAGTGGACAGTGAAAAATGGTAGTATATCATTTGCCACTTACAAGAAAGGGAGAATAAAGTTTGGTAAAATGCTGTCTTAGGCGTGAGTACATGGAATATCTGTCTTGGAGTCTTATGGGACGCGCAACCACAACTGCAGGCGCAAGATGTAGAGGACTAAGGGCCAGGATAGATTATGATATGATCTGGTCTAACTGCCTGTGTTCATCAGGACAGAAAACTTGACAGAAACAATACACAGGCATCGATCCCAATTGCTTTTTAGTTGAAACACATCTTCCCAAAATTGGGTTGATTTGAAATGATGAAAATTTTTCCACTTCTATTTTTAGTTGCTACCATGTTTAATCAACTTCACTGTTCAAAAACCAAAACAATTCTATCTTATTTAACTGTATTTGCTGGCTTTACTTGCAAGATACTACTTGGAACTTTTATCATTTGTTCAAAGAAGTCCTTTAGGATTTGGTAGTTTTTATGTGAAGATACCAGTATAGTCTGACTTCATAAATGAAACAGATATGGCCTTTAAAGTCTGAGCATTTTCTCCAGTCCTTAGAATATTTCTTTGGTTCTTTCTGGCACCCACTTAAACTTCCAACAAATTTTAAAAAGAATCTGTATCCCAGATCTTTATGCAGTATTTTTAATCCTTTGGTTTCAACCAGAAAAAACTACCTTTCCCCCCCTTCTTCCTCTCTAAATCCATCAACCCTTCTTAAATTGGCAAAGTAATTGTCCTCATAATCAATTAAACTCATTTGCAAACTATGTCTCTGGGAATTTCAATTTTCAGTTGCAATTTCTACCTAAATCTTTCCTTTCTATTAGGTTATTTCATGGTTCCTTCAGTTTCAGGGAACTGGCTATCTTGAAGTTCAGTGTTAAGACTGTGCTTTTCTTAATTCTTCCACCATATTTTACTTTCTTCACTGATCCCTGCTGCATTTTCTCTGCATCTGTGCCTTGCAACCTTAACATTCTTCAGTGAGTTTACAACAGAGATAATCCATGAGAAATGGGATTTTCCATTCATATAATCTCTTCAACGGGACTGTGATGTGAAGATCCAGGCTACCAAAATCTTCAGCTTCACCAACTGTGCCATTCACCCCATTGCAGGGGAGTGGGAAGTATTTCTTAGACAGGATTTTGGCTTAGTTTTTCTTCTTCAACTCATTCATAATCCATGAAGTTCTTTAACGCGTCATTCCATAATGGAGTCTTTTCCATTTGATGAGATGCAATGGAAAAAAATTATGTCATTAGCAGAGATAAAGAAAGTCTCAACGGGATTATGACTTGAATTTGACATAAAACCCAAAGTTTTTTCAGAATTTTGTATGTCTACGTGAGGAAGAAACAGACCAGTTGGAACTTAGGTTAATAGAAATAGTACACTTGGAAAATGTATTTTAACTCCAGTCTTTAAATAAATGGGGACAAAGAAGTCAAAATCAGTTAAGTTGGAAGAAAGCAGTTGATTGATTATTGGGGTGAATACAACACAACACTGCCTCAATTACAAAGGAGAAAAGCAACTTTGATTTGTCAAGGAAACAGAAAACCAGATCCCCATGGATTTGGGGTCCTGCTTAGGTCTTGCCTCTTTCTTACTAGGTGACCAGATATACTGGGCACTGTGGGATCTGTTGGGCAGTTTCTATTGACGTGTGTGTTTGCAGTGGGGAAGAAAGCACTTCTGGCAGTAGGCTGGAAACATGTAAGATTTGGAACCAGGGGGGAAGCGCAAAGACTAAATTAGATCACAGAATCACATGTTGAATATGTGTGACTTGACAGGTTGGAAGAAGGGGCTTGTTTTAGTTATACCCCTCTGCTTTTAAGACGTGCTGGGTGTGCACAAAAAGGATTCACAGAAGTGCATTCCTTTGCAAGAAGTCTGCACAGCAGCTGGGCTTTGTCCCTGTGCATTGTCAGCATGCAGTGCTTAGTAGTCTTTCTGGGTAAAAGTCCCATATCACAGTGGTGTATCACTTTGAGAGGAAAAGGGATTTGAGACAAATTGAAGTGGGGTGTGGATGGTTGCCCCATCAGGTGACTGATGGCAGCCTCCTTCTCTCAGATATGCACACATGATGGCAACATGAAGTGACTTAGCCTCATATGGGACCAGGATTTGGAGCCTGGCAAGTGTCAATCCCCCATTTCAGGCAGTCTGTGGAAGGGACAGCATTTGGAAGAAAAGATGATTTTGACTTTGTGCTTTAGGGCTTCTTAGAACTCCATAGTGCACGCTTGGCTATGCTGCACTGATTTGCTGAGTCCTTGAATGCTTCCCACAAGCTCTTGTATGGTCAGAGGAGAGGTCTTTTGTTTTTTTTCCCTAAACCTATGTGTCTTCAAAGCACTGAAAGTTCCAGTGAATTGAAGCAAGTATTCAGACAAATTGATGGGGAGGGCTCTGTGTGAATGTAAACCAAGCTGATTTTGATCTCTCATGAGGTGGATTTCAAGACTCCCTTCTATCACTCATCTGGGTTAGGAGAAGTGCTGCTCCCAGCTTAGAGTCCTGTGGCTTGGGGGGGCTCAACTGGGGGGAGGGAGGAAGGCTCATGATATACAGCTGGATAACCCCAGTTAAAAAATAAAAGTGCTTCCTTCCATACGCGCTTTGGCTAACAGGATAGGAACACTTGAGCTGCCACATGCACATACAAACAATATGCTTTAGGGAAAGACCACAAATATGCTAAAAATAGTAATCTGATAAACTCATATGCTTTCAAAATACAAATGTCCTGTCATTTCTTTTCGTGACAAAGTCATGTCATTTCTTTTCATGACCAAAAAGATCACTTAAGACTTTACCACAGCTTAATTATTCACAAAGTAAACATCAACAAAACTGAGCTTTTTCAACACCTAATGTACCTTTCACTGTGCAAATAAATGGCACCTGATCCTTCCATATGATTTTTCTAATAGGAACCTGCAGTGCAGAATCACCATTTGGTTAGACAGCTGAAGAAAAGCAGATTAGATATGCAGATATGGAGACTTCTTTTCCAGACCATTTTCCATTTCTGAAACTTATTTTGTTATCTCCATTTTAATCATTCCAATGCAATCAGAAATTTCTTTCCAAACTCCTGAGCCCATCTTCTCTTGAAGAGCAGAATAGTTTATGGCTGCTCAATTTTTTTCCCACCCGAGACCCAAAGCAGCTGCAGGCTTCATTTTGTTTCTCCTCCTTCTCTCCCTCCCAGATAAAAATCCCAGAGTCTTGGATCTTGGCAAGAAAGTGCATCAGGTTTTTTTGCTGTGTGGGTTACTGGGGGCTGGCTGAAGAGGAGCAAAATGGAGTTGGGTTTCCACGCCTGCCTGTATTGCATGTGCAACCAAAAGCAGCTGTTACGGAGCACCCAGCTGGATTAGGGGGGCTAATTTTTTACCTTAATACATATATAAGAAGTGAAGCACCTCTTACCCTTGCTTTGTCCTGGTGCTGGCAACATTTGAGTTACTTTCTTAGCCAATTCTGCTCAATACAGGATTCCTCTCCCCAACACTGTTTCTGAATACATTTTGGTATTTAAGATGCCCTGATTTTAGTAATTCATGCTATTGTTCCATGGATGTATCATTTTTCTGTGGCTTCAGGTTTCTACTGCCATTCAGATCATATTAAACATGGTTTTTCCTTTTTAAATACTAACATCTAGGATTAATTTAATCCCACATTTTTTCCTGGAGAACTTAAAGCTTTGGATGAATCACTTCCAAAAAAATATTAACATGTCCAAACCTCAGCCTAAACATCAAATTGAACCAGAATTCAATAGGTTTGGATGAAAGCCTGCTCTTGGGCCCTCCTCAGAGTACACACTGAATCAATGTTGAATCTGTCTTAACAAGTCTGACAACCTTTCTGCATTGCCTACTACCTTCAAGTCTTCTGTTTTAGGGAGCTTCTTCTGCGTGATCCATATCTGAAGCACCTCAAACTCAGGCAAGCAAAACCCCTGAGAATTAGACAGAATTAGTACGAGAATGGAAAAGGGATTATTACTGAAACCTGATGTTGCCAATTTGTAACTTGTTTTTCTTGCAAGTAAGACTTTTTAGTATCTTTCTCAACAAAGGGAAATATTTTTCAAAGAATTTTGCACTTTAGGCTCCAACTATTTTAATGGAAAGACCTGAAAGCAGTCAGAGCTCCCTAGCAAGATAAATTCCAGGTCTTCCCGGGTGGGGAAGACCTGGAAGGCATGAGTTAAAGTAAGCAACTGAGTGTGATGTATTCAATTGCATGACACAAACATAATAGGAAGGAACTTGTAATTCCTTAAAGCTGAGCTAGGGGATCACATGACCCATGTTGTTCTTATTCCCAGTTTCTTGGAAATTCCTTGAGTTTTCTCTCAGCTCTAAACATGACTGCTTGTAGGTTTTTCTTCTACTGATTAGTGTTACCCTTTCCTTCAATATAGAAAATGTACTCTAGTTCACTTTTTTGAAGAGACATCTTAGGAACCAAAAGCAATTCTATGTCACATATAAAACTGCAGTATTGTAAGCAATATATGTATTATTCAGCTATAAATCAGCAGAAATGCTTACGCTTTCATTACACTAAAGCAGAACCATCTGTAATGTCACCCAATATGGATGAAAGGAGCCCACTGGAACTCACAGGAATTGTTAATGGGGAAAAAGATGGAAAAGTAAGGGTTGTAAAGGCCTTTGCATTTTCAGTGAAAGGGAGATAATTCTTTTTCTATAACCTGATCTTTAATTTTATAGAAAAAGGAAAATGTAATTGGTCTGGGGATAGGAAGAGAAAAATAGTAAAGAAAACAAGTATTAGAAGAAAGAAGAGTAAAACCTTCAAACTGCTCACAAGTTATTTGAGTTGAATTACATTTTGCAATCCACTACCAAGAGTGATGTTTTACTTACCTTGTAAACATCTAAAATATTTTGGGTTCTGCAGTAACAGTGCAAATTCCTATACTTCCTTTTGTTGAAGTTGGAATGGGTTCATATGGCTGCTGTCTCTCTTCTTCTGCTCTGTTTCTGTT
>NW_021938789.1:40867356-40880814 GCF_001715985.3 Manacus vitellinus | reverse complement strand
CCCGGAGACGGAAGTGCGGGAGGAAGTGAGGTCGCGCGGAGAGGAGACGGCGGCGCTTCCGGGGGGTGGATGGGGATGAGGGCAGAGCGCACCGGGGAGCTCTCTGTGCCTCATAAACCCCGCCGAGGGACGGGGAGGAGGTGCGGAGCCGGACTTCGCACGTGGGAAGGACATGGCACCGGCAGCCCCGGGGCTCCCGCGTCCTCCCCACTCCCCTTGGCCACCTCCCCCCGGCCCCGCGGAGTGACGCCGGTGCTGTTTCCCGTGGTGATACGTGAGAAAGCTGTCACAGCGGGCCATGCTTCACCCAAACGAGCCTTTTCATGGGGCACACCTTCTGCCACTGTCAGTTCGGCCCAGTTCATGTTTTACAGTCCCTACAGACACGAAAGTACAGATAATTTCAGTCTAGTAAGATTCGGTGCACAAAGCCAAGTTTCCTGATATCCAAATGGAACCTCAGTGCTGCTCACCACTGCTTCAACACTTAATATTTATTTCAGCATGGAATAGGAAAAAACCTCTGGATTTACACTCCCAACTCTGCGCTGTTTGTTCACCATTCGGCCAACTCAAGTCATGTAACCTTAGGAATTACAGCATGATACATTTTCAAGTAGTTATCATGATTAGATGCTTTTATTAAGAAGTAATTTCCGCAGCATTCTTTAAATTGACTGATTTTGTGATTTACCTAGAAAGAAAAAGTAACTGCAGCATGAAGTCTCTCCTGGATAAGCTGTGACCTGTTTATACAGATTTTTACAGACAAACCCATTCTTTAAAACAATTTGACTAAATTAACCTAATCACCTTTGCTATTAACATTATAGTAATGGCTTTAAGAGTCATCTAGATGTGTAGCTCTGTGTACTTCTCGAAGTTTCTCCAGGAAAGGTTCACAGTATTGCATACGCAACCTCCAAATAAACAGAGAGCAGAACCTTTTTGCACTACCACCAGCGACACTCGGGGCTCTCAAAGCTGTTCACCTTCAGGCAGTAAGGCCACAGTGTCTTCACACTTACTGACTGCATTCAACAAATTCAACAATCCATTATCAAGGAACACAAGGGTTTCCAGGCAGATAGATACTGCCTTGCTTTCTCTAGGGTGCTGTTGCCAGAGAAGGTAGGTGCTGATTTCCACAGTGCTAGCAGAGAGAGAAATAATTTAATCACTGGTAAGACTACACTTCTCTACCCTCAGAGGCTTCTCTGAGCAGGTCTGCCCTGTTTTGGGTACCTTCATGCTGAATTTTTCAGTAGGCACTCAGTTTACCTCACGAGGACTCAGCAAACAGCTACTAAGAACAAAGTTTTAGGAAGAGTCCCCTTCCTTTCCCCCTTGCCTACACATATGTATCAATCAAGAGGCATTGAATATAGCTCCGCACTGACTCTTATAATCAGCACTGGATACATATCCTGAGTTCCTATAATTGTGGGCTTCATTCCACTGAGAGCTGTACGCTTTCAGTCTGTTTTGGTGGCTGCTGCTGCTGTTCATACTTCCTCGCTGAAAAAAAGAAACACCAATCAACACCAGTTATATAATTTATTTTATACATGTATATATATATGTTTATGCATGTATAGATATCTGCAAATATATATGTGTAAATATGACAATAGAAAGAGACTTAATATCAGAGAACGTAGTTTCACCACAGCCACACATGGGGAAGTTCCAGTCACCATTTGGAACTTCTCTCCTTTAGTGTTTGGCCTTGAAAATGCTGAACAGTAGGGTCATAGCAAAATGTCAGTAAATAAATGGCAGGGAACTATGATTCCATTCAGGTCCTTTCATTAAAATAAGTAAAATTAAAGACTATGGCTTCAGAAGTACTATTACAAATGACCTGAACAACTCATTAGTCACAAGGTTGACCTCCACATTGCTCATCTCCTCCACAATACACAGGCCACAAGCTAACAATTACATTGACTTCAAAATTAAACTGGTTATCAAAGCAAAGGGAGATGAAAGAGTTGTGTGCAGTGGTATAAGCACCATCAAAAAATGACAGCAGGCATCTCTACACAGGAAGAACATCCTATCTTGTTCCTACAGAATGCAATGGCCTGGTCTAAGAATCTTTATATCAATCTTTGCATTTAAAAGGTGGTTTCAGCTCATTAAGTATTTTTTCCCACATTACCTCTAGGTATGCACATATGGCAGATGTAAAGGAAGGCCACGTGTTTCTCTGAATTGGGCCTCTGGAATAAGAAGGGCAAGGGGCTCTTTCCTGCCTCCATCCTGACCTTCAACATTAAGATGAGTGTGGCAACACTTGTTGGTACAGTAAAATTCTCATTTATTTTCAATATATGTGGTTGAGTTACTCATGATTCCGCAGTCCTCTCAACATCTACAAATCCATCCACGTTTTGACAACATTCTGACATTCCAGACTCTTTCAAAGTTAAACATGGGATTCGTTTTGACATTTGCTTTCAGAGAACTGCACAGCCACTCTCTCCCTCCACACTTCCTCACACCTCAGTCCTTACAGCCCTGGCTGCTGCAGAAACCCTGCCCACATGGTGCCGCGGCTCTGCTCTGCTGTCCGCATCGCAAGCTCGAGGCCAGCCCTTTAAGAACGGACCCCAGTAGCGCCCACAGGCCCGAGGGAACCCCCTCTTCCCTCCGACTTACCGATGGAGTACATCTCCAGCTGCTGCCGCAGGCGGATCTTCTTCATGCTGTCGTAAAAGTTGGGCTCGGGCGGCGTCTCGGCGGCTGGGGGCAGGGTGAAGATGCGCATAATTCTCCTCTTGTTCCTGCGACGGGGGTTGGGGGGCAAGGCTGTGAGAGCTGTGCCCCTTGCACGTGGGGCCGGCGCGGCCGCTTCCCCCGCAGGGAGCCCCCGCTGCCCGCAGGAGCCCCCGCCCCGCCCGCCCCGCCCGCCGCCCGGCCTCCCCTCACCGCAGCGCGTTAGACAAGCAGGGCGAGGGTGGCCAGACCACCAGGCAGGTTACACGTGGTTGCCTATTCCACGCCTCGTCGCACCGAGTAGTCGTGGCGCGCCGCGCCCAGCGCAGCCGATGAGCCGCCGCGCCGCCGCCCGCACCCCGGCCCCGCCACGGCCGCCATTGGTGAGCGCGGCCGGCAGGGGCGGCCCTGCGGCCGCCCCGGGAAGTGACGTCAGGGCGGTGTGAGGCACCATCGCGGGGGGCCCCGAGGGGCGCCGTCGATGCTAATTAATACTAATTAATGCTAATCGTTAACTGTGTAACATCAATGCCTCTGTTTGCTAAAATTGTATGAACAGTAAAAAGTTTTGGTAGTTGGCGTGCCTGATTCGTGGGATACCACCAAGCACCTGGGCTTGTGTGACTCTGAAATAAATCACAGAATCTCAGAATAAATTAGGTTGGAAAAGACCTCTGAAATCATCGAGTCTAACCTATGACTGAACACCACCATGTCAATTAGACCATGTCACTAAGATGTCTAGTCTTTCCTTAAACATCTCCAGGGACAGGGATTCCACCACCTCACCACCTCCGTGGGCAGCCCATTCCAATGTCTGATCACCCTTTTCTGTGAAGAAATTCCTCCTAATATCCAACCTAAACCTCCCCTGGTGCAACTTGAGACTATGTCCTCTCATCCTATTGCTGGTTGCCTGGGAGAAGAGGCCAAGCCCCCCTGGCTACAATCTCCTTTCAGGTAGTTGTAGAGAGAATAATCAATGTCTCTCTCGAGTGTGTAATTATCTGTTTGTTGCACACTGGGTAAAGAATCCAATTTTTCTATACCATCTGTGAGGCCCTGGGGCACTTCCCCAAACTTTCATTTCTCCCCCAGCTACTGGACCCCTGGGGATAGGACACACAGAGGGGTCTGCTTCTCTCCCAGGGATATGGGCACAGGGGATATAAGAAGTCCTTTCTCCTTTGTGGTGCCAGTGTTCGAGGATAAAGGAGCAGATGGTTTGGGGAGCGAGAAGAACTGTGAATTCAGCAGCTCTGGGAGCCTCACAGGCATGGAGTCACCTGCCTGGGCTGGAGCTCATGCAGTGGCAGTGGAATGGTGGGATGTAGTTCTGCAGTGCGTGGTGTCGAGAGAAAAAGAGGTTCAGATTGTCACAAGCTCTTGCTTTTCACATAGGAACTGAATTTGACAGTTTAGGTTGTCAAAATAGAAACAGGGCTTTCTGAAAGGTCTTGCCTTTTTTTTTTTCTTTCCCTACGCCAAAGTGGGAGTTGCTGGATGTTCAGATGATGGAGCAACATAGCTTACTCCTATGCTCCATATGCTCCTGATGCCAAAAAGCACAATTCTAGGATAATGCTTTGGCAGAGCAAGCATTTCAGTTTAGAACCTTGAAAAGTTGCCTGAACTGCTCAATGAGATGCAGGTAAACTAGGATGGTTCTAACACACACATACACAAAAACTTTTTTCCTCCCCTACTGCCTGAGGTGACATATTTGAACCACATGAGAGGTTAGGTATGCTCTATACCCTTCCCCTTCTTTCTATCCACCTCTGCCCTGATACTTCCTTTTATCATATCTTCCTTCAGATAGTACATATATTACAATGTAGACACTAGGGAAATGGTTCATCTCCATTTGCTTTATGCATATTTGGGATATGTGCTTGTGTTGCAGTTATTCGTCTTCATGCTTTACAAGAAAATAAGGGGGAAAAAACCAAGTATTTTTTAGTGCATGATTTATCTAACCTATGTCAAACATTCAGAATTACACCTCCTGTGTCCAGGAAATGCCCTGACCCCTTACTGTGTGGAAGGAGTCAAGACACCTCGCTTGGAAGGCACTTGCTTGACAGATGTCTAACCTGGGAAAACTTTTTGGGGGAGCTGCGTTCTCAGTGTAAGATGTGCCAAGTCTTTCTCTTTTCATGTATGAAACAAATTCATTTTAAGAGGCCCCAGATCAGGACATAAAAGGATATGAGTGAAAATGACAAAATAAAAAAAAAAAAACTAAGGCATTGTTGTCATGAGAAAAGTTCCTTGCCACACATGATGTGGGAAAGAAGGATAGACCAGCAATTAGACATAATTCTAGGTCATTAAGTTGGGATGGCACCCATGCACAGAACTGTGGAAACCACTAAGAGAGAGAAAAAAAAAGTCACTTATGCAACATGACAAAAGACAGTTAATTAAGCATGGTTTCACAGGGATCTTAAACAGTTTCTTGTGAAATTGAGGGTTTTTGTTTGCTTTTTTAGTTTGTTGAACCTTTTTGCTAACAGGCTTGACAAGAAAGTATTACACATCTTTGGAAGAAAAGTGGAAAGAATAAACATAAGTAACTTGGGGGCTCTTTATATTTCATTACTATCTCTAGACCTCAGCTGAGATCAGGTTCCCTTGGATGAAGTGTAGAGAAGCTGTATTTAAGCTGTAACTAAAAGCAATTTTTGTATTAACCCTACAGGTTGCTCTGGACAACTCAGGAAGGGGCTGGAATGCCTCAGGACTCTGCACGCAGCTTCCCATCCAGAGGAAACCAAGGCCTGCATCCATAAAGCATGACTTCAGGTCCTGGGATTTTCTCTACAGCCTCTAGCACACAAAAACAGACTTCACCTCACTCAGCAAGTGCCTGGTTCATTTGATTTAATGAAATGCTTGATTTAAGTCTCAGATAATCCACCCACCCCCAGCCTAGAAGACAGGCAGAGACAGAGTTTCTTCTCCCACATACTCCTCTGAATTTAGCAAACGTGAATCAGGGGGGAGGATAGGATTAGACTGAGGAGCACATCTGGTACTGCACTGTGTGTCAGCCTGGCAAACCTGAGGAAAAGGGGTGATCTTCCATTTACTGGCCTGTAGAAATAGGAATTCTGGGGGTGCAGGCCTTCTGCATGACTTCCTTGAAGAATCTGGTTCAAATAGCAAAGTTGGTTGACTCTTAAGCCTATACGTTATCTTCTCCTAGTACACTGTTATTTCCTCTTATAGCTTGGGCTTTTGTTTCAATCTTAGGCTCCTAAAGCACGTTCAGAAATGGGAATGCAAGCTGCTGTTGAACTTGGTCAGAGCAGAGTCAGGCCTTGAAATTGTCATTATCTGTACAAGAAATGGTGTGACCTGTCTGTGTAGATTATGTAGCATATTTATTTGTAGCTTGGATGGTATGGGAAGGGATAACCAATTCTTGTGTATGCTGTTAATGCATGAAGACATGAGTTGTTTTGTATTTTCTTATACTAAAGCTGCTTGTAGGGAAAGGACTGTCATTTTGTGCTGTGCTTTTATAGCATCTGACCTCCAGGATCCTAACCTGTGACCGAAGCATATAGGCACCAGACTAATAATATATAATATGTGGCATTGGCATAAGCTAAATTTACTTAATGAAGCCCCAAGCTTAGTTGCTAGATTTTCATCATTACAGGCAAATAATCTTGGGGTTTTCAGATGAGTTAGACCCTGCCCCTCCCGCCCCCCTACCTCAGGAACGAACTCTTGGAGAGAAAAACACATAAAACTTACAACTTCTACAAAAGTGGGAACTTTGTTCATTCCACAAAGAAATACAGAGTGCACTTGATAAAAGTACCTACTTTGGTCTCATAGATTTATCAAGAGAATTGCTGAAAAGGGTCTTCCAGCTCTTCAGGGAAAGAATTTGCTTTCCAAAAGTCGTTAGCATCCAGCAACTACTTTAAATTTGACTGAAAGCTACTGAATGTTACCAGTTATGAAAATCCAGTTACTTCATATCCAAAATGTGAACTGGAACAGTAAGCTTGGTCTTTTGAAAATTATGGCCAAAGAATCTGTTTGTGTGTCTATATATAAATATATAATTTTTAATGGATTTTGAGTTACCCAGAGCTAAACAGAATCAGAAATTGCTGAGACATAAATATCACTCTAATGTAAATATATTCATCATTTAATCCTGATAAATACTGGATTATAGACTTCTGAACAGAGACTGACAATTATTGGAAATCATGTGGTCATCTCAAATATACAGTACCTCAATTTAAAAAAACCCACACAATCCTTTTTCTTTTTTAAAAGCACATCTAGCATATAATTTATTTGGTTGGGCTCAACAAATATACACATTATATCATGCTAGAAGAACTTGAGAACCACTTTTTT
This sequence comes from Manacus vitellinus, assembly GCF_001715985.3. NCBI lineage: Eukaryota > Metazoa > Chordata > Aves > Passeriformes > Pipridae > Manacus > Manacus vitellinus. Next base: position 40,873,704 of record NW_021938789.1, on the reverse strand, counting down.
CTTGTTCCCAGGGTCTCTTGACTGTTGGTAAGACATTACAGTCATAATGATAGAATCAGTTTACAGTTGCAAATTCTGCCAAATAGCTCACAAATTATATTTGGCAAACAGCACTGCCTCTGTTTCACAGAGATAATGATCTGATGTTTTGTTTATGTGGCACCAAAGGAAAATATTATTTTAGAGCTTGTGACAGAATTTCAAAAAGTTTGTGTGGCAGTATAAACTTCTGCTACATTTAAAAGTTATCACTGTATTAAATGAAGAGTAACAAAGATTTTCAAAGTATCCTTCAAAAAAATCAAACAAATGTTCAATTAAATACATTGTGTCCATTTTATTTTCTCAGCATTTACCCTGACCCATATAGCAGCTGGTGTGGATATTCATGCACTACTCTTTACCTCTGACAGTGTCGAACATACAGAGGAGTCGCCATGTAGGCTGCTCACCTTTACAGGATTCAGTGTTATAGAAGTGCTTTTAGGATGTGGTCTGAAACCCACTGCACAAAATGGGAAATACTACATCAGACTTGACCCACCTAGAAGCATGCAGCCAGCAGGTGGTTTGGAAAGGGAAACAGAATAACCTTGAGAGTGCTGTTCTTTGGATGACTCTGAAAAGAAAGAGACAGGAGCAGTGGGTTTGAACTGAATGTGGGACTCTGCTCTAAGACAGGTGGTTTCTATTCTGTAAGCTGTAACCTACCTGGTAAAGGCTAAACTTTACTGGTAAATCCACTGGGAATTTTCTTCTGGCAACAGCACTGGACCAAGAATAGAACATACCATACCAGCAGTGGATCCAGGTGCCCTGACACAGTTGGAAGCCAGCCTGTCAGCAGGCTCAGCTAGCATGCCCTAGGTCTCCCTGTCTCCTCTACTGCTGGCACAGTAGTGTCCCAGGAAAGTTCAGTCCAGGAACCAGGTGCTACTTCTTGAGTCTGGGAGGTGGTTTCTGCTTTGATTCGTTGTCTAGTAGCTGGTTGGGTGAGTGTGGGTAGGATATGCTGTGGGATTGCTGCAGGGATGGCAGAGGAGGCATTGCCCGAAAGGGAAGGGCAAGGTGGTTACAGGCACTGACCTCAGCAAAAGGGTTATCCTGTTTCTGGAGAGGGGCCAGACCCAGGGCCTTTATCTTGGTGATGACAGCAAACCAAAGACCTGGAATGACTGGGATCATATGTACCTTCACACTGATCACCTTGGGTGGTTTGGGGAACCTCCTCTGGAGTTTTCTGAAGGAGATAAGCACCAGTAGCTGTCCTTCTCCTTTTGCATCCTTGTGCAGCTTCTTTGACTGGACTTTTGGGATGGAAAAACGGGGATACAAAAGGAAATATGGCAATAACCATCCCCAGAGAAGTATCTTTTGTGGGAAGAACAGGGAATGTGGGACCCTTGATCTGAGCCTGAGATAAAAGCCATCAGCTGTTGTTGAGGTTAGGCAGAGCTGTGGCAGTGGTCTTAGCAGGGAAAGTCATATACACTGGTCTAGAGCTGGCTGGGGAGTGGATGAGGAGAGAAGGGCTTGCAGGCTTCCAGCTGTGAACAGGCCTCCTCCTGCCCTTCCTCTTTTGATGTTTTCCACTAGACATACAAGAGCTGCTCGCACTGAGGCAGCAAAGTCCCTAAAGATTTATCAAAGGCTGTCATTGGTGGTAAAAACTGGAATGCCCAGAAAAGAGAATTGGAAAGAGGGGAGTCAACAGCACGCAGGGCCGTCCTGCCTTCTCCCCTCTCCATGAGGCCTTGTCTCTTCCCTTTAAGGGAAAAGAAGCTGGAACTGTGGGAAGGACTGGATTCATGCAGTCTTGAGATTGCAAAAGGGATTAGCAGGGAAGGACAGAAAGATGCATAAGGTACAAATGTGTGATTTTACCGAAAGACTGGAAGGAGGTGACATGCAAACAGTACACAAATACCATGAGCAAGTTAGAGGTGGTAGCCCCTTCAACTGGCAGGTGTGGCTCTTATAACACCCCTTATGTCTATCTGTCTCGCTACTTTAAACTCACTAATGCAAACCCAATGAGATCTTTATGGAAGTTTGTTAGGAAAATACTGGCTTCAAGGGCAGATTCTGGCTATGTTTGGGCATGAGAGGCTGCAACTGCTAATAACTAAAGCTAAACTGACCTTCATGCTGCCATCTAGTGTTTCCTCATAGACAGAACCAACATCCAAAAAAAGAAACTTTGCAGCTCCATAATGCTGTATTCAGAACAAATGTAATTTATTCCTGATGAAATACAATGCTGGACAACACACAGGAGATGGAATGGGTAAGAGACATGTGGAGAACCCACTGCTCAGGGGGAATGTTTAGGGAGACATGTTTTCTTAAAACATTTGTAATTATTTCATCCAGGAACAGAGAGAGTCATCTCCACTGCAAGATGATTATTCAGCAGCAGAATCTGTCCTCACTTTTTTCACTCTGTGAAACTAATATGGCTGTTTGTAAGGTGCAACAGCACACAACAGAGAAAGAATCCTGACAAAAGCTAGTCTTAACTGAGAGAGACTAGCATAAGAAGCTTGGCAGGTTCTTCTTGCCTGTCCTTGCTACTCTCATAAACAAACAAATGGGATGTTTATTCACAGTCATCAGATGCTGATTTTCCTTTCAAGTGTACATGACAGCTAACAAAAGGTAACAAGTTATTGTGGGTGGAACATGCAAAAGATTTGACTCTTGGCCCTTCAAAGCTTGGTCCCTGGCTTTGAGGAGCTGTAACAGGACACTCTTCCAGCTGTTGCACATCCTGGATTCATGCTGGAACTGTAGAACTCTAGCCTTAATAATTACAACTCAAGAGTTCATGGGCTGGATGATGCATTTACAACAGATAGAGCATTCTTTTTCCCCAGACTTCTTTTAGGTGTTTTGAGTCGAAGTTCAAAACAAACCCGAAGCATCCAAAATCGCTACTCTCTTTTGAAGACGCTGTCTTCTGAGATTTGCCTCCTGACAACCTGAGCAGGAAAGCTGCAAGGAAAGACTGCACAAGTGAAAAAGGGCAAAAGTCAGCTAATTCAAGGAAACAGACTGTCCAGAGGGGAAGCCATAATCAGCAGCCTTTAAAGGGCTCCCGAGGGCATTGTATGATATCAGGTACAAATTTACTAATTTGCAGGAAAGTTTTCCCATTTATAATAAAATTTTGGTACCAGGATTTGAACATTATATATGTGAACTGACTGCATGTTCTCAGTGCAGTCATAATGCAGCTTGTTTAGGTGAAGAGAAACAGCAGCACAGAAAAGAATAGAACCAAAGTCTTCAGCAGAAAGGACCATGTACTTCTCTGCTTACAAGTTAAAACACGCAAGTGGTCTCAGGTCCTTAGATCCTTAAAAGACCTCATCCACAGCACAGGAATTCCTCATGTGCGCAAAGGTAGAGTCCACATTTCTGAATCACACTATTCCTGTTTTTTCACCAAGAGGACAATTGCATCCCAGACCCCAGTCCCATCAAACTGAGCCTACTGCTGGATTAAGGCATCATTATTCTTCCTCTCCAGCTGTTGGTACCAGGCTGTAACACCTATGTAGGTACCACAAGCCTTTTCCTAACACATCGAACAACGCTGCCTTTTAGCAGTCTTTTTTTATGCTCAGTGCTCTTTGAATTCACACCAAATAGAGTTGTATGCCTGAATACAGGGCTTTTCTTTTCCAAACCTTGTGTTTAATGCTCATTACTATGGAAGGAAGTCACATTCTCTTTCAGTTCCTTGTTCTCCTCCCTTCCATTGAGTCATGATGACACTCAGCAAGGATAAGTGAATGAAAAAAAGATATGCTTCAGCTCTCTTCCAAAGTGTTCAGGACTTCTGTGGATTAAAAAAGAGCAAGAGACTCCTGTTTTACAGCTTCGTCTCTAAAGAGCCCATCTGAGAATACCAAGGGACAAAGGCTTGAAAACCAAGAGCATATGTCTGTAAGCAGACTCTTCAGGATCTGCATCATCTGCTTGCTTACAAAAGTAGCCACATGCTTGCTGGTGTGGGATACAGGGACAACAGAGCAACGGCCATATGGCTCCAAAAACAACCTATTCCCCATCCAGCATGGAGAGACTGCCACTGGGGCTCTGGCACTGAGGCTTACCAAAATCTGAAGTGAACTGGGATACTCCTTTCTGAGTGACCACTGTTTTTACTCCATGGGAAAGTGGATGAGGGCTTTGTGGATACAAACGGGCCAAAGCCACAGGAATTAGCACAAAGCTTGTGGGGGGCATGCCATGGTCTCTGCTCCCCCATCCTCTGCCAACCAATTGAGGTGGACTTATTTTTTTTAATTATTTTTCAAGATATTTTTTGTGTAAATGTTGCAAAAGAGTACTTATTATTTTTTAAGGAACAAATTTCCCCTGCACCCACACAATTTATTTTCTCTCTCTCCTCCTCTTCCAATAATAGATTAAACATACCAATGGGAAGCTTGCAGAGTTCTAGGATTGGGTAGATTTATTTTTTTTTAATCAAAAGGTACGAGTTCAGTTGTTCTTTTCTTCTGAGTTCTGGGCACAGAGGCTTCGCCCTTCAGATAATCTACATAAATAGGAAGGACATCAACTTCAGTATGTTGTTTGCCTCATGATTCACTATAGCATTTCCCTAGTACCAGGCATGGCTGCCTCTCGAATAAGCAGAGTTAAAACTTTCCTGTAGGTGTCTAAGACCTCTCGGGCAGAAGGTCGTTCCACCGGGTCCTTCTTCTTACATGCTGCATGGATGTCAAACAAATGCAGTCGTACAATGTCACTTCCTTCAACATGGCCCAACAAAAAGTTGGAGACATCTGGGATTTTCCAGATGTCTGTTTTCTCATCATAAGGAGGCATGAGGTCATCTTTGAATGGCACATCTTCTCCATAGGGCCAACGCTGCTCAGGAGCTACAAACTCACCCTGGAGCTCCCGATGACCGCACTTCACCAGTCTGCCAGCACTCCTGTTCACAAGAGGCAAAGCATCCAAATCATTCACTAGGATGTGAAAGTCACTTGTCAGGAGATACTGAGAGAGGACCTTGTCCAGGTCATTCGAGTCGCACATCACTAAGGTGCCCAGAGGGCTGCTGTGCAGGTAACGAATGACACTCACATAGTCTATAGCAAGCATCAACCTGTGATGCCAGGTGTTCATGCTCTTGTATTTGGGAATGTGTAGAGTTTCATTCAGACCCCTCAGGGAGCCAAGAGGATGGTACTCGGTGAGGATTGTGAACTGCTGCTCACAGTAGCCAAGCAGCCGGACAACGTGCTTGCTCTGCAGTGCTTTCAGCATCTTCAGTCCATGGAGAAAGTCCTCCTTCAGCTCTGAGTTGGTGAGCTGCGAAAGGACCACTTTGTTTTCCTTCCACTCAGAAAGAAAGACCTGAGAACGCACAAGAGACACATAAGACACATGGAGAGCCTTCTATGAACTGCTACCAGCTGCTGCTGACCTCTGACTATGATGTTTAGTCACAACTGCAAATTGCAGTTACCAGGCACAGTCAGCCTTAGGTAGGGCCATGTACCTGCCACAGCAAGCCCTTACCGATGTCATAATTACATCACGATTTCCTAAGTTTTCTTTGAAATGGGCAATGCAGGTGAGTTATTTCATATCACCCAAACAGACAGCCTTACTCTGCCATGATTGTACCATGCTCCACAAGCACTTCACTGATTTCTTTGATTTTGCTCGTGTAACTGGAAGTCATTTGGTATCAGAGAGGTGGCCCAGGTCATGCTCTCCTACCTGTTCAGTTCACCTTATCAGTAGCCATATGCTCCTGGATGTCTACAGTAATTAGCTGCTGTGAGGATAGTCATAACAGCAGTATGGGCACTAATTAGCCAGCAAACTGTGAAAGCCCATTATCTAGGAGAGAAGAAAGGAAAACCAAACTCACCTTTTTCACAGCACCTTCACCAACACATTTGAGTTTCCTGACTTCCCTATTTATAGCCTCGCAGGAAAGCCACGGGGAACAATTTTTCACTGATCCCAGTTTGAAGTGCCCAAAAGGGCAGAGGCTGGGGTCCGTTTCAGTGTGTCCCAAAGAATTGTAAAACTTGTTGAGGTAGAGGTAGAGAAGGACATTAAGGAGCAGGACGGCCACAAGAAGTAACGCCAGCGAGATGGACGACACCTCTCTGGGAAGAAACTCTCTCCTAACGAAGTGCGGTTTTTTTTCCATGGCCTTGCCCTCTGCATTCTCCGTGAAAGACGGAGGCTAAGCAGGACCCTCTTCCCAGCCCGGGGATGGACGCCTGTGGAGTTTTCTCAGCGCCGGCAGCCCAGCCGCCCCGCAGACACCTCCGCCCCGAGCCTGCAGCCTGC
>NW_021938789.1:40766857-40866776 GCF_001715985.3 Manacus vitellinus | reverse complement strand
TCGGCTTCTCTGGCGTCTCCCCGTGGCTTCGTCAGGTTGCTTCGCTCCGGTTTTACCTGCGAGCAGGACGCGAAGAATTCCCGCAGCAGGAGCTGCTCTAGCCCCGTGACAGCTTCCCTTGTTTTTGCCACTATGCGAGGCAGGACCCCCTTTCACTCTCCTTTGGCACTAATGAGCTCCCTTCACCCTCTTCTTCCACAGTGCTTGTATCAGTTCCTGGCGTTTGTCCCACCAAGCAACGAGAGCCTGAAAAAGCCAGGCACGGCGTCGGTAATGGTTGATACGCAGCATCCACTCACCCTGATGCTCAACAGCTCTGTGGGTGACAGAGAGCTCTGCAAGTACGTGGCCCAGCCCCAGGGAATACATGAATAACTCTATCCTATATTTTGTATTTTTTTTTCCTTGGAGGCATATGACTACTCACACACCCTTTGTCCCAACTGTTTAGACCTAGAGTTCAGTCTTTGTCCCACTGCTGGAACTGCGGCATACATTGTAATTGTGCTGAAAGGACATAGGTGCAAGCAGGAGCCAGAATGGTGTTCACTGAGGCAGCATGTGCAAGCACCTGGTTTCTCTTGCAGGGAGTCTGTAGTTCAAGAAGACTAATGATGGCAGTGCATGTGTGGTAAAAAATTGGTGTTGGGCTATGGGAGGGTAATGCTTGGCAAAGACAAGGTCCTTGCTGGATCATGCTGTTAGTCCAAGTTTTTGTCTTGCCTGTCCTAAAGCATTAGGGCTCACAGCCCCCCTAAATGCTGCTGTGGTACCTGCATGTAGTGGTGGCGGCTCAGCAAGTTTAATTTTTTTTATCCTTTGCAGGATTCAGTATCATTTTGGAGAGTTTGGCAATTATTCCCTTGTGGTAAAGGCCCTAACTGCAAACACGGAAACTGTTTCTTGTGACCTAATCATCAATGAAGGCCCTATCAACAGCTACCTCCGTATGTAATGCTCTATTTTTCTCTTTAATTCTACAACTTGCATGTCTCCCAGAAGAACCACCTTCCTAAGAAGCCTGTGCAGCCACTCATGCTGTGCTGAAGAGTTGTCATGGGCTTGCCTCTCTTCTTTCTCAACATCTCGCTTCCTTATGTTATACACCCATCTTGAGGCATTGACCAGGATCAGGCCATATATCTTCATGTGATATATGGTATGCCCACAACCTTTTTGCTGCAGGGTTTAGTCCAAAAAAATCAGTGGGTATGTGTCCAGAGGGAGATACTGTCATAGCTAGTTTGTTTCCCCGCGTGTTTATGTATGTACACAGAATCCTCCCTCTTCTTCCCTCTGTCTTGCTTCTCAAAAAATTGGAAACAATTCCCACAGTGTTTGGATTTTTGTTTGTTGTTGCGGTTTTAATTTTAAACCTGACATTTTTCTTTTTTTGTTCATCTCTTTTCCAGGACTGTTTCAAACTCTTGACTACGTCTCTTCCATTCTTCTCCTTTACATTGCATTATTTTTCAGTCTTTCCAGTTTCCCAGCTGTAAAGAAAAATTCTCCATGCTTGCAAACTTGGTGTATTGTCCACTCCCCTGTCTCCTCCATGTTGAGGCTGTTTCAAAATCTCTATTTTTATTCTTCAGAATATATAGCACATCAGCTCTTCTCTCACTATTGCCTTGTGATGCAATGCAGTTCTATTTTTACCTTTTTTATGCCAACATGTGTAGTCCCTGAGCTGCACTTTGAAACTAGCCTGCTTTTGTGTTGGGTTGTTCTGGGGGTTTGTTGTGAGGTTTTTTCCCTCTGGAACTCAGGCTAGGGATGTGTATTGCATGGAGAAGGTGGTGTGATGATTGGTGGGTTGGGATTTTTGTCATGTTTGTGTCATGCTTGGCCAAGCCCAAGTTGCGGAATGATTTTATTAGATCATTTAAAGAGTTGTGTTCTTCTCTTTCTGTGTAGCTATTCTCTTTGCTTTCCTGGTTTACATGGGGATCCTTGCTGTCCTGATTGTTGGGCGCCTTTTTATGAAGTAAGTGAACAGAAATTCCTCCTTGCACATGAAGTGGGGCCACCAGTTTAAAAACATGCGAGAGTGTGGTAATGCTTCAGAGTCCCACTTGTAGCCCTGCTTGCAGATCATCAAATCCTATTATCAGGTTGCCATGTGCAAGTTATGCTGTAGTAGCTGTCTGTGCAATAATAAATGCACAGCAATGTGATTTTGCTTGAGGGATATCTTGCAGCCTTGTTAGCTTGTAAGCAGAGCAGTTACTGCAGAGCAGCTGATGTCCACTGTAAGCTCATGCACACTCTACCTCACCCTCCTATGACTTGTTCCTGGGTCTAGCCTGGAATCACTAAGCAAAGTCAGTGGGACCTAAATGTGTGTAGCATATGCAACCTTCCACCTTGTGTACTTCATGGCATGAGTCATCCTTGCCTGTAAGCAACTCAAGAATAAAACCCCCAAGCCTGAGCTTGTCAGTGTAATTACACAGCTGGACTTAATTGAGATCCTAGGTACTGGCTGAATGTCAGTACCTGTGTGAGCTGTAAAAACAGAAATAGGGACTGTCCCAACTTTTGATTTATGCTGCTAAATAGTTGCTATTAAAATGAAATTGACTCTAAAGTACTTCTTGTTTTGTTTCGTGTTTTAAACTGTTACTAATTTTCAGAATTGATCCAGTCAGAAACTGGGTTTACAAGAAACTGAACCCCAGAGAAACTGATCGTCTGATTAATTCTGTGAGTGACCACACTATCTTTAGTTTGCATTCTGTAGTGTTTTCATCTCTGAGGAAAACACACACTATTTGGACATCCGGAGACTTGTTTGTTACTAATCATCTTCCCTTTGGCGTGTTCCCCTTAGCAAATCTTTTCTTGATGTCCGAGGCAATTTTATGTCAATGAAGAGTGTTTAGAATGGGTTTCCATGCAAGTTTAGTGGATTCCCTGTAGACCTCTTGCAAGTTTTGAACATACAGCTTTGTGCCCTCTTTAGTTCCCTTGAAGCAAACGTGTTGGTGAAAATACTGGCCCCTTCTGGCATAGTGTAAGGGAAGGGAAGAAATGACACCCTTCATGTCTGCTTCCCACACAGCAGGAATTTTAGCAAAAAACTGAAGCCTAAATTTCTCTGGTACCCCTAGAGCTGGCATTTCTGTGTGAACCCCGTTTTGTACTAGAATGTAGATAGTTCATCACAGTCTGGACTTCACATCTAGGCCAAACCTGGTCCAAACCCATCTAGAATAAAAAGACTTGGAAGCAGAGCTCTGCAGCAATTCTTGTAGTTTTTCATCTCTATAGCTGTGATGGAGTGGTCTGCTTCTTTATGCTGTCACTGAGGCTGATCAGAGTAGTTTAGGAAACTCAATTGCAAAGAAGCCACTCCTGCATTTAAAAAGATTCATTTTCTGCTAGTTTAGCTCTCAAAGCAGTCTCACTGTGGTGTCAGACAAGTTCTGATGGGATGGGATGAATCCTTTTTGAGGGTCAGCAACTGGATTTGCTCAGCTCTGTTGTAAAGCAGTACTCACAGTGATGGCAAGTCTTTGGCTGATTTGGACTGGACCCAACTCTCATGAGTCTCAAGCACAGGCTCTTTTTACTGAGTTATTGTTTCTACCTGGTCAAATGTGGAGTATGGAGCATCTGCAATCATTATTGCAGTATGGTGGAGCCAGGAAGAGGTTATTGGTAGCAAGTGAGGAAACAAAAGGAAGACAGGGAGAATAAAGACAGAGTTTGTGAAAGTTTGGAGTTTGCTGACCTCTGTTCCCTAGGCAGCTGGTGCAGCTGCTGACTTGCTCTTCATGTCTCTGGTTTTTTCCCAAAGGAGCTTGGATCCCCAAATACAACAGACTCCATTAACTGTGATCCTGCCCCGCATTCGTGGAGCACAGCCTCTCGGCAGCGGCTGCATTCCCTGGACACATTCCGAGGGTGAGCATAAGATCTTGCTCAAAAGCATTCCAAGGGGAATGAGGTTTTTCCAATGGCGGCTTGACAGTGTATGGAAATATATAGCAGATGGACAGTTCAAGGTGGTCTGTTTTACTTGGAAGTTAAGCAAGGTTTTAATTTCAGATTTTCCAAAACACTTTGCAGTTGATCTAGTCTGAAGAAACATTAAAGTTGTGATAGAGGGTGGAAAAGAACAACATGTGTTCAGTGTGAAAATGCTTCGTGAAGGAGCTTACTTCAGTTCGCTGCCACCCGTGATCTTTGAAACACTGCTTCCTGCTTGGTAAAGCTGGAAACCTTGTTGGAAAACTTGGAGATCTTTCTTTAAAAATAAAATAAACCAGATCTCACAGTTAGAAATGTTTTAGTGGGGGTAAACAGTAACTTTGTGTTCATATATATGTATTCCATTGACATGCAATACTTAGTGTTTTCTTGTCTTTTTAGGCTCTCTCTTGTAATTATGGTGTTTGTTAACTATGGAGGAGGAAAATACTGGTTCTTCAAACATGAGAGTTGGAATGGTAAAGTACAATTGAGACAGTTAATCTGGGTTTTAACTGCAGCAGTGTCTAGGTATGGTTAGCATTGCAGCTGCTGCAGTGAGCTGTTGTTCAGCTGAAGGCTGGCATGCTGTGCCAGTTTGCCTCTGCAGGGTGTCTGGCCTGTCAGGTTAATGGACAAAGAAGTGTATGGTCCTGCTCATCACACAGCAGCGGGATGGTTTCACATCACAGTCTGTGTGTAACCTTTTCATTTGTCACAGAGGTTCACATCTTCAACTTTTCTGTGTTAATGACCACAGTCAAGCTGATGTTGCTCAGTGCTGTAAAAACATAATGCCTTGACTGACAAGCTGATGGGGAAGGAGTTGGGCGTTGTGGTGCCCCAGTGGAGAATAGCAAGGATCCCATTCCTGAAATCTTTTCCAAGGCACAGCAATGAGTTCTGACCCTCTTCATGAAGAGTGGTAAAAGCAGTGAACCAAGATGATTAGCTCTTTATAAGTTTTGTTTGTAACATGTTTTAGATTTGGGGACATCAAGTAATTGCAAGCAGTCTGCAATTCCTCTAGAATCTCAACAATAATATTGTTAAAATTTAGGGAGGGTTCAAGGTAAATAATGTGCTCCTTCGTATTTCTCTGTAGGATTAACTGTGGCTGATCTGGTGTTTCCATGGTAAGTTTTCCTGAAGAATACTTCTTGTATGAAGTGATTCTTTATGTTAAGGGTTGCAAGCAGGACATTGGGTGCACCTTGCCTCCAAGTAGAAATGTATTTGGAGGGGTGAATTTGTCTTGAATCTGCCCCTCCAGGTAACCACAAAATCCTTATGAACCAGTAGAAAGTAGAAGAGCTAAGTGTTTTTGCTTCCCCCCATCCTCCTTCCTTCCACACACAGTGTCATTGGGAGGCCCAGGATTATTCTGCCCATGGAAGTGCAGTGTCCCTGAGAAGCTCATTGTCATGCTTCTGTGTTGAAGGTGGTCAGTCTGGCAAGATTCAAAGCTGGATTGGTGTCCAGATAGCCAAGTACATTTTGGATTAAGCTAATATTTCTATAACCAGACAATGATCTTATGGGGAAGCAGTTATCCCATCTGCCCCTAACATGCTTCTCTACACCAGTTGTGGTTATTTTTGGAGGTGGGAGCTGGTCTTGGACTGTAAACCTAATCTAGAGGGGAGGACTGGGTCAATTCTGAATCTGAATCATAGATTTGCAGCTTGTGTTTTACTGTTCTGAAGATGCTAATTTAATTTTGAGTAATGGAATTTTTCGGTAGCATATGAATTGCTGGAAAAAGACCAGAATGCAATTACAACCCTGCCTCAACTGACCACTGAAAAAGGTGGAAGGGTCCCATAGTGCAAGCTCAGTAGCCTGGGAACAGAGGAAATAGAATTGTTCAATTTCACTCAGTGAAATTTTGTTGGGCCAGTGAACTAACTTTGTTAGTTTTAGTGTTTGCTGTCACACAAGTGTAATGAGACGTCAGTCAGCTCCATTTTCCATCTGGTCTGTTCTCCAGGTTTGTGTTCATCATGGGGACATCAATAGCGTTGTCACTGAGCTCCATGCTGAGGTGGGGAAGTTCCAAGTGGAAGGTGCTCAGGAAGATCCTCTGGAGGAGTTTTTTGCTAATCCTGCTGGGAATCATAGTTGTCAATCCCAATTACTGCCTTAAACCCTGTGAGTGGAACTAGCTCCTTTTCTTGCATTTCTGCAACTGCTGTTCCTGCCTCCTTGGCTAGGCTGTTGCAAAAACAGTGTCAGCCTTGCTGTACTGATCAGCTGTGTGGGGGCAGTTTGATGGTACCCTGTAGAGTGCTGTTCAGTTCTGCATTGATGCAATTCTCTCTGTCAGGCTCCTGTGCCAGTCACTGCTATCATCTTAGTAGTGACTTTCCCAGGATTATGATTTACAGAAGGTTGGGGTGGCAGGGTGGAGGTGTCCGTTGTTACCTGCAGATGCAGTGTGCCTCAGCTCTCCCTGGAGAAAGGGTAGCTTTCATATTTACAGAAGAGCCTGTGTTTACTCCTCTTTCACATTGCTTACATGTTTTCCAGTGTCCTGGGATAATCTGCGTATTCCTGGGGTGCTCCAGAGGCTGGGATTCACATACCTGGTGGTTGCTGCTCTTGAACTTTTGTTTACAAGAGCTGAGAGTGGAACCTGGGTGAGTTACGTGGGGAGATGACAAGTGAAACTGGAGTAAGGTTTGGGAACCTTTCCTCTTGTTTGGGCACAAAGAACACGAGAAATGGTAAGAAAACATGTAGCATCTTACCTGATATGTAGTGCAGTCTGACCTGGTAAAAATTTCGGGAAGCGTGCACCCTTCAGTGTCCCAGTCTTCATTTTATTCCACCTAGCTTTGCTGTATTTGAGGATTTCACAAATCCATTCAGATGGTGCTTAGAAGCAGGCATTCCTAGGCACTTTTGATGAATTTCCGTTGCCAAAGGGAGCCCAGGGACAGGCATCTCTATGCTCAATCCTGTGGTCTGTGTTTTGTCCAGCTAATTTGGCAGCGTTTTTTCACAGCAGGGGAAAGTAATACTGCTTTTTGGCCTTTTGAGAGTCTGTTTTCCCAAAAGGCTTTTGTTCTACTCATGAATCAAAATTCTTTTTGACATTTTCCAAGTTAAAAAACATTAGGGGCTTTTGTTTTGGTTTGTTTCTCCCATCCTCTCCGCCCTCCCCATGTAACTAAGTGTCTGGAAATCGTTTTTGAAAATGAAAGGTCTATTGGTAGAACCCAATTTTGTAATGACAGCAGCTCCCTCTTGTATCTGGGGGACTGCCTGCCAGGAAGTACAGGTTGTCCCCAAGGGCATGGTTCAAACTTGCCAGCTAACACTCCCTTTCCTCCATCTCATGCAGGAAGCATCGTATCCTGCTCTGCAGGATATTCTCCCCTACTGGCCACAGTGGATTTTCATTCTGATTTTAGAAGTGATTTGGCTCTGCCTGACCTTTTTGTTACCTGTGCCAGATTGTCCTAGGTAAGACTGTGCTCTTGGACTACTTTCTGTGGGGCATCAGATAGTTTTTCTTCTACTGAGTAGAAAGTACATTTTATTACCCATGGCAAAGGAATGGAGAGCTTTTAGGCCAGCAGCGTTAAAGGAAGCATTCACCATGTGAAAAAACTTTCTTTACTTTCTATCTAAAGAAGAAGATTAAAATCTCCCTGAGGTCTGTGTACAGCAATATATGATCATTGCAATGCCATCAACATGTGCCTCTAGCCAGAGAAAACACTGAGCATTTCATGTGCTGGGCCAGTAGTATGGAGCATACCAACACTGTGTGCTATAGCCTGCTTGCCTCTGTCCTAGGGGCTATCTTGGTCCTGGGGGCATTGGAGACTTTGGAAAGTATCCCAACTGTACTGGAGGAGCAGCTGGTTACATTGATCGTTTGCTTCTTGGAGAAAAGCATATATATCAGCATCCCTCTTCAGGTGTAAGTAGCTTTTGGTTTGTAGTATGAAGCCACAGGCAAGCACTGAACATACCTGTCAGGAGGGGCTTGGGAATGATACATACAAGGGGATTTAAGAGAAAGGAGATTGGTTGTTCAGGTGCCCTGTAACAACTGTTTTCTCTCTAAGGTGACTTACCAAACAACGATGCCATATGATCCTGAAGGGATCCTGGGGACCATAAATAGCATTGTTATGGCATTTTTGGGACTGCAGGTACCTCTTTTCTTTCTGGCTGCATGCAATAATGGAAAGATTTGAAGGAAGCTTGGAAGTGGGGAGGCAACTGGGTTTCTTTACTTATGACTGAGACTGGTTCTAACAAAAATTTTCCAGAGCAATGCTTTCAGGATGACAGCCTCAGGTGAGTGTCAGAGAAGTGGAACCTAACATGGCAGTAACTTGCATTAGATACACCTAGACTTTTTCTTAGTTTTTGTAAGGGATGGACACAAGAAGTTTTCAAAATATCCACCTGGAAACTTCGTTTAAGATTGGGCTTATGCTGGGAGTAGGCTAGCTCTGCATGTTGCAAAATAAGGCCAAGAGATGCATAGATTTCACAGCTCCATTTTAAGTGTTTTAAATATTAAAGCTGTGTTTGTTCCTCATTGCTAATTTTCTGCTTGATGTGCAGTGTTATCTGTCTCGCATGGGTGCTGAGTGTGCTCACCTTACCTGACTTGAGGGAGGCAGAGATCCACATTGGTGTTACCAACTCCAAAAGCTCACAGCTCGCCACTGTGTTTGAAATGCAATACCATGATGCTTTTTGATGCAGTTCTAGTTAGTCACTGCTGGCTTTTCTGACTGTGCAGCAGCTGTGAAGCAAACTGAAACTCTTGTGCTGAGAAAGGAATGTTTCCACATGTAGCACAGGGTACAAATTGGTTGGGAATATCTGTGGGGCAGAGCTTGGAACAGAAGTGTGACACTGAGGAATGAGTCATTAGGACACATTTCTTAATAGTGTATGAAAAGGAGCACATGCTCTGAGCAGGTCAGGGTGTGACATGGTGCTGTGGAGAAGCTGTTGGGGCTGGCTGTAGTGTTCCTTTATGCAACCCTTGCTAAGGGAAATGGAGCTCAAGTTACATTGTGTTTACCTAATAAAGTTGCTTCTCCCCTTCCTCAGTGTTAACATAGCAGGGGAGGGAGAAAAGGTGCACCTCTATTGCTGATTGGGTTGCATTTACTCATTTTCCTCTTCTGTGTCCATTCTTTGCAAAGAGTCCTCATTCTGAGCCTTTCAGCCACTTGGCTGATATAAATCCTATTAGTGTTCTCTGTCTTTGCTCAGGTAGCTGGTGGCAAATATAGCTGGCTCTTGAAATGTAATTACATTAATGGACATTATTTTTTTTAATTCTTTTATAAGGCGGGAAAAATTACTTTGTTCTACAAAGACCAGCACAAACAAATTATGAGTCGGTTCGTCATATGGAGCATATTAATGGTAAGTCTGATAGTTATGTAGCTCTTTTACAGACAGGCATTGTATTGCAGTGCAAAGTTAGTTAAACACGTTGCAATGGTTATATAAACTTTAGCAACTTTCTATTTCAGGGAATTATTTCTGCTATCTTGACAAAATGTTCTAAAGAAGAAGGGTTTATTCCCATAAACAAGAACTTATGGTAAGCAAAGAGATACAACTTTTTGTACGATTATGTTAAAGTACTACTTTACCTTTTGTATATTGAGATCTGTATCACATAGTTCTTTAACTATTAATCCTTCTACTGAAAATGTTTGTAGGTCAATATCGTATGTGACAACCACAGGCTGCTTTGCTTTCATCCTCTTATTGGTGATATATTACCTTGTGGATGTCAAGAAATTGTGGTCGGGTGCTCCATTTTTCTACCCAGGTCAGTTAAGATCACAGCAGGAAACATATTCCTTCCAATTCTTTCTGCACTGATACTATCCTTTTGCTTTCTACGCTTCCCTTGTCTTTAAAAGAGTAGGGATTTAGGATGAAGTAACCTGAAGGATTCCAGAATGATTAACTTGAGTGGAACCTTTGCATAGAACTGGGATACTTGAGACCAGATATTTAGGAGAGAGGGACAGTCAATTGTTTAAACAAGGCCTGGAAGCTGCTGTTGGTATTGCCTAATGACAGTTCTCAGTTTGGTCTCTAGTTAAGGTCCCAGTGAACAGCTGCCTAGTACAAAGCAAAATACCACAGCTGTTCATAATTGGTTTTGGAAAGGACTGCTGAGACTTGTGTAACTTAATGGGAAACTCAAAGGCCTGTCAACAGAGTAATACCACTTCTGAAGATTTGGAAGATGAAATCCCCTGGGCAGCTGTGTAGGTTCTGTCTCTGTGATTTTAGATAAGCATGTCTCCCAAAGTATCCCACTGTGGTTTTAACCACACTGGGCACACAACAAACATGAGTACAGAATGCAAACCCACACCAGAGGGGACCTTTCAGCAGCTTTGGTGTCTGGTATCTGGACAGGAAAATGGGTAGGGTGACAGCATGGTATCGTACCTCCTACCAGAAATCCCAGAGCTTTGAAGGGTAGTCAGCATTTGTTTGTTAAGGCAACAGATCTGACCAGATAGGTTGGCACTCGTCCTCCCTGAAGACAATAACTTATTATTCTCCTTATTAATACAATTGCAGGATACTGGTTGTGTTTTCAATTTAGCACAAAGGTTGTTTGTATTTCTTTGTAATAAATGTTTCGGGGAAGAGAACCCTCAGACTGTATTTGAAAGTGCACATATGTAGCATCTTTAGGGCAAGTAACATTAGCTGTTGTTGTCTCCGTGCCACTCTGTTTTATAAGCCTGGCACGCTTATAAAAGCAAGCCTGCTTGCTCTGAAGCAAACTTACCTGCTCTTTCAGATGGTATGATCTGTGCTTCCTTTCAGGAATGAACTCAATCCTGGTCTACATTGGACATGAAGTGTTTGAAAACTATTTCCCTTTTAAGTGGAAGATGCAAGACAGTCAATCCCACGCAGAGCATCTGACTCAAAACCTCACTGCGACAACTCTTTGGGTCTTAATATCATATTTACTTTACAGGAGAAGGATATTCTGGAAAATCTGATAGAGATGGTCAAAGTGTAGCAGGCCTAGACTCTGATGAGGCAAGTGGATTATCCTGAAATATGGTGGATTATCCTGGAATACTGCCACTCATGCTAGGCTGTATAATTAAAAAGGGATACTAGTTCACGTTTACAGTGCCATGGAAGTCGTCACCAAGACTTTTATGTGACTAAAGGGACAGTATTTTCCTATTTAGCAAAACCTTACTAGTCTGCTGTTGCTCTCTGTTTCCTGTCTTTTGTAAATATTTTACTGATTTCCCTCCTTCACATAGAGGAAGTGAACATACAGTTGGGCAGTCTAAGAGAGCCTGATGGTGTTCACGAAAGGAACTGCAAGGGATCCGGGTGGTGACTCAGGGGTTATCAGAATGGGCCTGTGGTAACAGTCCTTGCCTCTGACGCAGAACCTCCTGACTCAGGTGGTCTGGGGTCTGTATATATCCTTGGCACCTGT
The DNA here is from genome assembly GCF_001715985.3 of Manacus vitellinus. NCBI lineage: Eukaryota > Metazoa > Chordata > Aves > Passeriformes > Pipridae > Manacus > Manacus vitellinus. The sequence goes on along the minus strand of NW_021938789.1, from coordinate 40,855,318 downwards.
CACATGTCTGTGCCCCTCTGGCTACTGGCACACATTTATTTAACTTGGCCGTTGCCTCCACTCAGGAGCACTGGCAGCATCCTCAGCCCTGCACTTGGGTTGGTGGTGCAGTTACTGTCTGGGAAAGCTCTGTGTCAAGTGGTGCCCTCAGCTGATCATGCTTCATTATATTCTTCCAATTTGGCCTTGGACCAAAACCTTAGATTTAGGATCCTGCTGAAGCCTGCTGCCTAAAATCTCTTCTGTTGGCTTATTAATCAGCAGGCTGCTGCTACAGGTTTGCAGCCCATCTGTGCATGTTCTGGGCCTTTGTGTTACATACCTCTAGCATGGATGAAGTCCGAGTTTCATGTGCTACACTCTAGGAGTGCAGAAAGGCCAGTTCCTATTGCCTTTGTATAATCACTTGGATACTGCCCAATTTCAGTCAAAGCAATCCTCTTTCTACATGGATTTACTTAAGGGACCTGAATCTGAAAACCAAACTAGTGCTAATAAAAATCCTGAAATACCTTGCTGTGTTCTCTGTGTATGTATAAAGATGGAAAGAACTAAGACAGACACCTTAGTATTATGCTATGAAAAAAACCACAAACAAATAGAATATTACAGAAGACTTCTTATAAAAAGTTTTATTTATAAAGTTTGATCTATCCACATAAAAAAACTAAGCAGCGAACAAACTCTGAGTAGTGTTTGTGTACTGCAGAACCTGTAACTCATAGGGAACTTCTTTGACTCTGAACAAGTGATTTTCTACTGCCATGCTGCTTGTTCATACAATTAAGAGCCTTCCTCTGTCTCCGTAAAAGAAATGGCATCATGATCCAGTCCATTCAAGCAAGAGTTTGAAGCAGCAGTATTTTCTCATTAATGCAGAACCTATGCAAGACCACCATGAGATTTTCCCCACAGCGCGAGACCTGGCGCTCCATGGCCAGGCGGAAATCTTCCTTCACTCCTTTAGTTATACCCCGGGTAACTGTATGATGCCTTAAGCCATGAAGGAAAGAGAGACAGACAAAATAAAATAATTGTTATTTAGTGGACTACAGTAATTTAAAGGGTACTGCATGTCACTTATTATATATTTATTGTCCATATCTGAGTTTATATAACGAGAGTCAAATAATGAGAGTCAAATAGCCCATGCTATGCTATTTTTTAAAAATCATGTGTTTAGTAGCTTACAATTCGTTTAACAGAAGTTCCATTAAAAGTCTATGTTCTCACTGCTTTTACTACGACTGTTGGGGAGGAAATAATGTTGCTCTTTTGGCTAACAGGAAAATCTGTTCTCTCAACTGAGCAAGTACAGAGTTATCCTTGCTTGGGAAAGGAATATTTTTTTTTCTCTACTTTTGCTGCCCAGGCTGCTTTTTCCTTGGAATCACTTCTTAAATGGTTGGGGATGAAAGAAGAGTGGCAAGATGAACTTGCTTTCTCTGGAGGAAGGGTGCCACCATGAAGAGCAGAGGGCATCTTCTACCAGTATCAAAGTGCAGGAAGGAGCTATATAATCCTGGGGGCACTGATAATGCTTTGACTAACGAAAGGCATAGTGAACATTTCATAAAACCCAAATCAAGACAGGCTGTGAGTCTGCATCAGTAGAAGCCAGCTCTTATGGAGATTCTAGACACCAGGCCGGGATTACATTTATTCTGAGCAGAAGTTCAGGACTTGTTTTTAAACAGAACAAAATTGAGCAAGCTAAAGCAATGCTGGCTGGGGAAACTCATGGGATATTGCCCTGTTAAAGGCCGTTCATCTGAACAGCTCTTTGTCCTCGCACTGGCCTGTAGCACTCAACACCTAAATTTTGTCCTTAAAACAATGTTCTGCAGCACCAAAGCACTACACTTCACTAGCACTGGTCCAGAACTGGACAAGTAAGATCAAGACATTTTAACATCTACCTGCAAGCCCTACTCGGGAAGGGGAAATAAATATATGCCCTGGAAAGAGAGCCCTAACACTAGTAAAGGAGAAGGATAAACTAATTTAGAGAGAAAAGCACAATGCTAATGCTGAGACAAGTCCTGAGTCATAGGTAAGAAGGGAAGAGCTGGTCCAAACCCAGCAACCACTCTGAAAGACAAAAGAAAATAAAAAATAAAGAGTGAGGGCATCTATGCAAATCCAGAGATGCTGGAAATGAGAAAGGGAAAAATCTCAGAATTACTCTCACCAACTCTACCACCCAACTTCCACTTAAATAAGCAAGTCTGGCATTCGAGAAGAGACTTCTCTGCCAAAACAGTGGAGACTTCTGCAACACATGAAAAAGGCAAAGAGGAGACTAGCCTGGAGCTTATTGGCAATTCCTTATTGAGCTAGGCTAAGTGAAGCAAAACCACACTGAAAACACTCCAGCATATTCAGAGGTTATGGGATAAGTCCTGTTTTCAGTCCTTACTGTTTTAAACATTGCTGGCAGCCGAGTGCTATGGTCAGTTACAACCTAAAGCAGAATACACAACCTACAGCTACTGAGCGGGCCAGCGGCGCTTTGGAAGATGTGTGTCATGTTATAGCTGGAAAACAGAAAAGAGAATTCAGAACAACCTAAATAAGGAAAAGTAGCTACAAATGGATCCAGTAACCAGTATCTTGAGAAGGAAGGGCTATACTCTTGCTAATATATGATCAAACATCAGTATAACTTTGGAGTATTTCTACATTATTGTTTAAATTCAATAGTGATTATTAAATTGAGAGGACACGGATACTGGCAACTTATGGGAAAAAGAAAAATAAATGTTATAATAGAACAACATGGTTTGCCAGGCAATGTAGGCACAAATGAAGGGAAAAAAAAAGATAAAGATTAAGTAACAAATTGCTGAAAACCATGGGCAGTAAAACATGTTGACAAAACACAGCACACTATGAGTGGGGTTTTTCCACTTGGTACCTGTCAGCAGTCTGTATGCTGGGCTGTAGCACAGGTATGAATTCCTGCTGCAGTAACCCCATGGGAGGGCTAGAAGTCCTTTAAAAAACAGCAAATAGCAGCATTCAAACACCCACACACCAACTCCCCCTCCGGTGCAAAACAACTCTCCAGAAAAAGGAGCAACAAAAAAACTAGGGTGAGCTCACATAGCAATATGATCACTGAGCAGCCAAAGGGGTGCAGGACCCTAACAGCATCAAACATGCAAATATCCCCAGATTTCATTGCAAGGCTGTTCTACAACTGTGGTCTAAATACATACACATATTTTTGGAGTTACACTGGGGGAAAAGGACAGCAGCAGGTGCAAAACAATACACAGTTGTACTAGGATGAACTGTCATAGCTCTTCCTAGGAAGCATGTCAGCCAGAAAAGATTTAATCAGAGGAGCACTGCAGAGGATTTAATCAGAGGAGCACCAGAGCTTCCCTCCAGAGCTGGCAAGAGCATGTCAGCAATCTGAGAGAGATCACAACTTGGAGTAAAGGGGTTTGCTGCTGAGCCCAAGCCGAGTGCATGCACAGTGGGTATCGGCCAAGTTGAGTACATGACAGTGTTTGTTAAAGGTTGCCTAAGTATCTTTTCATTAGCCCACAGATGGCCTTTTTCACCTTTACAAATTCAAACTGCATAAAAAAATGGCTGTTAGAGGATGGCACAACGTCAGAGCACAAATGCCTGCTCAGAGCAACCTCCTATTTATGACCAGGGCCACATGAACTGACCCCCTAAAGGTGTCTCAGCTGAAAGACAGTTTGTCTCCTCCCTGGAGTTCTTATCTTTATGTGTTATCTATAACAATATAACATGTCCAACCTAGAGCAAATCCAATGCCCCACTTAAGAAAAAGAGAAATGAGAATTTTGGTATATAGCGTACAGGTCTAGTTTCTTAACCTAAGTCTTTCAAAATGTCACCTAAATCTTATTAGGCACCTGAGTACTGAGTGCATCATTCACCCCCACAGATGCTAAGAAGGGAGCAGAGAGACAAAACTCACACTTACATAGCTATAATACTGAGTTAGGTGCTTACCTTCAGATCTCACAGATGGGCATTTTCATTATATCTATAATTTATTAACAGATATGGATGGAGAGCTATGCTTATAAAAGTCAAATGAAGATGGGACACTTAACACTCTAATATGGCTACAATAACCTGAAACAAAATATTCACAAAAATTATTCAATAAAATGAGATAATTTTTCAAGAGTTCTTAGCATGAATGAGTCCAGTACTTGCAAAAATGGACATGGGGAACAGATAATACAAAGGACCAGCAAGATGTTATTGGTCTCAGAGTGGCAGATGTTTGCAAAAGGGATTCTGTGCAACTCTGTCTTCACTACTGTTTGCAAGATCTGCAGTGAGAACTATATGTACCCATGTGCACAATCAGAATAAAAATTACTTTTTCAAGATACTTTGTTTCACTTCAAACCAACTGAGCTTCTCCTTCTCTGTCCCCAAGGACAGATGTGATGGGAATGGAGTAGAGGTAGAACACTCAGCTTTCAGATCAAGTTTATGCATTTTGATAGTCTACTATTAGATTAATTAGAGTAAGTTTTATCAAACAGAGAAGCAAGGTAATAAGCAGCAACTTCTTGCATATTGTTCTTTTTCTCTTTAACCTCACCAGCTAACACTGCCACTGCTGACATGTATAATCAGTAAAACTATGAAATTTGGCTTGTCTAGAAGGGAGTTCAAAAGCACTTAGTGGTGCTCAATTCAAAGGTCATTGAATAAATCTTGTTGACGCTACAAACAGAATGAGCTGGCTATATCACCAGTTAAACCCAAAGCCATGGACCTTCCTATTCCTACAATGAATACAAGCAAAGGGAAAGCATACAAGCTGTATATATATTTTGCAGAACCCAACTATAAGTCTACAGGCTACCAAGATCTTACTTCAGCTTTTGAAAACCACATTGCAGTTTGCTTTGCTGGTTTCAGAAAAATGAATATAATTTCCTATGAAGTACAAGGTACTTAGAAAAAAGTACTGGAAGAAGAATATGGAATTCAACGGGGGAGAAATGTCCTATAAGTCATCAAAAAAAAAAAAAAGGTCCCTGCAAAAGACATACAATATCTGAAATATATTTTCCATCACCCGAGATGCAGGATTGCTACATTTATGCTGAGCAAAGATCAGACAAAGGAACAACTGCTTAATGTCTGGCCTGTGGTGGCAAACTCAGAGTCTTTCTGAGAATGACTGAATAGCATCTGAGCTGCCTCTTCTAATTCCTGGGAGCATGGTGCAGCAGCTCATCCAATCAGAACTTGTGATAGTTTTGAAAGATGTAAGCAGTCTGCAGATACTGAGCCTACCTACCAACCATATCCCAGGAAAGAGGGCTATGCTGGCACACTTTATTGAAAACCCCAGCTGGGGGAAGCTGTGAGCTAACCAGGACTGGCGAGGTCAATGCTGTTGGGTGACACCACCCCTGGGTCTCACAGCCAGTCCAGCTAAAAAAACATCTGCGGTACCAGGGGATAGACGTCATCTCCGATCAGTGGCCTACGCCCTGAACTATCCCTTCCACCAGCTCTCAGATGAAGTGCTTCCAGTCCTACACATCTGACCCACATAAAAGGCACTATACACAGCTTTTCCAGCTGGACAGGGTATTTGTTTTGGCTCAATAAGCACAAAGAAATGGACTGCCCTTCTACAAGCATTTCCATCATTCAGGAAACATAACACTGATCAAATGGAGGTCAAAGAGAAATTCTGTCTTGCTAGAAACTTCTTGCTACCTACTTCCTGACTGGTGGGGTCAGAACAGAAAGTAACAGCTACCACGCCAATCCAAACAGAGCCGAGAGAAACAGTGCCGAACTATTGCAAAGAAATCAAGAGAGCAGGTGAGAAGTTACCAGGCAGAGTCTTCAGCGCTAAGCCCTCTTGCTGACAAAGCTTATTACTTAACATGATACGTGGTGCAGCATATCCTGATGCTTGTTTTCATACAGCGGGTTACAAGCAGTGAGATATAGCAAGGGTAAGAGTTTGAAAATCTAGACCTTAAAAGAGAAAATTCTCTGTCACATAAGTAAGCATTTGAATTTCTACTTCTCTTTAATTACACTTGGCATTCTCATTTTTATGTTGGTTACCTAGAACTTCGGAAAATCTATTTACTAATCCAAGTTTGGATCCTGTTGTCCGACGTTAGGCTCCCATTTTGAAAACTTCAGCCCATTTCTACTTAATGAACAGCCAGAATACATTGACTCAAAGTGGAATTTCAACAAACTTTAAGCAGTCCCCCTCTTATGAAGCCAAATATCATATTCTCATAAACAACCAGGATATTCCAAAACACTCTGCCACCAAAACCCTGCAGCAGATAGTTCCGAGTCAAGACTGAACAAGTAAGAACACCTAGGAAGTTAATCCAAATTATTATTTTCCTTTAGCATCTCATAATAAGCTAACTAGAATAAGATTGTTCAGTACATGGCAAGAGATGACTTGCTAGTTCTAACAGAAAGGTTATTAGAGTGTAGCTGGAGTGTAATTTAATTTATGTTTTACACCGAAGTTTTTCATCATTCCGTGGTCTTTCATAACTTTGTTTACAAGGAATAGTGCTTTCTGTTCAGTGTTACTGTTCAGCCAAATTAGTAACAACACCTTGCACTCAGGCCTAATTATTCAAAGAATTCCTGTAAAGTGCAAGTGTCTGGTTGAAAGAGCACTACTGTAATAACTTCATTATGAATCATTCTAAAGCAAATGCCACACTCAGAAATAAAGTTCTGTAAAAGCAGAAGTTTAAAGTTGAAGAACCCCCAAAAGGAATTCACAGATCAGCAGGAGAGTCAGAAAAAGAAACTCAAGGCCTTATTTGAACTCCTTAAATTTAAGCTCAAAGACATGACAAACTATCCAGAAGATAACATAAAAGCAAAGACAACCAGAACATACTCCCTTTTTTTTTTTCCAAAGAAAACAGTAAATGCTTTTTTATCCTTACTTGATCAACATTGCTTGATTTGGCAGCAATTCCAGATGAATTTTCCCTCCTTCCTGTGTTCTTAAATAAGCAAATTCCTCCAACATATCAATATCTGAGGAAAACGTTAAAGATTTGAGTAGGGAAACAATGATAGAGAACATTCATTCTTATCCCTCACATCTGAAGCCACATTGCTGAAAGGACAGTCAAACTGAACAGCTATTGAAGTACCTCATTCTTAAAAGCGACAAAGATAACAGGCATGTATTCCTAATCCTCCACAAATTTATGAGAAATGGCTTTTTAAAGTGCAAAAACATCAGGTAATTTCTTTTCTTTCTTCATTTCTTCATATCCACAGTCAGAGGTAAAGAAAGTTTATTTCTTCAAATTCCCTGATTGTTTTTACTTCCTTTTTCTGCATTGCAGGTTATGCTGCTGGTTTTCTGAATTGAAGTGCAATGGCAACATACTTAAGAGTACTCTCAAGTGCCAGAACAGGTGACAGGAAGCATATTTACAGTCTGTTGTATGCTTGACCTTTTGTAAGAGGCTTTCATGGTATGGAAATAAATACAAAATATGATTCAGGGAAAGAGCTACTACTGAAACTATCTAACAGCTTTTTCAATGCTACAGCACAAGATGTGACATTCTTGGTTAGAGAAAGGATACTTGTGACATAGTTGAAAAAATTCTCATACTGGAAGTTTCCTTGTTGGCAGATTTTGTTGATGGCTTTCAAGAACAAGTTCTCACCCCTTGGCCACTCATGCTGAAGCAGAACAACTACGTGGCCCAGCGCCATGTCATCTCTGCTGTCCGTGAAAGCTCTGAGCTTCAGGGAAAAAATGGCATTGAAACAATCAGGAAACACATGCTGCTTTTATAAATATATGGGATTCATCTGTGCAAATACAGAAGTTCTTTAAAAATTATGTATTAAGGCAAAATGAAATACACTTCTAAAGTAGGTTGGAAATCTCCAGCTAAGATATCAATTTCTCTCCAGTGCCCTATATAAAGGGAAGTCTGAACAGAGACAAAAATTTTGAGATTAATTCTATCTGCTCTGCTCAAAACTAGAGAGATCAAATGGTCCCCCATCAACACTCCACTACCCCCTCCAAAAAAAGATCGTTCACCAACCCATTTAGGTGAGAAGGACTTGAGGCACAGCCCTTCGCACTTAGTCACAGCAGTGGGATAAGGCCATGCAGCTTCAGGAACCCAGACACATAAACCAGGCCTTAAAAAGACAGGAAAGAACTTGAAGCCCCAATCGACCTTATCTTACCTTGAAACAAGCTAACAACAGATGAAGGCAGTAAGGCATGATAGCTCTGCTGGTACATGGCCAAAGCTTCAAATCAGACCCTGCAACAGAACAGTTCTTTAGCGGTCTCACGATTATCTAAGTTTGAAAGAAATTGAAATGGAGCAGAACAAATCTACAATTGCCAATCTCAAGTAGGGAAGAAGGTAAATTATGAATTATTCAAAAGTTGAACTTAAACCTTTAATTTTTTTTTCTTCATTTCTCTTTTCCTGTGGTAGGACTTTGTCACCAATATACTTGAAGAGGTACCAGCATGAAAACCACAATACAAAACCAAGAAGGGATAGTAGCAACTCCATACCTTTCCTGAATTTAGACTTGACTTTAGGTTGCTCCTCTTGCACTTTACCTCCTTCTTGTATTGGAAGTAAAATATAGCACATGAGGTCAAGCACTTTTTCACATGTTTGCTATAAAAAGAAGGGACATGATAATGCTAAATTTAAAGTTCTTAAAATTCAGGTATGTTAATAATTATTAAAAATTTCGGACACCACAAAAGAAAAAAAAAAAATCACAAAATTCTCTGCTAGAACTTGAATGGACTTAATATACAGCATAGTTTGGCTAAGCAAAAAGACTGAGCTGTCCTTTAACAATCTCTGAGAGCCTACATATATAATTTTAATTGTGAAAAAATATGTATTGCTATTCTTCATTTCAAGGGTGTCAGATCAAAAACTGCAATCAAAACCTATGTTATTTTGAGGGATTAAGTTTTCAAATGTATTCTTAGAATAGTTTTGTAAAGCTTGTTCTGTTCATGGTAAAAATAGAAAGGAAAATGGCAATTTGACAGCATGACAAATTCAATGAATTTTTAATGCTATTTCCTAGAGACAGTAGGAGGTCTGGGGATAGATGATCAAATTTTCAGTGAAAAAGTACTAAACTAGAAGGGGCAAAAGCACTTGTCCAATAACAGGAGGATGATATTAGATCCTAAGAGACACAGACTTTATTATCAGTGCTGACACTGACTGACCTCAGACCACCATGCATGGCTGTAATATTAAAAAACACAAAATGTGTATTGCAAAAGTAAAGCAAGTTCAGAGGTCAGGTCAGATAATATTGATCTAGAGTCTCTTACATTGTTAGTTGATAACTATTTTCTAAGACAATTAAAGAAGTTTCTTTACTTTTTCTTTCCATATGAAGCCTATATCTAAGAATTTCCCCTCAATTTTAAGAACTGATTCAATAAAGTTAAAGAATTCAAATTTAAGGTTATATTTACAGACAACTCAAACACTTGTAGCTACAGAAAATTGTAACTAAACTCTCAAATCTTAACTACCAAATAGACTATATATATATGTAAAAGAGAGTTGCTAATGGATAGTCAGCTAATATGGCAGGAAGTGTAATTCTTCCTCTGAAGCATGGATTTTTCAGTAGACTCTGGTTTTTATACTTGATACCCTCTTGAAAGCAGGAAAATTCAAAGGAAGAAGACAGGGCCAGATGATGAAGGACCAGTGTGTGGACTGCTGTACATACCCGATATTCTCCAAGGGCAAAGTGGCATGATGCTAACTGGATTAGTGCTCTCTGATTTTCTAGAGATCCTTGTCCTGTAATTTGCTGTGGAGAATGAGAGCCCTGAAGAGCTGCCAAGTGATGGAGGCTGCTGATTGCTTTTTTGTACTGCCCCTTTAAAAAAGGATATAAAACCAATACTGTTAGGGTCTTCTGTATACAACAGGTAGAAAAAGAGAACTAAAAATTCCCTTACAGAAAGCTTTCAAAACAGAGTGTCCAAGTAACAAGCCTTCAAAATTTTAACCTAGTCTACCACTCTCCAGTGATGGGCTGTGTGCAGGAGTGTGGATCAATCATTTGCAGGGCAGTGACAAGATAAACAGAATTCCGCTTTAAAAAAACAGTTTACGAAATCATATTTGTAACTGAATCAAATAATCATAGTCTTGAGTTAACAGTTTCTTTATTTAGACTAATAAATTTTGAAATAGCTCTTGTTCAGGTAACAAGTACAGGCAAAAATAAAAGACCCCCAAAGGAAAAATAAAGAACAAGCTTTCTTCTGTGGGTGGTATTGGAATAGGCACAGTCCGCCTAATTTTTGAGGAGAATGATAAATATTAACTGAGACATATTCAAATCTTTTGCTGTTTGAAAATTCCTCTCTCTAATTGTGTTCCAATATAATGCACTGACTAATAAAATGCACTTTTCTTCCATAACGCTATATATATATACAGAGAGAGAGAGAGAGAGAGAGCGATTTATATCCACTGGTCAAAATGCCTGCAGAGAGGTCTTTTCCATATGCCAAAACTAGCTGGACTCAAACAACAGCTATTGGGACAGGAATATCCTAAGCAGGGTACCCAGCTTGTGTTACAAACAGTGTAGCTCCATCCCCACAAGGGTTATATTTTAAGGCATAAAACCAGTAAACACTATAAGCAGTCAAATGTGCTAATCAAACTAGCTTCCTCTAGAAGGAAGAGCAACACAATTGTGTTGTTTTTCCTCGTTTATACTGTATTTTTTTTTACCTGGTAGATGATCATGTCTGTAAGAAAGATTCTTAACCAAAGCCAGCTCTCTGTCTTCCATGACAAACAAATTCTGGTGAACTCTGCATAAGTGGTTAGAGAAGAAAAAGAGAAAATAAAGGATTTCATAGCTTTGGGTTAAAAATCAATTCTGTATATAAAAAAAGCTCAATTTAAAATTGGAAAAAAACCCCACCAAAACAGTAAGAGTATGAAATCCTTCAAATATAAAATACTCTCTTTCTACACACTCAGATTTTGATTATACTTCTCTTCACAGTGTCCAACAAACCTAAAAGCAGCTAGGTGGTACTATTTCCCTGCTTTTTAGAAATTTTCTTCAAGATTATCACACCAGATATTATGAGAAAGGAAGAGACAGAGTAAACACACATCTTCTTAAGCATAAACTAAGGCAGCCATTAGCAGCACATCCTCACTCAGCATTATCAGCTCTACTACCAAACAACTGCTCCAACAGAAGTGGAAGTGAATAAGCAAAGCTACATCAAGAATGAAATGAAATACAGGAACAAAATATTCAGAAACACAACTGATGAAGCTCCTTACTGGAACTTTTATCAAAAATACTCAGGACCCAAAGCAATTTCAATTTTAAGGATTCATAATTGACAGGAATTCCATTTTAACAACAGTAAAATTACTTCTATGCAGAGCAATAAAGCATAAATGCAACTCTGCCTGTAGTTAGCCTTACCTTTGTCAAGTGATTCCAGAGAACAGAGCAGCTCCCAGCTTTCTCTTGCCAGTTTGAAGCTCTCTAATACTTCAATGGAGTTTGCAAGATCTGCCTTGTTTACTGTAATATGGCGACTTCGTGCCTTCCCAGAAGGATCCTCATCATCTGAGCTCTGCTTAAAAGTCATTTTAAAACAAAAAGATTAACTTCTTAATTTATACTTATTTCAAAGGACTCTAAAACCACAGAAGTTCCACTAAACACAAGAAAAGAATTATGTATTAGAGATACCAAGGTTCTAGTATAAGTGCCTTTAAGTGATTTTTTGCTTAGCTTGTTTTAATATAAGACCAATCTGTTTTGCTACTAAGAAACTCAGGGGCACAGTATGATAGGCAGTATCCCAAGCGAATTTATTCTCTTAAACATGGTGTACCATCACTGAGCTTCAGATAGGTTATCTGTTAAAGTACATACACTTTAAACTTTATCACTCAGTTTAAGCCTACAGTGGCATAGTGCAGAGGAAATTTTTGTGTGTGTACTTCTACCACCAGAGAAATTCTATAAAATAGTGATTTTCTACCACTAAAGCAGTATGTATACTGACAGTTCCAGTCATGAAAAGTCAATTACTTCAGAAGTTTAGTTGTAGAACATCTAAAGGACTGCTATAGCTACCTTTCTAAGAGTTTCTGCAGCCTCTGCTGAACTCCTTCAAGTTAAAATATTCACAGCAGTACATATGTGTCTACAGCAATTGCTGCAAAAATTGTTTTATTCTTGCTGGCTTTAGAAAAAAAATCTCTTTGAAAATTGTGGTCATAAACAGCTATTCCAGCATAGCTCTAAAAATATGTCTATTACATCTACGCCAAAACCACTATTGTCTGAATTCCAGTACCAATGCCATTCTTGCTATGAATTAAAAAGTCTAGAAGAGTTACCATTGTTTTTTCTCTTCCTTCAGCAAGTTTCCTCTTTTTGTGTATGTGTTTGTTACGATCAATATCTGTATCACCATAGACGTTGGATACATCCTCGAGAAGAACCAGTGGGGTTTGGTTTGGAGCATTTGGACCTGGATTTAAAGACACATTAATTCACAATTACTCTAAACTGATCTGAAAGGACTCATGCCTACAGCAAGCTGGTTTTGTTTCCTTCACAAGTAATGACTCTAATACTAGAGAAAACAATCTGAAATAAAGTCACTTAAGTTGCATAAGATCAAACTATGCTGGTAAAGCTATGGTTTTCTCAAAGCAGCCTTATGGTAAAGGTCAGACATCACGAGAGTTTGCTTGAGAGTTTCAGAATATTTTTGAATCCTTTTCTTATGGAGCTGTCACAAGATATACTTAGGCAGCAGGTGTTCTCTCATCAAGTATTATTTGCTTTTATGTAAGTATAATAATTCAATAGATGAACAGTGCAAATGGCTCTGAAGTTAACAGCCACAAATATGGCAAAGCACAGCAATATTCTCAAAACATTCTCATGAGAAAACAAAGCAACATGCTGACAGGCACTGATGCCTTGAAGAAGTGAGTATATTTTATGACAAGATTTCCCTGGTAGGATCACTCAGTGTCAGCTTTGATCCCAGTGATTTCAGTAAACAGAATTAAACCTTTAATTGACTGCCAGAGCGCATCTTCACTCTCCATAGTCTCTAGAGAAGCCTCAATTTGAAACACAGAAGACAATTTTTACTTTCACCAGTGTCACAGAACACCTGGTGGGATCTGGTAGCTGTTATTTCAAATCCCGGTGCTAAAGTTTCATTAAATATAAAATAGGAACAATACTTCTTAATCTCAAACAACATTGGTACATGATCACTACTGAGACAGCTTTACTTCCAAAAACATTTCCTCCTTTTGCACAATCAAGTTGTATATAGATGTGCAAAGCTCAGACAAAGAGAAATATAAAGGAAAAGGAAAATCCATTAATCTCTTTTCTCTTTTTGAAATCTGTCCCATAAGATAGTAGTGCAGACAAGTATTTTCAGTTTGTGCTTTTCTTCTGTTTCTATTTGCAGAAATATGTGAGGCTAAGGCCTCATTCATAATTGCAAAGAACTATTTTGAGAGTTTAGTAGAAGGACAATCTACTTCATCTATTTCATCTATTGACATAAAAGAACCTATCTTAAGGTTTCCTATCTACTCCAAAGTGATGTGCAAGGAGTCCTATACAATAGAAGTTCATGTTAGAAGAAACAACCAACCTGGTATACTTAACAAATAAGGTTATCTCCTTTGACTAGGTACAAACTAAATACCACCATCAAAATGTCCCCTACACAAAGGCTACAACAGATTGAAATTACCTCTCCTGTACCATCATGTATTCCACTATATCAGAATCTAACCTAAACTGAAAATAGAGCTAAGACATAATCCAGAAGATGGCATCCATGAGAAATACATATGAAAGTACCACAACTGGGATGCTGGAAGAGTTTCCTTGCTAGAACCTCAAGAGCTGCCTAGTTCTAACACCTGAGGAGAAAAGAATGGGTTTTTCTTTTACTCATACTGATTTAAACTAAAGCTACCTAAGTGCTCTGCTTTCCAAGAAGTGTTCTCTTCTCAGTACCCCAAGTGCACTAGAGATTCCAAAACCTCCAGTCCTAAACAAAACCAAAACCTAATCTCACCCTTGACTGGGGCTGCAGACCTCTTACAGTACTGAAAGTTACACAGCCATACCAAGAGCAGTGTTGTGTTTTTCTGTCTATCCAGGCTCTAGAATGTAAGCTAACAGAGTTTTTAACTGTTTTGTAGCAGAAAGTGTTGTAAATAAACCCCTAAAGGCATCAGCCCAAACAGCAATTCCTGCCAAGCCTGCAGGCAGCCTGAAAGTTAGGAGAGATGTGAATTGCCTCATTCATTTATCAAGTCTCCAGCAAAGCAGATATGAATTATGTAAGAGAAACGCATTGAAAAGTTTTGCCTCCAGAGGTTTCTTGCAAATCCAGGCACATGAGAACAAAGTCACAGATTTAATCTCAGAGCTACAGATTAAGGAGGAGACAGCATTTTTCCCCACCACCATGCTTTTAAAATACGTAGGATTCTACATTTTTACAGTAAACCCTCCAAAGAGAAGGAGGAAAAACTTTAATGATAGAAAGGCTAAGAAAGGCACTGAATACCACTGGACTTTAATGCTAAAGCAGAAATGATTAAAAGATGTCTTGGAAATACTTTCCTGATGTCAGGAAATGACAGAGGATACCACAAACACTGCATCAAAGGGACTGCACTTTGCTACATCAAAATACTTTCTTTTTTTGGTAGTTCAGTCTGAAAACACTAGTTTTGAAATACTCAATTGTACAACTTAAAAAGGAACATTTTCACTAGTTCTTTACTTCATTTCTTCCTCAACTCAGAATCAAGCAGCGAGAACTACATGCACAGTTGAAGCATCTTCCTGCTCCACCATTACTCTTCTTTCCTCCAGACAGAACAAAAAACTCAACTCCATTAGTTCCTGTATTTGTTAAAGTGACTACATGTTCTTTGCACACAGGTTACCACGTCATTTGTCCTCTGAGCTTAGCTATCTACTGACACCATTCAACCGGTTACCCAACATTCTGTACAGCTGCTTAAAACCCATCATTTTGTACTGACTGCTTCCTCAGTCAAATGATCATTTGCTCCATGCAGAAAAATGTGATGAAACTTATGATCACAACACATGGAATTAAAATTATAATTTTATCATGAATCTGAGTGGGTAGGAAAATACACAGATAACATTCATACGCTAAACGTTCAATTTACAAATTAATTACAAGTTAGGATTAATATGCAAAGCACATCTTGAAGATTATGCTTGAACTATACAAAGAAAGCCAAGTTGGAAGCTTGTTAATTTCAGGAAATCTTTTCCTATTCGGCTTTTCTTTGCCTTATTATAAATTGGTTGTGTGTTCTCAATGCAAAAATATCTTCACTTATCTAATGGAAATATTTTGTAGAATATTTTGATTGAAGGAAAAAGCAGGGAAACACCAGTAGTTTCTCAGAAAAAAAATCAGAGGAAAAAATGAAAGAAACATGATGCTGATGGAAGAGTAAGAATCAATCCTAGAAATGTTTCTCATGATGTCCGGTCTGTTACTTTTCTCCCTGCTAGACAACTTCTGCTGGCCAAGGCTGAAGCCACTATAGTTACACTGATCTTTGGTCTGATCCACTACAGTAGGTGTTATGAAATACTTCTCCTGATAAGATTAATGGCTTCAGAGAATTATAACAAGACCCACTTGTAAGATATCACTTTGTAAGATGACTGTTTCAAAAGGCTAATGAGAAAAGATCTCAGACATTAGCAATGAAATCACAATGCACTCGTTACAGAAGTTGAAATATTAGAAACTAACCTTGAAAGAGCGATGGTTGGATGTTGCTGACATACTGAAACGCATTTTTAAAGAAGACCAACATCGTGGAATACACTACTTGATTCTTATATTTAGCATGGGCATCACTATCAAAGTTACTGATGTATCTGCAGAGATCTTTCATTCGATGCAAAATGTCACCAAAACTTCTGAGGGGAAGAGAGGCAAAAAGAATTCAGGATGCTACACAGACTCCGAAACTAAAGGAAATGCACAGTGAATATCAAAATCTTAATGTTTCTGCTGAGAACATCCCCCCACCTCAAGTCAGTGGAAGATGGGAATACATGCTAGTAAAATTTCACTGAACATTTACTATGTTTCTCTTTGCTGAGGCACATAGGAAAGGACACCTGACAGTACTATAGTTCTTATGTATGACTTTCATAATGAAAAACTGAGTTTAGAGATTATTTTGAAAGTGCTGTCCAGAGCCACATTTCTGCTTTACATTGTACAGTCTTGAAAGAAAAGCTGCTGTGAACTTACACAAAATTCTAGTGTTAAAATCCTTCTTCAATGCACCTCCTTCAGAATTAAAAAGCCAAATTCTCCTTGAGAAGAAATACCTGGGAAAGTACACTTTTCTTACCTTCTTCCCTTATCCATTTGCCATTCACACCTCATTCCCACCACAGACAATATTTTAAATAGCCTCTCCCAAGGATCTGTAATCTGGGATGACTTCTCTGTGAGACCATCTATTACATATTTCTGAGAGCTGCGCTTGCTTGGAGACATAATATCAGAGGAATCTTGTGAACCTAGGAAAACCAGCACATTTTTCTCTTCATAAAGAAATCAAACAAACTGATCAATTCTCAAGAAGAAGATGTAAAAATTATGTCAGAGCTTTTAAGGTAACTATTCTTTACCGAGAAGGCTAACAGGGAGTAGTAGGCGTTTCTGCCTCCTCATACAAGGGAGCTGCTAGGCTGGATAAGGACATCTTGGATATTTCGTCCTACCTCTCGGTAGGTATGTTGAAGCACTATGGGGTATTTTGGAATCAAAGAACTAAGAAACATCAAATTCTACTACTAATCGTTGTCTACATGTTACGTTACATAAAAATAATGCGTTTTTTACTAAAATACATTCTAAGAAAGATTAATTTTGTAAAAATATTCTTACCTTGATACTGGCTTTCTGTCTGTGTAGATCTAGTTACATAGTTAATATAAAATTCCGCTGCTTTATTCAGATATTTATATAACAAGCTGGCAGGAAGTCGTACATCAGGATTATTAATTATCAGAGGAAGAACATCACAAACTAAAATAGAAAACAAACCAAAAAATTCTTTAGGTTTGTGGGGCTTTTTATTCTATTTGTCCTAGGTAAGGTTTCTCAACCAGCAATGTAAGCCTCCATCTCTGGCTGACCATACACCACAAAGAACCTCACATGACAGACTGCAATACCAATTTGTACTACATGGTCAGCCTGGACTAATGTGGCCTGAGCCTCTTCTGACTAAAGCGGTTTTCTAATCGCAGTATCTTGAAAGTAGTTTTACTGATCTCAAAATCTTGCCATACTACAAAGTAAAACAAGAACATTAGTATTTTCTTACCAAATAATTTTCTAAAACAATTCACTGGAGATTCTTGGTCTTCAATACTTTCAGCATCTAATAATGTTTCTCCAAGGCCTACCTGTGTGAGCAGAGGTGAAAATCAAACACTGTACCAGTGGTTCTAGAAACTTTTTGAACTGCAATTTAATGAGGTTGAACAGTAATTCAGTGGATGCATGATTAGATACATGATTAGCATGTGCAAGTCTGTGAAGGTATAGTTAAACTGTCCATACTTAATAACAGGTGAAAAGCAACTCCAGAAGATAGCAAGACAAGAACAAGAGAAAAACTATGCCATGTGACTACATTAGTAAAGACATGCACAGACAGGTGAAAGTCATACATAACTGATATTCTTTCATTTACAAAACAAAGGATTGTTTTATCGGCTTCCATTTGTTTCCTGCCTAATTCCTCGCTGGTGGTAACCTCACAATACAGCAGTCTGAACTATTAGCCACAATTAAACATGAATAAAAAGAGTCACCCCCTCACTAGGCAAAGGAAAACACATTTCAGCAAAATCTCAAGAAGCAGAGTGTCAATATCCTGAATAATTACTACAAGCTTCTCTTCTCTTACCCCGTGCTGCACCACAGTCTCTGGGAAACGTCGTAGAAGTAACAGTAGCATTTCTGCCCTTTCTAGTGTGTTAAAGCACTGCTCTGTTGCCTTCAGTAACATTTCACACTGGACTCGACCAGGAAGGGTTTCAAATAATCCTTAAAAAAAAAAAAAATTAAGACATTTACCTTGCTGTGTCTGAATTGTAAAGCTGACTGAAAAAGGGTAAAAGATGAGTCAACAGCACTTTGCCATGCAGAGTGAAAGGGATTTTTGTTTTTTTCTGTTTTTAATACCCATGACTAAAAAAAAAAATCTGTTCCTTTCAAAGAAGACCAAATTAATCTTTATCTGTGTTTATTCGGGTGCAGAGAACTTGAATTAACAAGTAAGACTGCTAATGAGTGGAATACTCAAAATCCTAATACTTAAGTATTCAGCATTTCAAGATGCCTTTTCAAGACCGTTCATTTATTTTTGACTTACATTCCATTTTTACAATTAATATTTTAATTATTAAAATTTAGTTTTTTCCAATTTAAACTTCCAGTGAGACACCAAAAAGAAACTAACATATTCTCCCTGTATGTTTTATGTATTTGCTCTGAAAAATAAACACACCCCATGAAAAATCAAATGTTTTCTTAACTGGAATAGCCTTTATGCAGAGCTACACACTGCTTATCCTTAGAGCTTCTGAAGCATGTATTCAAACAGCAGGTTATAATTTTTCAGGCATAAATCCTGCTTTCAAAACTGCCTGTGGCTGCCGGCAGTAACGGCCAAGCCCTTCTGGTCACTGCTCATTTTCATAACCCTCACTTCATATATACAAATTCACCCCATCTTTATTATCATTCACTGTTCTCTGCAACCTGTGGGATGATGAGTCACAAGTCCCATTCCATTTATTCCGTATTTAATCTCTTTTCTAAGTGCTTGTTGTTTTGGCAGACTCACTCTGCCCATGTCAGCGACAAAGCAATAGGAATCAGTTTGTCATATCCCTTTATTTTCCTAAGCCTAACACACCAAATGAAATCTCTAAGGCCGAGTTGAGAAAAAAAAAACCTGGAGCCCACAAGCAAAGTTAAAAAGACTGACACTTACTTGCCACACTAGATATGTAACCAGAGGGTTTATCCTTAGATTCCTTCAGGATAGAGAATCCTTACCTCTTAAAAACTGTGTCTGCTTGTCCTGTGAGTCATTCCTTAGTGCTGATGTAATAACACTGATCTCCCTCCATACAGCAGGTTGGTCTGGAAAATTCACAAACCTGTAACAAAGTTTGAGGCAAGGAATGCACGGTGACCTCAAAATCTGCTTCCATGGCAAAACCTTTCCATGAAAATATGTGCATGAGCCAAATATAAAATAAAACCTTCCTTTTTACTGTCTATTTTTAATTAATTAGAACTTTTCTGCTTAATTAATCCACATGGATTTTCAAGAACACTCATACTGTATTTCTGGAAAAGTCTGACAATTTATAGAAATGAGCACCTGGCATAATTGTAAGGTTCCAGCTCTGATTACTTACATGTCATAGAGCAGCCTGCCTGCAGACGCTGTCCTTTCAGCATTCCTCTCAATAGTGTACATCTCATACTGCGGGAGGAAAGAACAGAACATTACCTTTCTAGAACACTCTATGAATCAGATTAGTCCTTCCACTCTGAAAAAACTGTCCTCAATTTGCTACAGCACTGAGTAACAGAAAATTAAAAGACTGCAACATTTGCTGGAGAAATTAGGAAGTGAGTTTAGACTACCTAATCATACATTAATTTAGGCATAAACTTCTGTAAGATAATATACTTACTAATAAAATTATTAATATTAACAACCTTCCAATATCTGAAAGAGTCCTACAGGGAAGCCAGAGAGGGACTCTTTGCCAGGAACCATACTGATAGGTAAGGGGTACAAGGAGTAACAGGTACAAATTCGAAGAGGGGAAATTTACATTAGATATTAGGAAGGAATTCTTTACTGTGAGGGTGGTGAGACACTAGGACAGGGTGCCCTGGGAGCTTGTGGATGTCCCAACACTGGAAGTGTTCAAGGGCAGCTTGGATGGGCCTTGGGGCAACCAGGCCTAGTGGAAGGTGTCCCTGCCCACGGCAGGGGTTTGGGATTAGATGACCTTTAGGGTGTCCCTTCCAACCCTTAACATTCCATAGTTCTACGAACACGCTGGCTTAATCTTTACACAAATAGAAAACTTAGAAATCAAGGTCTGTAGCCAGACAAATGCAATGCAAAGACCTCGAGTTGTTACAAAACCCATAAGTAGTAGAGGTATTTTAAATTTTTTATTATTATTATTAGCTACGTCACCGCGGCAACCCACGGCCCCGCCCCCATTGGCCGAGCCGTCTGTCAATCAGGCAGCGTCCGCAGCAAGGCCGCGCGGCACCCCCGGTACCGACCGGGTGCGACACCGGCGGCGCTCACCTGGATGTTGAAGTCGGCGGGATAGAGGCTCCGCGCCGTGATGAGCCAGGCCTTGGCCGCCCACAGGTCCCCCGGCACCAGCTCCCGGGCCCGCTTCACACCAAGAACTCGCAGTCCCCTGCGCCGACATCTTGCGCCCGGCCCCGCCCCCGCCCCGCCGCCGGGCGTGCGCATGCGCTCAGCGGCGCCCCGAGGCCAGAGCGCCCCCTCTTCCGCCCTGCCCTGGTGCGGCGCGCTGCTCAGGGGGCGCGCTCCTGCCGCCATCTTGGAAGCGGGCAGGCGATGTTCCGGCTCGCTGGGCCGGGCACAGTGATTGGAGGGAGGTGGAAGGACGTGGAGCGTGGGACTAGGTTGAGGACGGCGTGTGGAGCTGGAAGTGTCGGGTCTGGGAGGCCTTGTATAGGGAGGCACGAAGGACTGGAGTTTTTTCGTGAAGCCCAGGGCTATAGTTTGGTTTTCAAAGTGACCATAAGGAATTTCGGGAGCAAAGGTGAAAGAGGCCTCCTGCCCTTTAGCCTTTGGCAGCCAGTGTGGTCGCTGGTAGGAGATTGGCCGAGTTACCCTCAGGAAACCTGAATTTTAGCCCCATGTGCCATGTCTCTAAAGGTGCTGAGAGGCAGTAGAGTTAAATCACCAATGTCAGCTGCAGTGGAGCACTGCCCTCCTTAATCTGGTGTTGCTGCAAATCAAAGCCCATTTTAAAAGTCCAGGATGATACCTACTGGGCTCATGCTTCTCAAAGGTTCTTACAGTCCAGTACCAAGGTCACCATTGCCAGATGCCAAGAAAAGCAAGACCTTTTACCACAGGAATGCACCTAGCTTTCTACAGCTTGCAACTGAGACTCGCTTGTTCTCTTTAGTTTTTGGTGTTAGGATGCTTGATTGCAAACTTAGCCCTTTCTGTTACTTAGTTCATAATTAAATGTCTCTGTTTCTTTTCTTGTCGCTTTGTTTGTTTGCTCCTTTCAAGTAGGCTCTTCCTTCCTTTTGTCACAACAGACCTTACAGACTTTGCACTTGGGGACTTCCACTGATCAAATCCATAAACCTACACATGCAAGAGTCAGTGTAATAATCCGATTAGCAAGTAGTTTTAACAGACCCATAATTTCTGTTATGGATAAAAAAGGTCCCTGTTTTCCTGCTGAGGTGACTGGTTTATTTTTGCCTTGTTCTTAGTTATGGCACAAGGCTCACATATGCCTCTCATTCTGCTGCTGCTGAAAATATGTTCTCACAGTGTTAGCCTGCCACAGCTTTTCAGCTGTAGAGCCCCTTCGAGGGCTGGGAATTTTGTTTCTCATCTCCTCCTCTCCGTACTGTTGTCAATTTCTCCTCTTTCTGTGCTCTTTTGGTGGGAATCTGATTTGATTTCACCCTGTGGCCACAATGTTGGCCATGCCTGGGGGAGAGCTGCCACGTGAAAATTGAAAATCAGCAGATTTCAGCAAGAAGTGTGCTTACAAAGGCTCTGCCCTCTGAGGGAGGGGGCTGAGTCCAGACTAACATTGAATTGTTGTGATTCCATGCCCTGTTTTGACTTCCTGCTGCTGTACTAACAAATACTAATTAGGGATCCTTGACAAACTAAGGCAGTAAGAACTACTGCACAAGTGCCTTACAGAAAGCACTGACCCTATCTGTCAGTAGCCAGTGGTGCACACTGGCTGCTGCGAGGTCCTGTTCATTGCCCCCTTCCTCAGGGCTCTCACCGTACAGTAGTAAGTTGCGCTTTGAAGGAGCACAAAGTATGTAATTGCTTTTCCATTCAGAGAGGTGACAAAGCCACAGCAGAAAGTCAGCTGTCCCTCATAAAACAGGCACTTCCTCTTCTACCCTTGCTATCAAATCTACAGACTGCTCTAGGATGGCACAGGTCCTTTAAAAATGGCTTCACAGCCCTGCAATCCCTTGCAAGTGCAGCAGTGTTAATAACTGCCTGGTGTGTGTGAGTCTGTTTCGAGCTCTTCCCTATGTACTTGTGCAGATGCATATAACCAAATTTGATTAAAAAAAAATAAATTAGGAGTTTTACTGTGAGGCTGAATATGGTTAAAAAGTTGTGCATTCTGTCTCTTCAGAAGCTGCCCACCAAGGATTGATGGGCTGTTTGGGGTTCCCCATATGCTGCCTAGGAGACCAGGATCAGGATGATGCTGCAAGAGCGAAATGGGTGGCAGGGGGTTACCAAAAGTTACTTTTGAAAATGAATGGATGCGTGAGGAGTCCCCTGAAAAGTTGCTGGTGCAGAATCACCCCTAAGACACCAGTTAGGCAGAGGGACAGCAGTTTTTGAACCAGTTTCACAAGGTGTCCTGAAAGCAAGATGTAGCTGTATTTAATCCACCAGGCAAAGAGGAATACCTCCAGTGAATAAGGAACGCCCTTTTTTTCTTTTTTTTATTTTTTCCTTGTGTGTGTGACTGTGTGTTAGCTGGACACTTTGGATTTATTTTTTTTTTATTTCTTTTAAAGCTGTGAATAATCTGTTTTTTTTTCAAACAAAGTACTCTGCTGCTTCTCAGCAGAGATTTTGAATCCCTGCTTCTGCATTTATTTCTACAACTCCATGTGTTTGCTGGTCCTCTCAGCCCCTTCAGGAAAGGAGGAGTTGAGAGTCCAATGCTGCATCATACAAACAGTGTAACTTGATATGAGGGAAGAAGTCTGAAGAGGGCATAAATGAAGGTAGGAACCACCTGAGGAGAATTCAGCCTTGGAAGATGTTAGACATAACAGAGGATTGACATTAAGGATGCCCAACCCATGGACTTAGGAAGTAAAACTGCTCTGTGATCCTCTCATAGATACAAGACAGGTGGCAGGATCAGAACTGCAGGGGACCAGGGCAAGTGATGTCAGTGAGCAAGCAGGAAACACCACTGATGTTTCATTTGCGGATGGGAGGAAGGGGAGCACTGTGGTTCTGTGGTTTTTGAGAATATGGGCACTGTGTCCCTATCAGTTGACATAGGAGTAGTATTTGAAGGTGCTTGGAACATCAACTATAGTTTTTAGCTGAGCTGAGCTCTGTTTAGAGCTGTTGCTGCACTAAACCTGAACTGGCACTGATGTACCAATGGCATCGCATGCTCATCTCCCATTCCAGGGGCCAAGCCTGTAGGTGGTGGTGGGACTGTGCTAGTTCTATCAGGATCTGAAGCTTCCTCTCCACCTGAAGAGGCTTTCCTGAGTTCTTGCCCAGATTGTGCTGTTTTGATTTCCACAGTGCAAGACATGCTGAAGGTCTCAACATTTTAGCCAGACAACTGGAAGTGCACACAGCCTCCTTCCTGCAGGAATAGAGCACTCAGCTGAAGTGCCTACATGAGCCTTGTTTTTCAGGAAGAGGCTTTATAGCCTTCTGTAGCAGGAAATAGGCAGCATTGACCTCAAGGCAGTTGAGTCATCCGACCCTGTGAAGGTTGATTTTTCCCTGGGAAGCTTGTCCCGTTTCTTGAGGAAGGCCTGTGAGTAACAGCGATCACGCGCATGGTGGATGCAGGTGGTGTGGCTGACGCAGCACAGCGGCACAGATACACGAGGTGTGCAAAGGCTGAACTGCAGACTTTGGTGCTCCAAAGTGCTTCCATACCACTGCTGAGGGGCTCCATGAGCCAAGAGAACGTCCAGCAGGCATTAGTTTGGCACTTAACAGCAGTGGAGGGTTTTAAATGTTGTTCACCGCCTTTTAAGTTTCTGGATCAGTATAATCCCAGCAGATAGCATCCATTCTGTGTTGGCTTTCCTGATTTGGCCCCACAGGCTGTTGTCAATTACACAGAAGTAGTGAATTAACAACAAGCCCTATGGGCAGGTAGGTTGGGTTTGTGGTATGGAAAAAAGCTGTCTATAATGTGGAGGTGCAAAGGTTAGAATAACTGCTGTGCTGCATGGTATGGGCTTGAATTGATTGCCATTCCTTAGACCTGGGCACCAGGAGTTCCTGGCTGGCATGGGGAGCAAGGACACTACTCTCTTTTGTAAAGCTTTGTGTAATACTGAACAGGATCAATCTCCTTAATATCTTATGAGTCAGGCCTTTGAGAAGAGAGACTGTGTTGAGCTAGCAGTGTGGTGGGGTCTACACAAAAACTACTGATCATGCTGAAGGGTTGTTTTGTAGGGTTTTTTTACCCAATTCTGTGCCCTTTGCTTTGTGCAGAGCTATTTCTACAACTGAAATGAGTTGTCTGGGCTGTCAGTCACTGAGAATTTGAGGCTGAGACCAAGTGTCTTCTTTGTCCCTTGCACCTGAAAGACAGTAGATTGAGATTGGATGACTGGGTGACAGATAGGAAGGGAAAAACAAAAGGAGACTGGGAATCCAAGAGTGGAACATCAGGGGATGTGTGAACCAACATAGCCCTCTCCACAGAGTGACATCTGTTAATGGCCTCGTAGGTGGTAATGTCGGTACAAATGTTTATGTTTCAGCAGATCTAGTAGCTTCTCATGAAATGAAAGAATGGAGATCTTTCACTCTGGAGTTGTGTATAGTCTTGACAGCTGAATCCAAATTCTGGCTTGAAAACACTACAGTTGACCACAATCCAATTAATTTCTGTAACAGCCTAAGGTACCTTTTAATAATTGACCTCATTTTTACAGAATCAAAATAGTTTAGGTTGAAAGGGACATCAGGAGATCATCTGGTCTAGCCACCTGCTCAAAATGCAAATAACTGTTGTTTTATGATACTAGGATAAACCAAAAATCCATTTCAAGAAATGAGCAAATGTTACCAGTTTCCTTCAGCCTACAGTTTGACAGTGATGAGTGGTGGGGAGTCAGCGTTTATAGGGGGAAACATTTAGGTAGTCTTATGAGCAGGTATTATTATTATGAGATGTGTTAAAGTACTTGCCTAGCTTTTAGATCTGGGAAACTGAACCAGATTGTAATTATCTTCCACACAGCACAGACAGAATTATTAATCACTGTACTCTAATATGGCCAAAGCTACGGTCATGACTCCAGTGACACTGCAGCTGGGGCTTTGGACACGTTGAGCTGTGTGGTGTTGTGAGAGTTTAATTGAACAGCATACTGCTTGGTGCACAAATAGGACCTTGCATTAAGTTTACAGGTTAAAAACTAGGAAAATGCTGTATTTCACTTCTAAGTTGAAGTTACTTTTTGCAGAAACTTACTCTGACATTTATGAAAATACTTTTTAGGAGAGAAATTCATTTTCACTTGGAAGGATTTCAAGAGAAACTGTTAAAGAAGTAATTTTTCCATATAGAAGTTTGCTAAGTGGAGAAAGAATATGAATAGGGAAAATTTAACTCCTGGACATACTTCTTTTCCTTCTGCTACCTTCCCACATATTCAAGCTCATAATGTCCCTGTGGCAACTCTGAAATATGTATAAATAGAAAAGAAATTCTAAATTAACCAGCTGCATATGCTTGTCCTCACTTTTAATTCTGCAGTCACATTGAAAAGTGCATTCCACAGTTTGTGTTTTCCCTTTTTTATTGCTGTCTCTTACAAATCCCATTCTTCCTTGCAAGTTCTTTCTGTGCACATGTCACAGGCATTCATCGCCTTGTCACTTGGAGTGGCACTCATCTCAAAAAATGTTGCAGTCTGCAATCTCCTTTTGTGAAAGCCACCGTAGGTCCCTCTGTAGGCAGTGAAGCCGGGAAGACCGTTCAGGGGACCAAACACAGGTTGGAGTAGGTTGAACTGTGCTCTGAATGCCTTTGCTTAGGTCTCCATGGCTCGTAAAAGGGATGCAGGGGATGCAGGGTGGTGTCCTCGCAAAAAGAGATCTGTGTGGTAATTTCCTCCATGTGGTGATGCATGTGGCTTTATGAATGTTTAACCAGGTTGCTCAGTGTCCTTACTCCATTCACAGTAGCTGGTTCAGCCCCTAAAGACGTCTTCAGTCATGAAGCCGGCATTCCCAGGAGGGACAGTTAACTCATCCGGCGTAGCTGCGTAGCTGCAGTCTCTGGTGGCTATCCGAGCTCTCTGCGCTAAACACAAAGCTAGTCAGCAGCATGTGATTACTGATTTCCTTTAATCAGTGAGTGCTGCTTGGGCTACAACATCCCAATGGAATTACATTAGAGGTTTCCTCTCTAAGTATTGTGCCTTTCAAAATTGCTTTCCAACAGCATACTGAATGGTCTAATCAGGGAAGGGAATTTTAGCAAGCCGTCAGTCATCAATAGCATCCTGCTCTTAAGCCGAGGTAATGATCGCTTCTTTAAACGTGCCTGCATTTTCCTCAAGAGCACGCGGGTCTGATCCTTGAATGCAGGTACGTATCTGTGCTCAACTACCCTCATCATGTGCAGCCACACCAGTTGAACGGCATGTTTATAGAAACTGTCCTTAAAGAGCGATTGCCTCTTGAAGGAGCATAGCTCATGGAAGAGGAGTGGGACTGTCTCCAGCCGGCCCTGGGAGACGATGCTGAGAGCATATTGAAAAGCTGTCTTCAGCAAAAGCTTGCCAGTTTAACAACTCTGTTCACTGTTCCTATTGCACAGTGGGCTCTTTGACGCAACAGAAAGAGCTGCTTTTTTTTCTTTTTTTTTTTTTTCCTTCTTTTTTTTTTTTTTTTTTGCTTCCTCTTAAATCCGCCTGGCCAATTTAAAGCTTGTGGATATTTCTTCCCCCTCGGGGACAGCTTATGTGAGGATTTTCTTTTTTAACAGTTCATTCTGTTAAACCATTTTTTTTTCTTGTTTGCTGTTAGAAAATGTTGGAGCTGAACACAAGGCTTTCATTGCAGGTCAGTGATTGAACTCTTGACCAAAGCATTTAACATTTGAGTGTCGCTCTAGCAAGCACTGTAGTTTGGGAGGAAAAAAGCAAGTTAACAAGGTTGTATCCTGTGAGCCCATGTGTGGCTGCTACTGGAATAGGAATTTTTTCAGGTCTTCAGTGACGGAGTCCTGTGCAGATGAATTTACACTCTTTCTTTTGTAGACAAATATACCAAATTAATATTTTAGTGAGAACTGAGGTGATGTCACAGTTATATCTATATTATTTAATTAATGAATGCCTCTACTCCCTCAAAATGCAATAAACCTTACTGTGAATTTCAAATATAAAGTTTTTGCCTTTTTATTTTGCAAGGATTGTCTTTTCGACTTTTATTTTTTTTTTTCACTTCTTTTCTGCACACTTTACTAGGAAGCATGTTATTCTTGGGCACATGCTATCTGCAGGAAAGATAGTTATTTGCTATTTTGTCTTACTTCTTAGACTGCTATCAAGGGAACTAAGAAAGGATGTAGGCATATTGTTAATGTCTCTCTTCAAGCTGTATTTGAGGTAAGGCAATTTTCTATCCTTATCTCTGAAATTAGAAACTGGAATAGATGCAGTATTTCTTTCCTTTTTAGTTACTAAGATTATCCTGTTGCTATTTGTTTATCTTATTGATAAAATGTGTACATACTTGTCACAAAGCTGTTCCTTGTCTATGTGATACTTAAAATCCTGTATTTTTATTTCAACAATATCTACTACATATCTTCATGTTTCATTTTTGTAATTGCTTTGATTTTCTGCTCTATCCCATTGAGTATGGGAGTGAGTGTATTTCTTGCCCTGTCTAGGCAATTCTTATGCAAACTTTGCAAACTGAGTTTCAAATTGTTTCCAGTGTGAATCACTTTCTTTGTAAGACAGTGGCTTTTATGGTAATGTATAACTTGAGTAACATTGTTTTCAAACATATACAATGCATTTTTGTGTATTCTTTTTTAACAGCAGTTCAAATAAAACAGACAAATAATTATTCATATCTGACTGTTTACTCCCTTCTCCACTTACTGTTGCCTGTTGTGGGAAGTATATAGCTTTGGAAGATTGAATCATTATTTATGAATATCAGTATAGATGAAAGGTGTCACTACAACATTAGCCAGTGCAACTGCATTGAAAATGGAATTTGTACGGGATACCACTGCTGGTGAGTTATGATTAGAGCCTGGGGAATTAGAAAATACTGTTTCTTGTTCATATTTATTTTTCATCAATTTAAGAACTTGCCATTCAAGGGAGGTTAATTTTTCTTTTACTGTTTTCTGCAGCAAGGTTACAGTTTTTATAATTCAAGATTTTTGCATGTGCTTTTTATAATTTTATCTTTATTTAAATCAATCCATCTGAGTCTTTGTGGCATCTCTGACAAGGGAAGGTGTGTTTTAAGGCAGACATGATTGTTTTTGTATTATAAATCCATACCCCATCACAGTGCAAATACACAGCTTATATCTGCGCCCTGTTTTCTACTGTCAAAAAACCCGAACTTATTCCCTACTGCTGAAGTTTTCTCTAGTTGAATGTGCCTTAAAAACCTTAAAATTAAGCAGTATAATAAAGTAAGGCAGTCTTTATATAGCATGTTCTCTGAATCTTTTTCTCAAAAAATTAGATACATATCATCTCTGATCCAGCATCACTGCTAGAGGGTGTATTGGGCTCTATTCCTTCCCTTCTGATCTCTAGTTTGTGAGGCAGTCAGTCCTGCTATTCAAAAAGAATCTTACGAGAATCACACTATGGTGTGTTGACATTTCTACAGACATTACTTTACCAGGAAACATGAATGGGTAAGGAGGATAAGTGATATGGGTGTCTTGGTGTGTTCTTTGTGATCCTTGGAGTTGAAGCAATATCTTTCTGGATTCCATCCTTCTTGCTTCCAAATGGTTACTGGAAGGTATTTGTTTCTCCTGATGTTTGTGGTGTCAGATTTCTACCTAGTCAATGTAGTGGAGCTCATGGCTTGCTGTATTTCTCCTTGCGTGCCCTGAACAGTGTCAGGTTAACTGGGTGCTTGTTCTGTTGTGCTGGTGACCTGGTCTGTTGCCACTGCCTTAGTAAGGAAAGGTTAGTTAGTCTAAACTGTGCACAAGTCAAGACAGATTAAGGGGAAATGCACTAAGAACTTTTATTTGTAACGGTTAAAACCGGCAATGCACTTAGCAACACTTTTGCAAGATACAGACAAAAAACATAGGGCAAAAATGCTTCATCTATTTATACCTAGCTTACATTAGAAAAGTTTTTACCCCATCCTACCGAAACGATCCTCTTCTGAAAAGATTTTCTTGTTTGCATGTAGCATACCTTTCAGATCACATCTCTAAGAAAAAGTCTGTTCACGAGCCTCCTCTAATGAAAGAAAGCTTAGTCACACCATGTCTTTGGGAGCATACCTCAGGCCACTTTCTGATTCTTGAGAAAACTCTCAGTTTTCACTCAGTTGCATCTACAAAAGTTTTCAGACAGTGCAGTGTTAGTCTTTCATCCCCAAACCTTTTCATTTGTGTCTGTCCAGATAAGATGCCATCATTGTTCTTAATTATTTCATTGTTAAAGACCAACAGATATATTTATTCGTGTACGTGTAACCTTCTTATGCTTGACCGGTTAGTCAAAAAGAGAGTAAATCTCTTTACCTCCCTTTGGACTTACTTTTTTTGGAGGGAGACCTAGGTTTCAGAAGAAATGTCTTCATGGTGAGCTGTATTCTCTACCAATGATTATACTGACATATTCAATCTTGTGCAGGGCTCTGACTGGCTTTCCCCTGACACTGAGGCAGTAAGTTGGTTGTCAGAAGAAAGCAGTGTGTTACTGTTTAAGGATGGGCCCACTGAAGTCAGTGACAAGACTTTGGAAACATGAACTGAACAGTTTAAAGATCAAGGGCTAGAGAGAACTGGATCTCTAGCACATTTGAGAAACTGCTTTCCCTTTAACTCTTCAAGGTACAAATATTTCACCCAGATTATCTCCCCATGTGTTCAGTTTAGATTGTGACTGCAGCATCTGTGAGGGCTTCTCAGCACTGTTACAAGATTACTAATAAGGAGTCATGTCTGAAGTCATGTCTTTGAAGAGAGGACTTTGGCAGAATGCCATGCTGTTGAAGGGATTGAATGAACCCCAGAAGTTTGGCTTATCTATGCAATTGAATGGGACCCTTTCATTGTGATTTAATTGCACTTACGCTTGAGAATGAAGATTTGGATAAAAACACCACACTGAGTGTCTCCCACAGCCTCCATGGAGCTTGACCAGCTCAATTAGAGTTGTCAGCATCTGCTTTGGGAAATGCCATGAACCTTTTAATCAAGCTGAAAGAATTTTATTCCTGGTATCCTACCTCAACTGCAGCAAAACATTGAAAGTTGGGGCCTTAATAGCAGGTTTCCGCGTCTTCCTGTTCATTAACTACTTATTTAGTAGTCTCACCACCTTGTGAAGTGAAGACTTTCTTCCTAATATCTAATCTAAATCTACCCTCTCTCAGTTTAAAGCCATTCCCATTCCCCCTTGACCAATTCCTAAATACCCTTATAAAAAGTCCCTCTCCAGCACTCTTGTAGGCCCCCTTCAGGCATTGGAAAGCTGCTATAAGGTCTCCCGGGAGCCTTCTCTTGTGCAGGCTGAATAATTCCAGCTCTTTTGGCCTGTCTTCACAGGAGAGGTACTCCAGCCCTCTGATCATCTTCATGGCCCTCCTCTGGACACACTCTAACAGCCCTGTGTGCTTCTTATGCTGGGGGACCCAGAGCTGGATGCAGTACTCTGCAGTTGCAGAGCTGTGCAGGACTCAGCAGTACAGCTGAGCATAGTATTCAGTCTGACCTAAGCCCTATGAGGTTGCAGTTCTGCTGTCTCATTGAAGCCATACAGCTTTTCTGCTCATTTAATTGGTGGTCTGCTACCAGCTCAAGAGAGGGTACTTGCAGAGGTGATGTGGGTGTCGTAGGCACAAATAGATTGCATAAAGTAATGCAAGTATTCAAGTATGTTCATTTTGGTTAGTGACGTCTGTGAGCTAGATTTGGGGAGGAACAATTGGAAAAACTTAGCAAGAAGATTTCATCTTCAATAGCAAATAGAAGTAGTGGTAGCTTTCATTTCCAAGTCTGTGCCTGTGACAAAGTGAGTTACCCCTCCAATATGTGAATCACCATTGTCTTCATGTTGCATGGCCTTGATAACAGAGAAATGTAAGTAAATCAGTTGAACGTGGGCATCATCCTCCTATTTGGAAAGAAAAGATTAACAGAACAGTGATAGAAACTCTACTGAAGTGAAATCCCTGGAAATTTTTTTCCTTTTTCCTCTCTGTTGTGTGTCTGAAAGTGGTCCTGCAATTTACTGGCAAGCAGACATGGAACAATATGCACTCCAGCAGCCTTGGAACACTTTGTAGATACCCTGGGAGTTGTTTCTATGGGAGATGGTTGAGGCAGCAAGAGGTTGCTGGCTTGCTATTTCTGAAAAAAACCTCTTTTTTTAATAGCTAAAGCTATAAATAGTTGACAGTTCTTAAATTGAATAATTCTCTCTTCCTTTCCAGGATGAGAAACTGGATCAAGATTTTCAAAGCCAAACGCCTGCAGCCAGATATCTCTATTAATCATCTACTTATAATGTTGCTCAGATTTTGAGGCAATTCTTTTATTGTTCCAGTTTGTGTAGGGTGAAAAGACTCACACAGAGTTTGCCAGTGGGCCAGTGACAGAACCAGAAGCAGAACCTAAGTCTCCTGCATTTCATTGCAGAGCTATGACTACTAGATTATATTTGATTGTATAGCTGTATTTAGAAATTAGAATCACTTCGTTTTCAAAACAGTTGAGCCATCTGTAAGTCCACCTCATTTGGACATGGTTTATTAAGTGACCATTGCTTTTGAAAGTTGGGTTGATAAAGAATTATAGGCCAAAATATTCAAACCACAGAAGTGAGTGAATATCCAAAGGGCTCCCAGGCACATGCGCTAAAGCAGAAGGCTTCAGAGAGTTTCACATGTTTCTCAGACCAGCACTGATGGTCACTGGTTTGTGTTGCACTCACATCTTTTGCTGGGATGTGAATGGTGAAAAGTAAGGAGATATTATGTCACCTGTGCTGCCATTTCTTCTGCCAAGGTGGTACTTCAGTTACATCTGGGAGGGCTTACAAGGCAGAACATTTCAGTCTTAAAAAAGACATTTTAAGTCAACTTTGGGAAAGTCTGTAAAAAGCTATTAACAAAATACGCAGAGGTGTGCTATGTGAATCAGGCTACCTGCACTGTTTTTTTTCTCATCAGACTGCTATTGAGTAGAGAAATTATCTGAGAGGAATATGTAACACATCAGAATATTACCTCAAATCCTAGCAAATTGAAACAGAGATATTTTAGATTAATGAACTTATTATGAAAGTGATGGTTACTAGCTTAGAAACTGATGTAGAGATTTGTTTGAGCTACAGGGATAGAAAATGGCCTAAAGAACATGTCACTTATCTTCCAATTTGCAGGATAATGTAAGGTGATGATCTCTTCTATGAGATAGAAGTCAGTAGTGAAGTTTTCTCATGTTTAACTGAACCACATATATAAATTTATAATGAATCAATAAGCTATTCTAAAAATATCCCAGCTTTCTCTGAAAATTGTTCAGGAAATGAAAAGCACTTATGTAATGTTAAAGGAATGAAAGGAAAATTTTTTAGTATTAGAGAAACGAAAATAAAGCTTCACTCTAAAATCCTTAGGAACTAACTACACTAAGAAACTAGATCATTGCAAATGT
Source organism: Manacus vitellinus (assembly GCF_001715985.3). NCBI lineage: Eukaryota > Metazoa > Chordata > Aves > Passeriformes > Pipridae > Manacus > Manacus vitellinus. Next base: position 40,822,198 of record NW_021938789.1, on the reverse strand, counting down.
AAAATACATGCAAAACTGTGTTTTGAGAGCATATCTCAGAAGCTCTTAAACGTATTATAATGAATTGGTAGTCCTAGTTTTCAGATAGGGGCAAAAAGATTTTAGAAGTCCACATGCATGTATGTTTGCATTTGTCCAATGTGATTTAGACTTCATTTTTCAACCTTGGTACTGGATCTGCCTTTTGCTATGACCCAGGTAGAAGAAACTGAAGAAGGTTGCTGTAGCATGCCTTTTTTGTCAGCAATTCCAGGGAGGGGTATATGTGACAGGAGGGACAGAGCTACATGGGATTCCTGAATGTGCCTTGTACTCCAGCTGCAGGGAGTATGTGGGAAGCAAAGTATTTCTATTTCACCAAAAGCACCTCTTATTCTGGGGTGCTAGTTATTACTGGTTAGTACAGGTGGGCAAGTGAGCCATGTCCAAGGAAAATGTAAGATTTTTTTTTAGAGATTTTATGGAGGTAAGTTACAGAATTTTTCCAGTAAGTTCAGGGATGTAATTTTCTTACCTTCTTTGCAGTTTGTCTGCTTGGGTTGGTGAAAACAGGCTCATCTGATGGCAAAGCTTTTGTTTTGTTTGGTTTTTTTTTCTAAAGTACTTGTCCATTTCTTATATTCTGATTAGAAACTTTTTGGCTATGAACTACTAAAAAGGTCATAGCTTCAGAGTTCAAGTCAAAGAAACTTGTCTAGCAACTGCTTAGTAATCTTGTAAACATATTAAACCTCAATAGCAAAGAGACACAAAGGGGTAGATTAGAGTTATGAATTAGGATTTAAAAAATTCTCAGTTTCGTCTCTTTCCTAGGATGACAGGCTGTAAAGTACATTTGAAAAGGCTTTGCAACTCTCTTGGAACCCTCTGGCATTTTACTGAAGTAATCTGTTTTCTACCCCCTCTGGCATTTTCCCGAACTAATCTTTATTTGTTTTCTAATCTCTATTCCTTATACCAAGGATTTTTCATTTGTTTAATATCAGACTATGATTTCACTTTCAGGCAACTCCAGCATGCTGTTTATGTGGGTCACACATTCCTCCTCCTCCTCCTCTGTATTGGTCTAGGATTTCCAATTATTTCCATATTCACTGAGCTCAGTCACTATACAGCCAACTGAAACAGGCAGGCTGCTCAATGTCTTTTTCACTCCTGGAGTAATTTAGTCAGGGAGTGACCGGATTATTTTTTCAGAGAGACAAGCTGTGCATGCCAGGTGATCTGCAGCAGAGAACAGCATCATTATTATAAAGCTTAGATGTTTTATGCCATTCTGTGCTTCTGCAACTTGTAGTGCAGCTAACGGTACTGTCTTGATGTATTTTTCAATATGCATGATTCAAATGTAATCAGTTAGAGGAGGTAGAAAAGAGGATGGATGAGTCATGGGACTGTATTTATGTTGTATGAGACTGAGTTTCAAAGCTGTTGGGTCCTCTGAGGTCCTTAATCACTGCCATGTTTGTTTTACAGCAGTGCTGGTACTCACAGAGCAGATTAAGTCTATTTCTATAGATTTCCTTTGGAGTTCCATCCTAGAGTTAAAAAATCTTTAATAGGAGTTTGATATTGGTACATATAATTAGATACATTATATATACATTATATATACATTCTATATACATTAGCATAAGTATTTCAACTTTTGTAAAACATCAAAGGAGAGAATTGGCTGTGAGGGGAAAGTCATCAGGGAGTCTTGACATCCATTATAATCCTCATCTGGGCTTATTAGTGTGCTCAGACAACTAGAGAGAATAGGTGAGCCTTTGCTTTTACGGGGAACCTTAGGTCCATGAGAATTTCCTTCCGCTGGGGAGAGCTAGCTGGATGTCTCTTGCTATCAAAAGGAGTCCAAGGGAAGGGTAAGCTCTTCTCCAGAGTTACCAAGGAAAGACAAAAAGAGAAAAGGTGTGGGTGAGGCAGATCACAGAGACCTGGCGTGATAAATAGATATCTGTGCTGTGCCGATTTCTTGTCATTGAGGGCTATTATTTAGGTGAACATCAGCCTGAAGTGACAACTACATTTTTCTTTGTAGTCCCTGAGTCAGATTACAAGCTTGTGGGCATGATTTCATGCTGACAGAGTGGCGCTCAGTGAGGTGAACATTGCTTATTGTGAGTGCCACTGCAAAACTCTTCTGAGGTCCCCTTCCAACCTGGTATTTTATGATTGCTCAGCAAGAATTGTCTGCTGCTTCTTATAGGAGTTTTGCTTTCACTTTTATTTTGTCTTTCAAAAAAACAAAAATGAAAAAAAAATCTGTGGACTCAAATAATGAGAGTCAAAATTGCGTCCACAGTTCCTCTCAGCTGAGTATGCACCACCATTAAGGTGATTTGTAATAAGATCATCTGACTCTTGAATAAATCTGCCTAACTGATACTTTAATCTTTACAGTGTCATTTTAAAAGCTTTCATGTTGGTCTGCATCTCTTTAGTTTCTTGTTTCCTCACTGGAACTGTCATGGGCCAGTGGGCCAGTCTTGGCACTTTTTTTCCCCTTCGTATTTGAAGTAAATAGTCTTTTTCCAATTAATGTCTATGATAATGGAGCCAGTGGGGAGGGAAAAAAGCCCCACCTTCTAGAAGATTCTGGTATTTCGCACTGAGATTTTTTTTGAGAAGTAGTATTCAGCATATTAATAATGATGCTAACTCTTGCACTGCTAGGGTTGAATCTGGATTTTCTAGTTCCAGATGTCTTTAAGTTCACTGTCTAGTTAAGTTTCCTTGACTGAGTTTCTGTGACAGTCAGCGAAGAGAAGAAGCCACAGCGAGTGATTTCATTTTAAGTATAGGTAGGTCCACTGCTGTTTTCTTTCACCATCTTATCTAAACAGATAATACAGCCTTTGCATAATATATGCATAATATTGTCTTTGCTACAGTTGGAAATATCAAGAAGCAGACATGAAAATGACTTACACAGGATCATATTACCTTCAGGAAGGAGACTTTGCTTGCATGTGCTACCGTTCAGTCCTACATCATAATGATATGTATGTCTGTCATCTAGGAGTTGATCAGGACTATCTTCCTGACCAGTTTACAGACACTTTTGCCCTGGGAAAGACATTGAAACCTGCATATGGTGACCCAGAAAGTACAGTAGTGTTTTTGAAAGGTTCTGATGTGCTTCGTGCTAGTCACCTCAGTGCACTGAGAGAGCATTTGCTCTTCCTTAGTGTCCTTTTTTTTTTTTATTTTCATGGCACTTTTTTCAAGAGAGGGTTTATGTGTGCGGGGCTGTAGTGTAATCTTTGTCTGCTGAATGACACAACTTTTGAGTCATTGCTCCTAAGTTTATGGTACAAACTTTCTACTAAACTTTTGGTCTTTCTCATTGAACTGATGTGTATGGTCAGTAGTAGCTTAAGGAAAGCATTTCACAATCTTTTAGAACTGAAGCAACAAAACATTGAGGTGTGTTTTTGATATGGAGTGAGAAAATCAGGCAAGAACTATTCACAACTCTTCGCTGATACTTTTTATATTACACAGGGCAGTTTCCTTTAGGCTAGACTTATTTCTGGCTAAATCTTTATTTGTTTTGCTCAGCATACTGTGCCCTTTTCTTAATTTTGATGTGCTTTTTTTTATTTTGTTGCATCTTGCTGCTGATCCAGATTAAAATGAACCCTTCACTTAAGTTCCTTAAGATTGTGTTTCAAGGTAGAGGAGAATACTTTCCAAATTGCACTGTTGTTTTTCAGATCAGAAAGCAGCTAGGACATCGAAACTTATCAGTAGAGAAGGTTTGGTGCAATTCCCAGAGGGAAAAACAGCTCTTTTGTGTTGTGACACCTATGTCAAAATCAACTCCTGAGTGTACATATTTGATTCCACATAGTCTACAGTTAGAATTGAATTTTTGCCAGTCCCTCAAGCTAAAGCTGACATGGAGCAGCTTTTGCTTTCTTGAGTTCCCAAAATAGCTGTCTTAAAATTGACCCAGATGAGGCTCAGGTGATACAGGAGGTAACACAGAAGTGAAAAGCTTCTGTCTTGCCTGGTGTATAACTCATCTAAGCCTAGGGTGCCAAACTGGGCTCCAATATCACCACTGTGATATATTGCCACTATTTTCAATACTACACTTTGTGTTCTCATCTGTTGAATAATCCTATTTAATGTTCAGAAATGTTAGTTTACACTGAAATCCAATTTTCTGGTAGATCCTAGTGATTGAAGTCTGACTCCTGCTGGGACAGGACAGAACAGTTGTGTGCTGGGATGTTTCTGCCTCTTTTTGTTGCTTCATACTTTGTGTCCTCATAACTGTCTCCAGGACACAGTCTCTCATGCTGAGCATGTGCATTGGTCCAGGTTTTTACCAAGTGGATAGCCTGCCTCTTAGGTTGGCCTAAATCATGATGTACTACCCACAATAATTTTCATCTTTCCTGAGGAATTTCACCATGTGCAGTCCAGACAGCCTTTACTTCATGTCTCTCTCCCGAGTTCATTTCACATCTCCTATATTTCCACTCTGTCTTGACGTTTGATTAAGAGTTTACATAACTGTACTGTGATGCTAATTGCATTATCCCTGAGTAATCTAAGACCTGCAGACTGACATTTGATTTTCAGTGGAATAGTAACTGGAGAAGAGGTCTGCTTTGTCTTCACAAATATTATATTCAGATCAAACATATATTGTCATATGCTACCATTGTATTTGGGCAAGGATAGGCTAGAAAGTTCCTGAAAGAGGGAAAATAATTCTCTATTCCTATGAAGTGGTGTTGGGGTGCTTGGCAAAGCAGTGAAGGTATGTGGCAGAGAACTTGGACTTCCACACCATGGAAGGAAACATAATGAGGCTGACAGAAACCCAAGAGGATAACCTATAAGGAACTGGGAAGTTCCTTTCCAGCTCCTGGAGAGAAATCTGGGTTAAAGCTTTTTAGGGATGTTTACTGTTCCCTGATGTCCCAGGAGCTCAGTTAGGAGTCTAGAGTGCTGAGTTGAGGTGTGTTTTGTCAGAGAGCAAGTGCAAATCCATGCCAGAAATTTCCTCAAAAAATGATTCTTCCATATGGCTTGTGGGAGATATCTAGGCTATGTTTTGACCTTATATTTCAGGCTCTGTTGCTGCTCACCATGGCAATGGGAACATAAGTGGGGAAATGCTGTTGGCAAATAAGTAGTGATACCTTTGATTCAACTGCATCACTGGACAGGTGACTAAGAGTGTCTGAAGCACAGAGCTGTTGCTCTGGGAAGGGAGCCAGGCAGTTAAAGGTGTATGGGGAGACAGAAGGCCAGGTAGCAACACCTGCATAAGATCAGAGAGAAAGGCTAAGCTTTATAAGATGAAGATATGTGGGGATGTGTCTTTTCTGACACTTGGTTGTTTTTTTTTTTTCCTCCCCTGGCTTATTAAGTTCAAATGAACAAATAAAATGTGTTCTCTTTCAGATGTAGCTCAGCTGAGTCACTCCATTTCATAACAGTCAGAAGTGCCCAGAAAGTTTGTTGTAGCTGGATTCAGGCCCATTTGGACTTGCTTAGATAAATATACTTGGTGGAAAGAGGAGTGTTTAGAGCTTCCCAACCCAGTCTGCCTTTGCAAAGAACAAAAGCTGAGAGTCCCTTGCTCGTAGAGGCTGCACAGGGAAAGTAAGAGAGTAACCTGAGTAAGGCACCCCATCCACTCATCACTCCTTCATGAGAAGATGTTCTCTGCAGATATGTACATCTTTAACATGTGGGGAGTTTTCTTGTTTGTGTTTTTTTCCCAAACACATTCAGAATCCAAGCCAGCTGCTACAGCTTCTTCCCTTCAGCAAAACCACTTCAAACCATGTTGAGGTTTTGTGGCTCTTCATAGCTGTGAACATACAGCCAATTTCCTCACATTGCAAGGTAATTTTAGCAACAGCTGATTCCAAGTGGTTCCACAAATGTCCTCATCTTTTGTCTCCCATTTGTTTACTCCTCAGTTCTTCCTTCCAAGCACAGTGTTCCATCCTGTTAGCATAGCAAAGTGAGTTGTGAGCCCCAGCTAGGGTATATCAGTGCTAATGGAGGAGAGTGGAGGAATACTCGAGGATAGCACAATCTAGAATTTAACCCAGTCCTTTCTGTTTTCTAGAATGAAGGTTTCAGGTTAGAGCATGTGTTTTCAGAAGCATATTGCTTCTTTGCGTGCCTGTGGTCTGAGCATGGAGCATCAGCAGTCAGAGCCTGCAAACAGCCTCATGCATTAGGAAATCTAGGCTGTGCTGCTTGTTTACTTTGAGTATAAATGTCATCTTGGCAAGCGATCTCCCCTCTTGCATACACAAAGTTTGTAATTTGATTGCTGAGCTTAAATGGCATAGGCTGGATAATGAATTTTAAAGTTTGTGCTTCTGTTCTTTAGTGACCCTTGTGCACATGATGTGAAAGCACAAATCAAGTTAGTGTTTTTTGAAGCTCCTTTCGGGTGTTCAATTACAATGTCAAGCTAATCAGAGTGATTTGACATTTTGGTGTTGCATAGATGAACTAAGGAGAAAAAAAAAATCATTATTGTAATTTTTAATGAAGACAGAACATGGACTAGTCTAAATAATGGCTTCTGGCTATGGCATCTTGTCAGAAGGTCTACTTGCATTGTTCGTTAATAGCAGTTACTACTACTGTGCTGACGTTTTGGACCAACACAATACTTTACAAATAATGAGTGCTAGAAAAAATAGATTGACATTCAGCAGTTAATGTTGTTCTATGCCTTGAAAGGAACCTCAATTTTATTTTATTTTATTTTTTAGAATGAAACTAAAACTTCCACAATAAATCATTATGACATTGGTAATAATTTAATTTTTCCATTTAGGTCGTATATAGACACTCTTTGCATTGTTTTTCTTCCAAGTGATTTGAGAAATAAGACAAACCCAAAGTGTCCTGATGCCTGATAGAGATGGTATTCCAGAATAAATGGGTAAAGTTACAGAGAAAGCACATGTTTATGGGGGGGTGGGGGAAGTAGCAAAAGGTAACTAAATGTATCCAGCTGTAAGGTTGTGAGAATAATTTTCATGTTGTGTCTGCTATGCCTTTGAAATCTACGTTGGAGGCATAAAATCAGAAGTGTGAAAAGGATTGCTTTCCATCACTACAGCTGACTTGTTTTCAGTAGGAAATTACAATTTGTATAATTCTTTCTCACTTATCAGTCATTAATGAAGTAATCTGTGTGATTTCCTCATGTTATCAGACAAGAATTAATAAACCGTATTGTCAGTGTTCTTGATGTTATATTGCTTTGACTACAACGTATTTTTTCTACAGCACAGGTGTGTCTTGGTGGTTTTTGATTACAGTAGAACTAGTACTACCCGTTACAAATGTTCCTTCTTCAGTATGGTGCCATCATTACCTTAGTTCCTCGGGGAACAGCCCTTTTTCAAAGGAAAAAAAATTCAATCACAATCCCACTCATATCCTTTTTTGTGGTATTACTTTTTTTTTTACATGTTTCCATATCCCTCTTTAATGAAATGCAAAGTCGAGCTCTGCTTTACACAGTGCACTTTTAGCAAGCCCTTTGTTTCAAGTAGTCTGACTGTGAAGTGTTTTAGTTTTGTGAGAAACCTTTTCTAGTTACCTCATTGCTACACAGGTGAAAAAAGTGGTGTGTCCTTTAGAGAGCTTTCTCAGTGTTCCCCATGATGGAGGCAGTGTTTTCCAGCTGAGATTGATCAGGTGTTTGTAACACCAGGAAATGGGCATGATGGGGTCTTCAAAATCACACACTCTTGGTGTAGAAAGTTTTCAAACTTTTCAAGCTGAGCTGTCTTCTGTAGGTGTGGTGGAAGCATTTTACGGTAATTTTGTGAATTTTTTTGTCAGCTTTGCAGACTGAGATGGATCAAGCCTGAGAACTAACCTGTGTAATGAATATAGCCTGCATTTTGCAGTGTTATGCCAAAGTGTGGATTTGGGCTGAGGGATGGCTGTGTTTTGCCAGTGTTTTGGAGCATGAGCAGTTGAATTTTACATTTTGCAAGCCGTAAAGTGTGCTGCTAACAAACACGCTATTGCATGAGCTTCTAGTGCAGTGTGTACTCAGAAAAAGACTCTTAGATTGAATTACTTTGGAAAAGGAGTCTGTCTAAAAGAAAGTCTTCTCACTCGTTACAGTTAGTTGTCTTTCCTTTTGCCCTCTTTGGCTGGGTACTAGGGACCCATAGCTAGAGGGATCCCCATACACAGTTCAGCATCTGAGGAAGCTGCTTTTCAGCTGCTCCTCTTGTTCCCTTCAAACTGTGAATCCTTTTCTTCCTGTGCTAATGTACAGGAAGGGCCCATTCTGTAGCTTCAGCCTATGGATTATGTCTGTACCTATCCTCCTTAAAACACAGTTTCCTGCTTATAAAGGAGAAAGTGCTTGGAGGGAGTGAATTTCATGGGGCGTCTCCTCTGCATGTCAAGAAGGAGTGAGCAGAGCCTCCACCCAGCAAATGGTGCACACATCAAAATAGTGATCCTGAGGTCATGTGCTTCTTAAAAGAAGGGAATGCAAAATGATGCTGTGAGATCACAACTAAGGCATTTGCCTCACATTTGCTCCTCAAATTCCTTCTAGATGCTCCTGTGTGACAGATTGGTGTGAAATTCCAGATCTACCAACAGCTGAGGAACCTCACTGTGTAGCTGCAATATGTGCACAGTATTTAGTTTTAGGCTCCTACTTTTGAAGGCTGGATGAAATCCCGGAGTTCTAATTTCAAGGTATTTACCATTTTCTTCCCCTTCTTCCTCTGGGCTGAAGTCATAGTTTGTACCACATTTAAAGTTTCCAGGCTTATTGCCAGCACTAATATGTTGTTTCAGTAGAGCAGCCAAGCTGGTTCTGCTAGAGCCTCTGAAATGACCTGTGCATCTCTTAGGGAGAATGAAGAAGCTATGGGCCACATCTGGTATTTGATGTCTTGCTGTCACAACAGATTCCTTGAGGCCCCAATGGACCTGACTTCCACTGTGCAAAGTGCTGAACAGCAAGGAACATCATTGTTCTGCAGAGGCTTATTTGGTGGTGATACAAATGAGTAGAAAGAACAGCTAAAGAGTGTTCAGGGACTGCTAGGAATCTGTGTAGCTTTCCTCTGGAATAGACCCCACTGCCTGGGAGCCTGGACATTCTGAAGGGAATGCAGCAAGGCCCCATGTAGAGCAGTTGGCTCTGACATCACTGATAATGATGGTAATGTTTGCTACTTGAAGCTGGGGTGAAATGGCTTTATTTGTTTAACCATTTGTTTGCAATAGATTCTCACCATCTTTTTCTTTTATCTATGTATTACTTTTATATCCACATGCCACATTTTGCTGTTTTAACAACTTCTCAAAAGATTGCTATTTTTAGACTTGTAATAATGGATGTATGCATGACTCCTCAGCTGGCAAGCAACTTGTTAACTCAGATTGGTGCTTGGTGCTTGGTTCTTGCCTTTTTTTTTTTTAATATTTCCAGTCAACTGTACATTTTTGAGGTAGAATACCTGAGATAAAGCAGAAGCGCATATATAAAACCAAAGGGGAGGTCAGGAACATCTGGTTTTCATTATATTTTTTCCATTTTCTGCTGAGTGCATCTTGGATGTGTTGGACTTGCTGGAGATACATTGAACTATTGCACTGCACAGGTTGCCTGATATCCAGTAATCCTGTAAAAGTGACTGAAATCACTAATAAAATGAATAAACAGTAGGACACTGGATTAGTCTTACAGGGAGCAAGTCAGTTATCAGGAGGGTTCTCACTTCCTGGCATGTTACCTCTGTTGAGTTGTAGTTTCTGCAGTAATGAAGACACTGTAATTATGTAAAATAAGTTAGTTGGCATGGTGTGATTGAGAGCTCTTCAGCAAATAGTCATGCAGAACAGGAGGTCTGGGGCATAGATAATTTGCTCCAGCCACCCACTGGCATCTGACAGACGAGGTGGTTAAGTTAGACAGGTAAATTCCCTGGGGTCCCAGCAGGAATCTGATTCTTGCTGTGGGTAGATGAAGTCTAGGAGATAATTCAGCAGGGGCCTGAGATCTCTAGGTAATGTGAGTAGATCTTTCAGCATGCATTTCTCCTAAAGTAAACAAGGGAGAGTTCTGCCTATGATTGTCTATAGGATAATTACGTTCTTTGCATTTTTCAGTTATTTACATATAATACACATGTGTTTGTCCTTTTTGACTGCAACTTAATAGAATCAGATGAAGTACTAATTAAGAGGAGTACCTATTGGAAATGGCTGTTCCCTTTCAGAAGGAGTTAAAAGAAGTACCTAAACAGGTAGAAGCATGTGACTTTTCTGGCAAGGAGATGGAAAAACACCAATTTTGAAGCAATGGTCAAAACCATGGTAAAAATCCAGAGGAACAATGAAGAAAAGTAACAGTTCCCAAACAGGAGAATTGTTTGTTGTGCATATCTGTTACAAAATAAAAATGTATGCTTAGGGAATAGGTGGATCATCAAAATCACAAAAGTTAGTAGTATTTCTCTGCTCTACAATTTTTTTTGCACCTTCCAAAACATTTGGTATCCTCTATGAGTTGCAATATAAACCATTGAATAGATGGCTGATTTCATCTGCTCTATTGAGCAGCTTCTCTTATCTATATTTTCCTTTAAAAACACAGGGATTTCCCTCAGCTTCTCCAGTTTCACTGAGGTTTTTGTCATGCTTTCAATGCAAAGTCAAGCCAAGTTCATTGTCAAGGGTATGTACCAGAGGAGAGAATTAAATTACCACAGTCCTTCTCACCTAGTGCTTAAAAGTTATTCCTCTGTGTGAGTTTTGTTTAAATCAGATATGACTCGCTTTTTCTCACTTGCTCCACATCCACATGCTGACACCAATTTGTTCATATTTCATTCTTTCCTGTAGGATTTTTCAGCTGCTGTTTTCCAACTAACATCTTCCATGAACTGATGCTTTCCTCCTGTTTTAGACAAGAAACTGATAAATTCTCTTGGCATTTGTTCTTATAGGTGACAGTCCTGAAAAACTTCCTGTACACTGACTGCAGCTTGGAAAAGGAGAGGCTTTCACGTCAATAGGAGAATGATTATTGTTTTAGGGACATTTGTAGTGAGACATTTCATTGCCATCTCTAATAGGCCTTGTGGAACCCTTGTTCTGTGATAATAGAACTATATAAGGAAAGGAAGTAGTGGAGATTGAATGATAAAAGAAATATAGGATCCTTCAGGTATTTCATTAGAGCTGGAACACCTCTCCTATGAAGATGGGCTGAGAGAGTTGGTATTGTTCAACCTGGAGAAGAGAAGGTTCCAGGGAGACTTTATAGCACCTTCTCGTACCTAAGGGGAGCCTACAAGAGAGCTGGAGATAGACTTTTTACAAAGGGCCTGTAAGGATAGGACAAAGAGGAATGGCTTTAAACTGAAAGAGAGTAGATTTAGATTAGATGTTAGGAAGAAATTCTTCCCCGTGAGGGTGGTGAGGCACTGGAACAGATTGCCCAGAGAACTTGTGGCTGCCCCATCCACTACAGTGTTCAAGGCTGGGTTGGATGGGGCTTTGAGCAACCTAGTCTAGTGGAAGGTGTCTCTGCCTGTGGCAGGGGGTTGAACTAGGTGATCTTTAAGGTCCCTTCTAAACCCAAACCATTCTATGATTAAAATGGTTCTATAACTCTATATCTACTCCTCAGCTGAGTGTTACAGGTTATTAACAATGAAATCAATAGGAGAAGTTGGTTATCACTGTAAGGAATTTACATTTTTAGACCTGTAATCCAGAATGTGTTGCATGATTACACTAAACCCTTCAGAGAAATTAATAGGACAATGTACACTTGTAAGAGACTACAGAAAACAGCCACATTTCCTTTCCTACAGATTAGAAAATAGGCACTGGCTTGAGGGCAGGAATATCTTCCTCTGAGTTTAACTGCTACCGGTTCTTGTTGAAAATAGTATGATTTTAATATTCTACAGAAATCTGTATTAAAAGGAGGGGAAGGGAGAAATTCATACAGGCACAGCAGCAACTGATTCTTTTTATTTCAGTAGCTTATGTAGTTGTGCCAGCACACTTTCTAGCCAATCTTTGTTGCAATAAAAAATAATAGTATCATTTGCAGGCAGGTTTCCATATGTAGAGAAACAAAGATGCAGGAGCATGAAGCTTCATCTCATAAGGAAATTTCTTCAAATATTCTTGTAGGCTGTGAGATTATAATTTTTTTTCCTATTGCTGTTTTCTGAAAAGCTTTATACCTAATTTCAGGAAACCGTTTTCCTAAAAAAAGAAAAAAATAACTACCCTTTAAAAAAAAATGGTTTAGTTTGTGTCAACTTTGATGTATGACTTGGTAAATCAAACCAAGCCAGATACCTTTGTAGTACAATGAGGAAAAATGTTATAGAGCAAGTTCATATTGTGTGTTTCACAACTTTGCATGAAATGTGTTTTACTTCTGATTGAAGCCTGAAGTTGTTTCAAGGAATAGGCTCTTTGGAACTTTTCAGGAAATGCTGTCCAGACTGCAGGGTGTACTTCTCTCATGTAACAAAAGGGGAAAAAATAGATAGCTTTTACTGGCAAGGGAAACTGGCTTTACTTATCAATCATCTCTGTGTTAGAGAACCAGGATGCTTCTTGCATGAACTGTTAACATTTAATGTGTTTCTAGCTGAATGGCTGGTTTTTTAAGAGCTGTTGTCAACTATGCAGTAACTGCAATTAAAATCTCCTTAATAAACTACAGTTTTTAACCCAGAAACCAATAGAGTCAATGAGGGAACTGAAATTTCATGATGACCAATGAGAAATTACATTTATGGCTGTAATTTAGCATATCAAACAGGTCTAAAGTAGTATATCAGACTGATTGTTTGAATTGAAGTATCTCATAAAGAAATTAAAAGCATAGATCCCATTTCCAATATGATTTGAGTATCAGAGATGAAAACTCAGAAACTGAAGTAACTTTGAGCAGGTATCTCACTAACACTAGAAAATGTGGCTTGGTTTACTTAACTAAAGTATATAGAAATGTGATGATATTTTTCATAAAATTAAAAGAATAATTTTTCTTATAGCCATTTGACCAAAAGTAGTTTTCTCTGGGCCTGTGTGCAGTCTGCCATCTTCAAAGAAACCCACAAAACCTGTCCTGAAGTGGAAACTTGAAGCACTATGATTTGTTAAGTTAAAACAAAGTAGGCATTCTCAACCTATTGAAATATTTTATTTAAAAATAAATCCATATAAGTGATAAAGTATCATACAAAGATAAATATCTTTATTCTGTTAAAATCAATTGGCCTGAATAGGTCAATTGTAGATAGCTGTATTTTGCAGGATAGTTCTTCATTTTTTGATTGTCCTCAGGGGTTTTTTCAATTCCTTTTTGGAAGAAGAATTTAATGGCCAAGTAGGTAGAAGACCCTACAATAGTAAACATAGAAAACCTTCCTTTCTTTTCCTCTCTGCCTAGACCTTTTCTGCAGAGACTTTGCTATGATTTATCTTTTCAAGTTCCCATAATAAAGAATTGGCTAGTTTAATGATGAAGGTGAAGTTGGAGAGATTCAAGTATTGTGTAAGCCCAAAATAAAAAAAAAAAAATAAAAAAGGAAAAAAAATTTGGAAACTTTTACTAGAAAGAGAAGAAACGTTTCACTGAAACAACTGAAAGAGAGTGGGCTTTTCAAAGAATTGCTGGGCGACTCTTTCCTGGTATATCAAGAAAATGTTTGTCTTTGACAAAAATCACATATCAAAACAGTGGTGATGAACTAAACGGGACTTTGTGGCACGTCTTGTTTCACAGTAAGCACTAACCTGGAGCAGGAAGGAAATGGGGGCTGAGTTAGGAGCCTGGCTTCTTCCTGTCGATCAGAACGGACCAGACTGATAGGAAAATGCAGATAAGCAGAGCCTGTTGTACCTTGTTGGTACATGAGCTGTTAATGCTGCATATTTTAGAGCTGTGTGTGGAGCTTGGGTAAGTTGTCTAATACTGAACCAGGCTGCAGTTGTTTTCTGGCATCCTGGTTATTAGTTAGCAGTTAGGAAGTTGATTTTCTTCTGTAATGTAAACCATAGCTGAACAATAAAATTAGTCCCTATCCTGATAATTCTTGCTCAGCCTAGATAACCTACCTAACCTTAATACCTTGACTACCAAGATGTTTTTTCTGTTGTCACCCTTACTCTTAATTATTTTATTTGAAGCACTGTATTGGTACCACACTACCCAGCAAATTTAATTTCAGGTACAAATAGCTCAAAATGTAGGGCTCTGCATTACCATAAGAATATAACATTAGATTTGTGGGAGCCAGATGTCTCTTCTCAGTTCCCACATGCTGGACTCAGGAGGGAGGAAACCTCTTCTGCTGCCAATTCTGCTGGAGTTAATGAAGTTCAAGTCCATATCTAGCTTGGTACAGGGCATTCTAGCTGTACCAGGGATTTCTGGCAAGGAGAGGAAGATATAATCTCCAGGTCAGGCTGGATTGTTCAGACATCGTAAAACTCTACTTTTACCTTACAAGGACTTTGATAGGATAGATACCTTAATTCACTGTTACTGTACTTCGTCACCTGACGGCTTTTCTCAAAGCAGAAGGCTTTCATTGCACTGTGCAGTCAGAGCTGAAGGGTTGGACTGATGGCAGCTAAACATATGGTGCTTTTATAGCCTGGACTAAAGCAGTCCTAGATAAATACTGTGACACACACACACTGCTTTCCGCCCTGCAGCTCAGCCTAGCTAGGCTTTCCTGTTTCTGAACATAACTTAGTCATGCATGGTAGTTCATTTTTAGCAATGGATAAACAACTCTCTTGCTTAGTTAGATAGGTGCTAAACCTTCACTGATTCATGACCATCATGAGTGTGCATATACTGGGCTTCAGATTTCATTGGAAGTCTGGCTGTGGTACTGTGATGTACATCTGGCAGAATCCTTAGGGCTCCTGGCATAAAGCGATAGTAGTATGCACTTTGTACAAGAAAATATTTTAAGTAACAGTCATGAAGAGATGGGTCTAAATCCACAAGCATTCACAGTGTGTGCATACATAGGTGTAGATCCCTTCATTTTTACAGGTCTTGCTCATGCTGATCTGAGTTTCTTTTGTGAAACTGTGGTCGTTTTCATTCTTAAAAGGAATGACTGCTTGTTCCTGTGGTGGCAGGTGGTTTTCTTTCACTTGTGTAAATCGCTGAGGGAGGATAAATAAACATTTCAAAGTGAAATAACAGTACTTTTTCCCAAGTTCAGAATTAAATAGATAAGCAAAATTTATCCTATTATTTATTTTAATCAGG
This sequence comes from Manacus vitellinus, assembly GCF_001715985.3. Lineage (NCBI taxonomy): Eukaryota > Metazoa > Chordata > Aves > Passeriformes > Pipridae > Manacus > Manacus vitellinus. The sequence continues at coordinate 40,806,885 of NW_021938789.1, read as the reverse complement.
AAATACTAAAAGACCTTTAGAGAAAAAGCATTGTAATTTCTGTACTGAAGTAGCATGGAGATGGTCTTTGTGAGTCAGAGCATCTCTGAAGCAGCAGTGCATGCTTGTCGTCTCTTCTCTGCATTTTCTCTTAGGAGCTTGGCGAGGTATGCATCTGTCCCATGGCCTACTGACGGATACACAGAGTGGTGGAAACTCACAGAAAGTCTTGTAAAGGCTTTTGGAAGTGCCCTATAGTACCCCCAGCTAAAAGTTGTACTGAGGATGTGTTTAGCAGAGAGGGGTAGCGTATTATAGCAGTAAAGTGGAAATCTGGGTATCTTACACAAAAAATAACATTCCTAATACAGACCTCTGCAATTGCTGGTTATTGATCTGTGGAAACTGCCAAGTCTTTCACGGATAACATTGTTCTGGGAGAGAGAAAGCAGTTCAGGGAGTGTTGTTGCAGTAACATTAAGTATTGGGGTTTTTTATTAGAAAAAATGGTATCATTGGAGTGTGGAGATAATTGTAGGTGTTAAATTGGTTCTTTTCAGATGCAACTAGAAGTTAATTGTTTAACTTGTGTGGGTTTTTTACTTTGATTAACAGTGGAGAGTGGAAAGCAATGGTGCTTTCATTCTTGTTTGTGTATCCACATTGAAAAACCCACACACAGAATGTGTATGTACTGGCAGGACAAATGGACTTCAATATGCCTTTTAAGTGCTCTATTTAGAACAGAAGTAAGGATACTGTAGAAGAAATAATTATTACTGGATGTCTATTGTAATAGTAATAATGGCTACTGTAAAAGTTGCAACAACGCTGGCATGTTTACTGCATATACCAGCAGAAGGCTTTCAGAGTGCCTTGATTTCTGTTCTAGACTGTCTTTGGGAAAGACATGAGCATTGAGACCATGTGTAAGTGGATGGTCCAACTCAAGCAGACATGGACCTCAGAACTCAGCTGAAGTGGCATGGCAGTTAGTCCTGTTAAATAACGTTACTGCAAGAGGAATTCAATTAAATTAGCAGCAGTGGGGTCCAGAGTACTAACAAAGGCAAAAGTTATGACTTCTGCATTGGTTTTGTAACTTTCAGAGTGAGAAGCCTATAGCAGTATATTGAACGTAACCTACTTCTTGAATGAAGCAGCTACTTCTCAGTTCCCTGACAAGAAGACATAGTATTTCCAGGAATGTTAATGCTTTTGAGGGTTTCTTGTTTTGTTTTGAAGTCAGCTTCTAACAGATGTATGTTATAACCTATTTACAAGATGATCAGACTGTAATTGTTCATTGTAGAGGGGAACAGTATAATTGTCTTTCTGTGGGCAGGGTTAGATAATGAGACTTTTCTCTTCGAGAGCATCGGTGACAATATAAGTAAGATTTTCTGTTGAAAATGACTCTGGAATCAAAGATTAGGAAATGAAGAGTTTTATGGTAAGTTGTTTACTGTCTTCAAGTATTTGGCATTTAGCATTTTCATTCTGGATACTAGTTCTTAACAATCCTTTATTTGGATTGAAAATTGCAAACTAGATGTTAAGATTTTAAGTGGTTGGTTTGGGATGTGTTAGTGTCAACCGAGCAGGGAGCAGTGATAGCATTTTTAATGGGACAATATAGGAAGGTTATGAAGGTGCACCCAGTCAGTTTATCAGACAGGTTTTTTTCTTTATTCAGCCTTTTGTTTAATTCAGCCCTGGGCAGATGAATGGGGCTGAGAAGCAGTTGAGAAATCATGATTTGGCATTAAGGAGAAATATAATTTATTTTTGCATAAAGTGCATATGCACCTTAAATTGTGTAAAACTAGATTTTAATCCCTGTGACATGTTCCATTCTGCTGAGTGGCTTGAATTTCTGTCAAGGAGCTGAGGGAGCAAAAATCTTGTTCCTAACATTTAAAGCAGACTAATTTGTCTGCAGTGGTATGCACAGTCCTTATAATTAAAAAGTTCAAGGCAAATGCCAAGTGGCTGAAGAATGTCTTTCTCTATTTTTGTAAGGCACTTAAAGTCTGGGTGAAACATCTGTTTCCTCCTCCCTGCAGCTCATTTCAGAGATTAATATGCTTCTAGTGAAATCTCCCTGTGACGTGTGCTGCTATTCAATGAAGATGTTTCAAATACCTACACAAAACCTAATCGCAGCTTCTGCCATTTCCTGCCTCTATTGGAAAGAAAAAAAAAAAGGCATTTCAAAAAGATTTATGAGCTAAAATGGGAGTTGCCAGTCTGAGTTACACCTACAATAAGAAGCTGTGGCAGAAAGTGCTTGCAAAAGTGGAACTATTTGGCATTACCCATGCCATATGTGCTAAGAGATCACTGCCTATGCAAATGCACTCACTATGCCAATGCTTTTACCATTAATTTCTGTCCTCAACCTGAAGAGCATGGAAATTGTGAAGCCCAGAGGGGAGACACATACAGAGATATTTTGAGTCCCTCTCTTCTGCACAAATTCTCGTGTCATTTTTGAGAGTCAAAAGTTGAGACTTGAAATACATTGTCATTTCTGTACAGAGATAAATTTCCTGTAACTCTACAGTCCATTAAAAATACAGATGTTGATGAGAAACAGTGATGGGTGCATACCATCCAAAATTTCAAACCAATCAACTTTCTGAAGTTTTTTCCTCTCTCTGTGATTGGGTGCATCACCCTCCACTGTGCAGAGCTGTTTACACAGTGCTTACAGTGACGACAGAATCTGTTTCAGTGTTTAGATAATTTTTCAGGTTCAGGCTCCTGGAGAGCAAGCAAAGAGCACCTCTGTGAGCTGGGCTGACCTCTGGCTGGGCTAACAGGTTGAGCTGAGGTTGAAGATGTTTTTGCAAAACAATACTTTTTTTAGAATTACTGTCCTTTTCCTCAGCTGTCAGACCAGTCACTGCATATTCATTACAACTTCTTTTTGCAAGGAGACTACTTGATGCAGCTGACTGCTGTGAAATACAGAGGTGTTTTTGTCAGTTCCTGGAAAAAAACAGACATTTCAGTTTGTCTTCTCTTCATCTCAGGCTCTCTCTCGGTGTGAAACTGTTGGTCTGGTGAAATCAACAGAACGGTTGTTAGGAGGAGTCACCATCCCTGGCTTTCTGGTACTTGTCCGTGCAGCTGAGATGCCTTAGCTGTGACCACCTTCAGTGTTGACTTAAAGTAATCTGCTTTTTTTGGCACTGACATGGGTTGGGACTGCTTTCACAAGCATGTCCATGAGATAGTAGTACAGTAACAACTGTATAGTTAAATGTCAGTCACTGTAAGGCAATGCCACTGAAGCTACCAGTAAAATTCAATAAGACAGAACCAGCAAGAGAAAGCAAGCAATGAATGCTTGTTATCAGGATGCCTCCAGTCATGATGGTAAAATCCCTGTGAAGAGGGTGAAAATCCATGGCCTCAATTTTTTATTAGGAGAATGGTGGTTCAACGGACAAAATAGCTCTGTTAATTTACTGTCCTGAAGTGTTTATAAAGATGCATCTTTGATGGGTGAGATTACAAACCAGAAAACTATATAGAAAAGAAAGAGTACCCTGAAGAGAGACATACTATATTTTAGTGAAGATAGCTGTCTACACAAACATATATTTTAAGGTTAACATTTGAAGAGCTCTTTACCCAAAACTGGAATATGTTGCTGCTTATAGGAATGAAATAGTATGTTTATCTAAGCCATTGAGATGTAATTTCAGTTTATACCATGTTAGCACAACTAATCCTTTCAGTGATGTTCAGCTTCTGCCAATTCAGTCAATGGACTAATTGTGTGAAGTGAAGCACACAAGCACAGCAGTGTTTTATGTACTACATCTCACCACTTCCTGACCCTGTCTCCCTGCACACTACCTTCTTGCAGTCTTCTAGCCAGATATGTTGTACAGTTAGAAATGCCCAGATTAATTTTCCCTACTTTGACAAGCTTCTTTACATTGCAGGAGGCCAGCTTTTATAGTGCATCCATAGGAAGCGTCTCCACTACAGCCTTTCACCACACAGGAGACAGACTGAGGATGTAGGCAGCTGACAAATGTGAAAGCAATGAAGAGGTGTTCCGAGGTTGACAGCGCTTTTCATAGTACACGCATTTTCTGGGAAGGGCATAAGAAGGGAGATAAACAAGGGACGATTTTGGCAAGCTGAGAAGAAGCTGTGGCAGATAAAGATGTTCCAAAGACAAGATCACATCAAAAAGGTAAGAGCACCAACTTCAGCCTGTCCTTTTTTTCCTGCTGCTTGAATATTTTCTTCAAAATCAGCAATTCTTCGTTTGGAAACGCTGACATTTTCTCGAGAATCATATAAATGCTATAATAGCCGTTCAACGTTACTCTGAGAAAAACACAGTACTATTTTTGTAGCTCAGTCTAGCCCCCTCACTTTCTACTCTGAAAGTTGGGGTTTTTTTCCAGAAGCTCTGCAAACTGATAAAATAATGATAACAGTTCAAACATCAGAAATATCTCTGCATAAGTGCTGTATTTAGAGTAATAATCAACCAAGACAGAGGAGGGGAAGTCACATGGCAATTGATAAAAAGTCCTATGTAAGACTTTGACTCAGGACTAGAAATAACTGAAAATAACACTGAAAGTCTTATTCTTAGTTAAACTGTTTTTACTTAAGGGTCTACCACAAAGGATGTATGCCTGAAAGGTCTATGAATCTCTGTTGTCAAAAGAGTGTCATGATGTCATGCATGCATCCGAGGGGAGAGCATTCAGGGGTTAATTTGATTGCGTTTGAGTCTAACAATGCAGCGTCACCGTGTCATCTAGGATGTTACTCAGACTTGCCCTAAGTATACAGTCAGCTGAGTAAATGATGAAGTTCCTTGCACCAGCATGGGTTTGGGCCAAAACTGAGGGATTTTGAAAATCCCACTGTTAATGTTCTCAGCACAATTGTTTTAATGTAGTTTACAGCTAGATCAATATTCATATTCAACTATCTAATTTTTCTTTCCTGTTTCTACATATACTAGAGGAAGTTTTATTGAAAATAATAATGTTCCCAGTTTTAAGTTCTTTTATTTTAAAAAATACCTAAGCCATCTTTCCCTAAACCTTCTCTGTGGTCTGTAGTCCTGGGCAGAGTATACATGGAAAAAAACAGTAGTACTGTACATTGTTGCCTAACTTTTTATAATGTTATGAGAAACAGGAGGGCCTTGAAAAGTTAAAATAGTGCACAATAACAGCCTCCTAGAATAGAAACAAAGCTTCCCCTGATTTTGAGTAAGACTTGGTCTGAATGTTCCTAAAAAAATCCTGTCCCTAGTTATTTGCTTTTTATGGGAGCGTCTGGTAGGATATGTCAAACAATGTTAGTTGCAGTAATTGGCCTTGGTAACAGCTTCTAGTCTTTTGGTTATCAAATTTCTGCTCCAGATCAGGCTTCATATGTTCAAATGGACCATATTTACCTCCTGGTGTTTTGGAAAAACATACCTGGAAGCTAAAATGTCTGTGGTAGCTGTGGGACTGACTGCCTTCCTTTCAAAACTTGAATGCTCCAAGAGGTGAGAATGCTTGGAGGGCCATCACTGCTTGGATGAACTGAACAACTCAGCATCTCACCACTAGGCACTTCCTAGTATTTCTAAAGCATGGTAGACTTTGAAGCCTGGAGTTGTTTTTCATTGGCAGTGGGCCAAGTCATGTTATTAACTTTAAAGGCATTCATACGGGGTTTCCCACATAAGGATCTAGGCATCTTTTGGGTCTTGGCCCAAGTACTTCACAGCTCTGGGATCTGCCAGAGCAGCTGAGAAACAAGGTAAATTCTTAGAACACTCTAAATGATCTGAACTGAATGACCAAATTCTAGCTTGTCTGAATGACTGTCTTTGTCATTTGTCTTTCAGATCCTCAGGCTCCATCAGCCATCATCTGATCACATTGCAGCAACATAGATGTTGCCATGAGGATCAGGAGGTGTCCTGTCTACTTCACAGCTTATCTTTTGGTCCTGCTGGGTAAACACCAGAGAGAACTCAATATAGAGGCAGGGCACACATTTCAAGAGAGCTGACAAGTCAGTTCCTGCACATACATGCACCTGTGTAAGAGTTCTCCAAGTCCAGAGGCCTCTGTGGCACTGCATGGATGTAAGAACTTTTGCGTGTGTGGGGTTAGACTCTGCTTTTTGAGATATGATGCTCCGACGAGGATTTATTCTATTTCTCCCCCGACTTGTAGGCCTGCTGGTAGTGGCCTGTTGCTCAATGTCTATTGTTTATATGCTGGCTTGTACACCCAAGGGTGACAACCAGCAGCTTGCCTTGCCCAGGGTACACAGTCCGACTGTGAAGGAGGGATATGAAGCTGTTCTGCAAGAGCGAGAAGAGCAACACCGCAATTACATTGTCAGCTTGAAGAAACAAATTGCCCAGTTGAAGGCTGAGCTCCAGGGCAGAGCCGAGCAGTTTAAGAAGATGCAGAGCCAGTACCCAGACCCCTTGGACGTTTGGCTTGACCAAAGTAACCCGGAGAAGGCCCAGGCTAACCTGCTGGCTTTCCTGCGTTCCCAAGTAGACAAAGCAGAGGTGCACAGCGGTGTTAAGCTGTCCACGGAGTATGCGGCTGTGCCCTTTGAGAGCTTTACCCTGCAGAAGGTGTATCAACTGGAGACGGGGCTGACACGCCACCCAGAAGAGAAACCTGTAAGGAAGGACAAGCGAGATGAGTTGATAGAGGTGATTGAATTAGGAGTTGGGAGTTTGAACAAACCAGAGGGGGTCAGCAATGCAAAGCACCGTGTATACACAGCCTCCGACTTCGTTGAAGGTTTGTATGCAGACAGCAGGTTAAAAGGGCCACATAGTGCTGGTGAGGAGTTCTGGTGTGACTGAGTTGCTGAGGGAGATGGGAGTTTTAATCCACATCTGACCTAGGTGAACTTGGCATAGGAGAAAAAACTTGCCTTGCTCATATTCAAATGTTTGTGCTGCAGACATAGAGATGTGGGTAAGATGCCTACCTTTTATGGAATGACTGCTCTCATGTGCTGATCACAAATCACTAGTGATTTTGCTGTGGGTTGTTTTCTTCACCAAGCTTTTATGAACAGAGCATAGCAAAATGTGTCTTCCATGTGATGAGGACAAACTACTGCTGCTGTGCATTGGTCAGTCATTATTTTCCACTCTGTATGTTTCTCTGGTGACAGTAGGTTCTTGAAACCATACTGGGATGTACCTGCCAGCTGGGCAGGTGCCTCCCATGGCAAGGATGTGAGTTGCTTAAACTGTGGAGATCTCACTGAGTCAGGTCCTTGCTCCCCTCTGCTCCAGGCACTTCCTCCACTCCAGTCCAACTCTTCTTGCTCAGACACAGGACCAGGGGGTGGGCAGAGACCTGTGAAGTGCTTCTGACTGCCAGCATTTGAATGCATCCTGGAACTACATGCTTCCATTCTCTTCCTTTCTGTTTGTTGTTCAGTTTATCTTTTCAAAATATGTTTCTATAGTTTATTATAGGTGCTGAACAAGCATGTATGACTCTTTGGCATCAGCTCTTCCATGGGAGAGGGTGAGAAGATAGAAAGATGTTTCCTGCCATACAATGCTTAGTATTCATTAAGTTTAGAGCCCACTTTTATGCACCATCAAGGATCTTTGACTGGGTACCAGCACCGTGCTTGGGGAACAAGGCAAAATCTGATGTGCCTTCCCCAGAACGGCCTGGGGAAGAGATGCACACTGCAGTGCTGGCTCTGTGGAGGTTCTTCATGCACTAAGGGTCTTGCTGGCTTTCACATACCATGGTCAAATACTCCGGAGGGAGGAAGCCTTGCATGTGACTCAGAGCTCAAGAAACTGAAGCCCCATGTGCAGGTCAGTCTGAGCTCAAGAAACCTTCCTTGTGTCCTCACCTGCAGAGCAGGCCCTTGCTTCTGTAGGTGCAAGAGAACAAATTCTCATTCTCACTCAGCAGACCAATCTGTTTGCAAATGCAGGGATCCATGCATTGGGACTGGAAACAAAGAGATTTGGCAGAAGATTTCCCTGCTGAGTTCCTTTGGAAGTCTCTGTCATCTCTTGTCACTCTTTTCCTCCACCCTCCATTCTCCAAGAATGGCAAAAACCACTGATCAAAGCACAAACAAATCCATTGCTCTGTGTGACTTGAGCAGGTGAAGGGAAGATGGAGTTTTCAGTTCCAGTTTTACATTTCAGTTATAGTTTGGACTCACAACATGTTTTGGAAACAGTGCTCTGCAGGTGCCACTGTCTACATAACAAGTTAGTAATAGGCTGGATTCTATGTCAGCTTCTGGCAGCTTAATATAAATCTAGCAACACAGCAACCATGGGCTGCATTTACCCAGACACCAAGCCAGCCAATGCATTTTCTGGAACTGCCCAGAGTATCTGGAGCTTTCTGGGAGATGTGGCCCAGGTCTGCACTGAAAGTAATACCACTTAACCCTCTTAGTCTTTATCTTCCAGCTACTTCAGCAATAATAGCACACAAAAGCTGTGTGCATCTCTTATGCTAAACATGGAGGCAACTGTCCTTGTCTTAAGGTTGATCAGGTGCTGAAATGAAAATCAGCTAATCGGGATCAGAGGCAGGATTAAAACCCTAAACTGCTGCTCTTGGTAAGTGAGATTTGTGTCCTTTCTTCTCTGTTCAGCAAAGCCTTTGACACCAGCTTCACTAAAACATGTTGCTGATCCTGAGTCTCACTACAACATAGAGTCATGCAAGTTAATCTTGTTTGCTTGGGCCTCTTGTGCAGATTTTTCTGTTCTTGTGGATCATATTTGGCACTTTTTCAGTGCTAGTTCCTTGCTAACATATGCCATTAGGCAGGCTGGTGGTATGGGGTAATAAACTCAATTAGGGTCTATATCTCTCCTTTTTTTTTTTCATTTTGTGCCTTTATTCTTGTCTTTGTGGAAGAAGAATTTTCTTCAAACACTTCTTACATTTAAGGAGATATGTTTTGTCTCTGTGGATGGGATTTCTTAAAATAAGTGTTGCACCCTCTGCAGTTTCTAGACAGAGCGACTTGTGCGTGGGAATTAGACTGTGACCCTAGTATATTACATCTGAGTTAAACTCCTCCTCAGCAGAATTACTGTTACATGAAATTTGGATAGGATTCTCAGACAGTTCTCCTTCCAGAGTAATAGCTGACACGTAGTGGAATTTTCCATTTTTCCCCCTTATTCCAAGCCAAGGGAGCCACACCTTCTCCCTGGAGCCCGACGTGTATCCATCTGGCTGTTGCTCTGCTTCTCTCTTTACAGAGGCACTTGGGCTGTTCAGCTGTTACAGTGCTCCCCTCTCCCCTTATTCCTCCTACTTTTGGACCAAGTTCACTAGTTTTCTGCCATGAGGAGTCAGGAAAAACCAGCATGGAAAAAATCAGAAATTTCTGTGTATTATAAGCAGGCGAAGGACTGCTCTGTTTCCAATAGAAAGTCCCTCGCTCAGTGAGCAGGATAACAGGTCTGGTCATTAGTATATGTAAGTAGCAGCAGAGCCGAATAGTTTTGGGAGTCATTCATTTTCGAGATAATAATCTGGAGACTCTGACAAGCCAGAGTGGTGTGTTCCATAAGCGAATGGAATAACTGTCTGGTGATACTCTTTCATAACAGGAATAGTTCCAGAAAATCCCTGGATTGCTTAAGAAATGCCCTGCCATGATACTGTCAAATATGCTGTATCGTAAGTTTTCTACTTGAAGTACGTGGCTGTCTAGTGACTGAAAATTTAAATAAGGTCTCAGATACAAATGGAAAAGAGTAGCTTTGATTTCTCAAGGTGGCTTGACTGGTGATGGTGCAATTTTGCCCTGAAAGCTTACTGGGAGAAAGGATGATGCTTTTCCTCGAAGGTTAAGATGCTGTATTTTACTGCACATGAAGTGGGAAGACCATCTCCTCCTCAGCAGAATACATAAGAAGACCATCATAATACAGAGTTAAAATCCTAATAAGTGGTTCCTATAACATCTAACCGAAGACAAGTAATGAGCATGGGTCCAGAGAGTTTTTCTAGTGACAGTGGAAGTCCTGAAACCTGTGGTCTGTGGAACTGAGGCTAAAATTGTCATCCACTCACCAGCATTTTGTTAAGAATGCATTCTGGTTGGCTAGTTACCCATTTCATGTAGATCCATGTAGGTGAAACTTGTTTGCCTGCTCTGTTGACTAGAGATCAGGTATTTACCATTTCTTTAGAGAACCTTGGAAATTGCTGCTCTGAAGACTGGACACTTACCTCTCTTTAGTCAACACTTCAGCCCAGGTCTGTTTTTGCTTCTCACTTGTTCTTTTCCTTCATTTTAGAGCTACTCTCTCTGCTGACCCAGAGCTCCTGCTTATTTTTTTACACTGGGCTTCCAAAGCCTTTAACTTTTCTCCCTGCCTCTAAAAGGAATGATGCATATTCTGAAATGTGGATGCTGTAATGGAAGTAATCGATTAACCTTCTTTTATCCATAGTGAGCATCTAGCCTTTCCAAGGCCTTCATTTCAGGAGCAATCTTTTCAGGAAAAGATTTTTTTGTTTATTTTCTTGACACTACTTTTTCTCCTCTCCTTGTAGCTCATGTCTTAGAATTCAGGCTGCTTTACACATCTTTCTGAATCGCTTAAAAATCCCGGTGGCACAAATTAAGTAGTGCCTCCAGAAATGGAAAAAAATTGTAAAAGGAAGGATATTCTGCTGGGTGAGTCCCCAGAATGACTCAGGACATTCAGACTCATTTCCAAGGCTCACCGCCTGATCTTGGGCAAATCACTTTGTTCTGTGCTTCTAAAAAGATGATAATTAAAAAAGGAAAGAAGATGCTTAAAAATGGAAATCAAATTACAGGCATTAAACTTGGGTACAGTTCTCTTCAATATAAAATGTTAGGATAATAAATTCTTGGATTACCATTTTGTGCAAGGGAACCTTGCCTTCACCTAACTGCTTGCTTTCAGCTGCAGTAGAATTACTGAACAAGAACAAAACTACAGAGTTAGAAGCAGCCTGTGTGGAGGGAGCACTGGAAGGGACCCCCCTTCTGGTCACAACGTGCACTGTGCTTTAAGGTACTTCTTATTTGTCAAGGCTTCCTCTATGGTGTAGTACATACCTCTGGGGAAGGGGTATTTTTGGGATTGTCATTTCTTGTCTGGATTAGAACAGGATGCAGAAGCAAAGACTTTGTTTGAGATGTTGTGTGGTAGGTATTATTAAATTTGTTAATTTAATTTAGGTCTTTGTTATGAAAAATGTCAGTTCACTACATCAAATGTGTGAAATAGTCATACCTATTTCTCTCTAGAGAAAATGCAAATCAGATTTAATTTACAGTTTTGTTTAGCTTAATGTCAAAAGGTTGCCTTAACCTTTCAAGCACAAACTTTCTTTGTAAAACCTGTGTTCAAAAACTGCCTCAGCAAATGAGTGCACCCAACAACACACTCGGGTCATCAGCAGGCATTGTGAGAATAAATGGGTGAGCAGAATTCAAAGGCCCAGATTTCCATTCTCTGGCCACCATGAGGAGGAAAAGAAGGGACTACTGGGTCACCATTCAGGTGATCTCAAGTTCAATAACAGATGTAGTTCATGGTCTGCACCTTGGGCAGACTATATGGAAAAAGGTAGGAGGAATCAAGGGCACAGCTTTGAAAGATTAACAGTAAAAGAATGATGGAGCTGTTATCTCCCTAGATTCATCTGCTATGCTAGAAGGAGGATTGGAGCATTTGTTGACTCAGCTTATATTAAAAATAAAACATGAAGTGAATAACAGATCAGGAAATCTGCATATATTATTAACCAACTGAAGCATTCATTAAGAACAAAACACAGAATGATAGTGAAGATAAGACAGTCCTCAGAACTCTCCCCAGAAAAAAATCACACCTCATTAGTCTTTTGATTATATCAATGTAAAAGCTGTAATACAAGATGAAGAGCTTGTGTCACTTTGCTGTTCAATGAAAATTTTGACCCAGACCTTCACAAGAAAAACAGACAAAGCTGACAGTCTATGGATCAGATGCACAGCAGTGTTACATATCAGGGAATGAACAAGATGAAAAAAAAGCATTATTTTGGTGTTGTTTTTCATAATGAGAAGAAACTGTGCTTCATAACCAGATGTGGAGGGGAAAAAAAAGAAAAACAAGTCAAGAGAAGTTTTTTTCCAGACATTTTTTACTTGTCTCTTTAACTTCTGCAAGAGATAGAAGGCATTGCAATTATACTCTTGTACTGATTAAGTTGTTAACATGCTTACAGTGGCTTCATGAGTAGTTAGAATTACCATTAATTATTTCTTCTTAAACCTAATGGATCTGACAATGAAAAAGCTTTATTTCGGTATGCACTGTAGGGACTGAAGTACCATTTAGAGTGGGTAACATCTATAGCCTTTTTGACACTTGCTCTCATTCAAAGTGTCAGAATAGTGTTTCAGTGAGGCATAGCAAGGATTTCTGTAGTTCATGCTGTCCCTCGGCATGGCACCAATTTCACCCACTGAGTATATCAAAAGTTCATTCCATACAGGAAATAAATACATGTTTGTATGAATTAAATATCCTTGGAGACTGCTTAATGCAGTCTCCAGGATTGTGTCCTGGGTCTAGCCTCTAACCAACTCTGTAGCATCATCCTTGCAGACCATTACTTGACCAGGAGTGTGTCCACAAAGGAAAGTCTCTCAAGAACTGAGTAACAAGAGAGTTTTGTCCTGATTGGCAGTGGGTGAAGCTGATGGCTGTCGAGGCCTGGTTGCATATCATTATTAGGGGACTTTCCAGAGAACCTCCCAGAATGAATGAAATTAATGTGCTCATCAGGAAATTGCTTTTCTGGGAGATGACCTAATCATTCCTATTGCAGGGAGGCAGGCTGCCTTTTGCAGTGTCTCTGCATCCCATTATCATGCATGTCTGCAGTGTGCAATTGGAGCAGTCTGAAAAATCAAGACAGTATGTCTGCTGGGTTATACTGAGTGTGAGCAGTTGGTAACCTTCAGGAATTTGTAACCCAGCCAAGCCTAGAAATGTGCCTGCAAGAATACCAAATAGCTCCGGCAACCCAGGGCTGTGTCCCTGCCAGAGCGACAGCCTCCTCCAAACCATGGTGGACTGTGTGCTGGTTTAGAAGTAAATATTTCAGGCCTCTGCTGTATTCTCAATTTAGGTGTAGCAAATGAAGACTGCATCCTGTTTTTCCACCCAGGAGTCCAGCTTTAATCCAAAAATCTCTTCACTTTTGTTTTCAAACAGGGATCTACCGCACAGAAAAAAATAAAGGCACACTGTATGAGCTGACTTTCAAAGGAGACACAAAACATCAGTTTAAGAAGATTGTTTTATTCCGGCCATTTGGTCCTGTAATGAAAGTGAAAAGTGAAAGTGTCGATATGGCTGACACACTTATTAACATCATTGTGCCATTGGCCAAGAGAGCCAGCAAATTTCGGCAATTCATGCAGAATTTCAGGTGAGCTTCCACTACAGTGCTGCCTTTGCTTTTTCTTACTTGGAAAATAAGATGCAATTTTAGGAGTTGTCCTCACTCACTGCTACTTCTACATAGCAGTTCATTGTGCCACCAAAACATTTTTGAGATTATAGACTGCAAGGCATTTGTCTGCTTAATGCATTGTGATCAGCAATAAAAGCAATTATAGTCCAGTCATCAGGGTTTCTGATTTGCATGTGCCTGACTTATGTGTCTCAGTCTGTTTGTGGCACATGCAATTGTGGCAACATGAGAATTTCATGCCAGTAGTTGCAAAGGAACATTTCTAAGGAAAAGGGAAATCAGTGCTCCCAGACACCAGGCCCCATTAGATAAAATATTAAGACAGTAAGAAGCACAAAGGAAATGTATTTGAACTTTCAGGATAGTTACTCTTAAACTTCTTTTAATCTTCAGCACAGAGATGTTTGGAGATGTAACTTTAAATAGCTGCCCCTAAGACTGTGTTATGAACAGATACTGACTCTTACAATGGGATTTGTTTTGCCTAATTACAGCCATCTAAAAATAGGCTCCTTGTCTAAATTAGCCATCTGATAGGTGCCTGTTTTAGGATGAGAAAAATTGCCCTCTGGTTATGCTGATCTCTCTGCTGATTATAGATGAACTCTTCCTGACTAAACTTAGAGCAAGTGAAGCATAGTGTCTAGCATTAGTTCTGATTGGTCTTACTCTTAGGCTACGGATTTGACCTCTGATTGATACTTAGATTTTAGTAAATGCCAAAGATCTGAATTCTGGAGTATCTGTTACAAAAGATCAAGGTTATGAGATAAGGTACGTATTAAAATCCCCCTTCTCATATTCTTATAAGTGCTGGAGTTGTTGCCTGCCTCATCATTCTTGCTGGGGCTGGATGGCCTGTTTTAAGTGTCCTCCCACTAATATAACAAACAGTGCTTAGAGAGCTTGATCCTACTCTGCCTGAAAGATAGACTTCTGTCCCATTTGACAGAAGCAGTGATCTCCTTTGTCAGGACAAGGATCTCTTGTCAGTGAATCATGCCCCTAGGAATGCCTCCAGGGTTCACCCTTCTCTGCCTTCCCCAGCAGATGTAGGTTATTGAAGAAAGCTAACTTCTGGAACAAGTCAGAGATGTGTCTCTGTTCTCTAGGGAAATGGGCATTCAGCAGGATGGGAGAATTCACCTCACTGTAGTTTACTTTGGAAAAGAACAAATGAACGAAGTCAAATCGATACTTGAAAATACCTCTAGGTAAGTACCTGAACATCTGATGTGCGCTGTTCATACACTGGATTGTAATGTGGAGACTACATAACTGTTCAAACTTGTAGTTGGGCCAAAAAGTTCTAAACTGCATTGGAGAAAATGGCTTTTTTATTTTTTTTAATAGACTAAAAACTTGTTACCCAGAGAGTCCCATACCCATGGTTTTGTGACATTGGTTTTTAGAACCACAAACAGATTTTACTGAATTTTACCTCAATGCAGCTTTGCTTTTATTTTTTTTCTCCCACACTGATAATGCTTTAGTGCCTTTGAAAGTGGTGTTAACTGTTAGGACTGGAAGTTGACTTCTAAAGGCAAGTGGAGCACACAGAAACTGGATTCTTTTGGCCAGTTCTGGTCTATTGAGTTTGCTTATATAGCTGTGTTTGTCAAGATCATGTGGCAGTGTAGTCTTTTGTTATCATCTCCATGTAGGAACAATACCCTTGTATAGATACAGTAATATGACCACAGGTAATTTATATTGGCATACTAAAGATACTTTTGTCAATCTAAGTCTTGTTGGGATTTTTGTGAGATCTGCCCAAAGAAAGCCTGTGACAGAAATGCTAGCATGTGATTCACAGGTCAAGCTCTGAATGTAGACCCAGTGGAAATCTCCTTAAAAGTCAAAGAGGACATCTCTTCCCTCAAACAGCTCTCAAACTGTGGTACTACAACTTTCTAGGTTAATTCTTTCATATTGGGTTCTCACCCCTGACTTGCGTGAAGAGTTGTATGGACAGGGTAAGTTGCTGAATATTTTCCTTCTAGGTCAGCAAACTTCAAGAACTTTACCTTCATCCAGCTGAATGAAGAATTTTCCAGGGGCAAAGGATTAGACATTGGTGCTCGATTTTGGAAAGGAAACAATGTTGTCCTCTTTTTTTGCGATGTGGACATATACTTCACAGCTGAATTCCTGAACTCCTGCAGGTTGAACACACAGCCAGGTACTGCAACTCATGAAGTATATTGTCTTTCAACAGGTTTTACCTATTGTATAAAAGCCTTCACCATAGTATTCTTGTCTTTGAATTGCTAAGGAAGCTACTGTAAATCAGTTGTTAATCAGTTGTAACAATTCCTGCTCCCACTGTGATTGAATCCCTTGCCTTCAGCATCTGCTTTCTTTTTGTTAATTATATCCTCATGTTCACATTCTTATGCAAAGAATATAGGCTCAGTGCAAAATTTGTGTAATTTTTTCTGGATTTTGTCTGGGCTGGACAGTGTCTTGTAAGAGATGGAAGTGTGTTTTATACAGCCTTTTAAAAAAATAACCCATTGTCATTTCCAGGGAAGAAGGTGTTTTATCCTGTTCTCTTCAGCCAGTATAACCCCAGTATAATTTATGGCCACCATGATTCTATCCCCTCTTTAGAACAGCAGCTGGTAAGTATATTCTTCTCTGAATGCATGCTTTTATTTAAACAAAGCATTTTTTAAATGTGCATGTGCTCTTGGGTAGCATTCCCCTATTCCTTGTGCACAGTGACCACCACAGACAAAATTAACTATAACAGTCCCCTTACGGTGAGTTCTGCTGATATGTTTAGTTGGCAAGGTGGTGTTGGATCATAGGTTGGACTTCATGATCTCAGAGGTCTTTTCCAACCTATTTGATTCTCTGATTCTGTGTTTCACAGGGAAGTATCTTGGTACCATTTATTTTAACCCTTTTTTAAAGTTTTTACATGGAACCTAAGAGTTTGAACGGTGTCTGCTTCTCTGCCAGAAGGGATTTTCTCATTAGCGAACAGTTCCTCCATGGTGTGCTATCTTGGAGTGACAGTCCCTAATCCTGCTCTTATTTCTTCCTTGCACTGAATAGTATTTGCATTTGAAGAACTGAGGTTTGTAAAAAGCATAGCTATCCTTAGATGAGTCAGTGAAAACAAAATTCCAGGGGCTGTCAGACTTTTTCTCTCATTTACTTGAACACCTTACAGTGGCATTCCCATCCCACAGTTCTTGATAAAACTGCCTGCGAGCAGTTTGTTTCTGAAGTGTACCACGTTGTCTCAGAGTCAAATGACATGCTTGGAGCTGTCCCTTCTGGCTTTAATCTGGCACTGATACAATACAGCATAACTCCACTGATTTCCATCTCATCTGCTTATTTTTGGTGTGAGAACAAAGCAAGTGTTTTTAAAAACATTGCCAGAAGGCATATGATTGTGACATGTATGAGTCTCCTTGAGGAAGAGGGAGCTGTTGTGAAGAAGAAAGAGAGCACACAGATGAGAGGTTCACATGAATGCTAGTGACAGAGCCATTGCTTGACACTGCTGCAGACACTATTCTCCATTCTCTTGTGCTCAGGTGTTGCACTGTCTTGAACTTAAGGGCTTGACAGAAGTGCTTCGTGCTTCTCTCCAGAGTCAGTGGGTCACAGTCCTCTGCCCACTACTCCTGCTGGGTGGCTGAATTTTCAAATTGAAGCATAAGCCAGCTATGCAGGTTCATTCAGTTCCTCT
Organism: Manacus vitellinus; assembly: GCF_001715985.3. Taxonomy (NCBI): domain Eukaryota; kingdom Metazoa; phylum Chordata; class Aves; order Passeriformes; family Pipridae; genus Manacus; species Manacus vitellinus. Next base: position 40,789,662 of record NW_021938789.1, on the reverse strand, counting down.
GGCTCTGGTCCCAACATGCCACATCTGCCCCTCTTACTGCCAGGCACTGCACTTATCAGGGCTCATCATGTCCCAGGCTGGACACTGTCTCCAGAGCATCCCAGCTTCTATTGTTGTTCTGGGTAGGTAGGGTAGATAGGAATTAGTGGTGTTGTGATCCCAGGAACAGCCATAGCTGAAAACAATCATTTGGGGTCTGAGTCCAGTCTTCTGTCATCACTACCCCCACCTTGCAAGAGTTCCTCTTTAAAAATGAAGAATGAGAGTTTGAAAATACTTTTTTTTTTCTTTTTTTTTTTTGTCTACTGCTGTCTGTGTTATCAAACATGTAGCCAGAAAACCTTTTCTGAAAAGTCTGGAAAATCCCTTCTACCATTTTTTTCTCAGAGGAGACTTATTCTGATAATACCATGGGATTCATGTTAGCTTTTCTCTCTCTGATGAGACCCTGCCATGGATCTTCAAGCTTGTAAGCATTGTGCTTAGGAAATAAAATAGAGTTCAACTCTCGAGCTAGCATAAAGTCCACAAAGTATGTTGTTAGGATTGTGAAAGTATTTATAGCTAATATTTGAATCATAAAATGGCATGCTTATGTCAGAAAACCTTATTGATTTAAAGAAGTACAGCCAATCTCATTTTTATGCAGATTTTTATACTTTTAGCCCACATTGGTTCCCAGGAATGAGACCAGATCTATGCCATTAAAACAAGACAGTGTTACCTCTCTGTCCTGGTGCTTGGGCTGCTGAGGAAAAAACTCAAACCTTTGGAAATCTGTGATAGAATTTGATTTGTGCAGCAGTCACTTGTGCTAATGAGAAATAATAATGCTAATGCATATTAGTGGCTTGCTGTAAGGGTATCTTTATGGAGACTTGTTACAGTGCAGACCTGACAGATACAATCTTGTTTCCTTTTAATTGGCTTCTGCAGTAAGTTGGTTTTTTCAAGGAAAGGAGAAATGAGAAATGAAAGCAATAGCAATGTGAGCAGTAAGAAAAAAAAAAAAAAGCTATTGAAGTGACAAGAGTTATGAACAAAAAGAGGAGATATGAACAAGAAATCAGGAGAGACTACTTTGGAAGAGCATTTCTTGGTAAAGGAAACACCGGGATTTGTAAATCCAGAAATGGAAATTCTGTCTCCTTATCTTCTGTAACTCTGTCACAAGGGAAGTCAAGATTTTCCAAAGCAGCTGCTAAGGGGTAGGTTTCTAACCAGACCCTCAAGAGTGTGAAGTACTGCTGACTTGCTCAGAGGCTTTAAATACCTGGCCCAGTCCCTTGAAGCTCTTGGATGTCTCACCATATTGGGTTAGGTCACTTGCATGAGTTTATGATGCTAGGAATCTATACTTGGATTTCTGCTTTTCAAAATTACAGCTATAGTTTCTCAGTGCTCCGATTTTTTACCTGTAATACATAATGTTTTCATGGTCCATCTCAGTAACATAGACTGTTCATTCATTTTCACAAAGGCTTTCATGGGACGTATATCCTAACATTTCCGGACTTCAGTTTTAGCTGGATATAGCAGTTCTGTAATGGAAAATTATTCTTGGTACTTTCCTAATTTTTATCAAAATTAAGGTAATCAGAAAGCTGCCAGTTGTGCAATCAAGATTAGAACCACAGTTTTCTTCCAGAGGTCTTGGGGTCCACAATCCATCTTACAGCAGAGTCTGGCTTCCCTGGTTTACCAATATGTTTCTTACATTTGAATGCCACAGAAGGAAACTAACAATTTTGGAGGATGTTTTGCCTGCAAAGAGGTGAGCTCCAGAGAGCAGTGTGATATTGGTCTACTTGGTCTACTTGGAGTGGAGCAAAACCTGATCATTTTGGATCAGGGGCTTTATCCATGATAGCTAACGACACAGCTGTTTTTTGGAGGCAGATATATGCACTGAGTAGCTACAAAAACAGGTTCAGGATCAGCCATGGATTCACATGGGGAAGAAAAAAGGGCAGTTGATCCTATTTCTGACCACATTCAGGAACTTGTCTGCTGCTCACTGTGAAAGCATTTCTGCTTCTATACAAACATTCTTTTCCCTCCATGCAGATTATTAAAAAAGAAACTGGATTTTGGAGAGACTTTGGTTTTGGGATGACTTGCCAGTACAGATCTGATTTTATCAACATAGGTAAGAGAAATACACTCCAATACACCTGTATTTTTACTAAAACAGAAAATGACAATCAGCCTCCCTTTCCTTGGCCAATGTATCTATGTCATTAATTTGCAGCAGTGCTGTGGCTAGATATTCACACTATTCCTAGGTGCCATAGAGGTTACCAGAACCTAAGCACTGCTCAGTACAAATAAAGTTGTGTCTGATAGTTAAAGATTTGAGGCTGAGAAATTTGGGCACTTGGATGTTCACAGAAAGTGTGTCTGTTTTAAAGGGCTGGCTGGATCCAGAAAACAGGTGCAGTGTAATTAATAGCATTGAGTTTCCTAGTATATATTTCTAGTTTTATTTTGGATTTTGTTTGTGTCAGGTGGCTTTGACCTGGACATTAAAGGCTGGGGTGGTGAAGATGTACATCTGTACCGCAAATACCTTCACAGCAACCTCATCGTGATCCGAACGCCTGTCAGGGGTCTCTTCCATCTGTGGCATGAAAAGCAGTGTCTGGACGAGCTGACTCCAGAGCAGTACAAAATGTGCATGCAGTCCAAGGCCATGAATGAGGCTTCTCATGGCCAGCTTGGGATGCTTGTTTTCAAGCAAGAGATTGAGACACATCTGCACAGACAGAAACTGAGTAGTAAGAAGACATGAAACCAGAAAGGGAGGCCACGAGGCTCTGAATAGGGTGGTTTTTAAAAGAGTTGCTAACCAGAAAAGATGGAATCAGACTGAAAGAGGATGGAAATTTCAGCAGGATGGCAGCAAAAGAAGAAGAGGGGAAAGTGTTTGTCCTCCCTACTTTTGTTTTTATTCTAATGGGGCTTTTAAGTACTCCATTAGCCTGACTTTTCAGCACTTGCTTCTAGGGGAGACTTGAACACTTGATGAGATTCAAGGTCATGTTGGACCATGACGGAGACAATGAACGTTACATAAATGCTGGTATGGTATTCACAATAACAAATGGACGTGCTCCTCCTTTGAAATGTTTGTAAGATGTTATTTAAAGGATTGACCTTTTTGTGGGCCAATAATTAGGAGTTCTTTTCTACATCTCACCTGATATATCTAAAAAGGGCTATTTTTGAATAAGTACAGAGCTCCCGCTCTGAGAAGGACATCTGATTGTTAACGATGGTTAAGCTGGAGTGACCAAAAATCCTTTTACCTTAAGGGGCTGGGACAGGGTGGGGGACAGCAGCAGTGCACTAAGAAGGCATTCCCAGTTCATCCAGAGAAAGAGGTATCTCAGAAAGTGCTTTCTAAAATTCAGAAACAGAAAACTCTACTGATCAAGTGTGATGGTTCCAAAGTACTCGAGAGGAGTGATTGTTCTCCTCTCTGGATGGTGAACCAAAAGCAATGAGCCACATCTGTATCATGTGAATCAGATGGTGTATTTCTGCTTTAGAATACTGTATGTATCTCAAGATTTATTTTTAAATGAAGTTGGTTTTGCTTGGGAATTATTTTGTCAAACTTCAGGTTTTCTACTTCTAGTCTTACTAAGAAACAGTACAGCCTTCCGACACTTGGAAAACGCTCTACAAATCTGTGTTTCCTGTGGATGGGATCTGGGTTCAGATAAGTGAAGTGATTTTTCTACACAACCTGGGTACTGGAAGGCAGAAGCTTTATCATGCTGAAGAAAAGGAAATCCATATCAACTTGCATTACTGACTTAGGAGGCTTTAAACTCTGAATGCCAGATACCAAAATTGATGAACATTTTCTGACTTTATACCAAAGTATTCCTTCTAAACCAAATACAGAGTCTTGCCCAGGGCACAGAAAGCTTTTTGTAATTAACAAAATAAATTTTTGTGATGGATTACTGGACCCTGCAAATTCTCTTATGATAATTATAGGTACTAATCCTAAAAATTAGTCATCTTCTTAATAGATTTTTCAATTGCCTAAAACCATTGACAGTCTGAGCTACTGCTCTTATAAAGCATTTTCTTTTAATTCTGATTGCTATTTATCATTTTAATATATACCAACCAACAAAAAACTGCATAGGCTTGGAAATCCCATTTGCTTACCTAAATGCTGTTTCTCTGAGCAGTCTCTTTGTTTTATAGCTTCAGGTTAATACAAGGCAGTCTGAAACAGATTCTAATTTGGTTTTTGGCTTGTAAAAGCGGGGGGAAGAAATCTGAAAGATAGCACTGAACAATGAATGAACCACTATTTGATGTGCCACTGTGCAATAGGAAGAGCACTTATGAACCTCTTTTGAAAGCACTGCATGCAGAATCTGCAGAGACCATGCCACTGTAAGTAGCTTTTCCCTTGACAAATGTTTATATGTGTTTGTCTTTTGTTGGATGTAAAGGATCTGCCTTGCACTTCCCTTGCAAATCATCAAGGGTCCAAAACACTGCCAAAGTACAAAAAGAATGAAAACTTTGTAGACTCAGCCCCAAAATACATCACTTACCATAAAACTTCAGCAATCACTCAAAGAACTGTTTTGTTCCCAGAACACATAATAAGTTATTTATAAAGAGCTTTGTTTTGATGAAATAACTTTACAAATATTATGCAGTAGGAGGAGACAGGCATGGCTTGTTGAGTGCACATGAAAGTTACAGTAACTCAGCTCCTCCAAGGCAGCTGTTCCAACAGTCCCAGTTAACCTGAATTTGAAACTGGGTGTTGTATATTAGGACAGTTTTATAATCATAGCCTGCCTTAAGCCTAGCCTTAACTATTTCTGTGATGGGTTTTTTTCACTGTCTTCCCTGAGGTTTCCCTAATCGCTCAGTAACCTAAAGTAACTTTGAGATTGGCCACACTTGTAGAGAAGGGCTAAACCAGATGATCTCCAGAGGTCCCTTCAAACCTATATTAGTTTCCAATTCTAAGCACTGGATACTTTTAAATTCAACACTTCATAATTTTGGGTACTTTAGCAAGTGTGTCATCAAGACCCTGTCAGAGTTTCACAAGTTAAGTGAAGCAAGTCATCCTTACTCCACAGACTTTTGGGGTGACTAGATTTTGGAGCAATAGATAGCCAGTCTTGAGGGCATCTGTTCTGGCAAGATAGCTGCCTTTGCAGTCAATTCAGTGATCTAAATGTGTAGGTACAAAACTTTATGTTTCTTTCCTCACAGAAGACAGGTGAAGCTGGGAATCTTTGAAAAACTGAGGAATGACTCTCAAACGTGGGATAGATGTGAACATGGATAGTGGTTTTCCCTGGGCTATACCGAGACAACATTTGCAAATAAGTAGTTTAATATAAAATTGTGTGAAGCTACTGGTCCACTGTTCAGCAGGGCAAACCCTGAGGAGTTTTACTATAGACCTTAGAGATAAAATTGATTAAGTTCTGCTATATTCATGCCAGATCAGCCTGGACCTTATTTCTGCAAGTTAACACCCTGCCTCTCAAAATGCCTTTTTAGAGGCATTTAGACTTTCTCCTCTGTCTTTACCAGCCCATAGGTATGCAAACACTTCATGATTTGTCTCCTGCAGGATAACAACTATGGCACATTCTCCACATCAGAACAGATACTTTTCTCTAGGGTCTTTGAAGGACATTTTGTTTTGGCCATATTTTTAAAATAAACAGTTCATAAAGAGGGAATACAAATAATCTGATACCCCTTCTCATGATTGAAGCAGATTATGTTCAAATTATTTCTTTGATACATATGATATAATGCTCAAGAAGCTCATTAAGTCAATTGAAGTGCCAGAGTGTCATTAGATTCAGAATCTCAGTTTACACTAAGGCTTTATTTCTAGCAAAGTACACCTGCTGTAACTGGAGTGCAGTTTTCCCCTTTCCTTGAATGAAAATTGCCTGTCAGCGTAGTTGTAAATTTTAAGACCAGATGATTATAATTTCTTTTATTCTATATCCCTCAAAACACAGATCAGTCTAAGACTAAGGTTTTGACTGCTCCTTCAAGTTAAGCAGAATAGCCCTAATCTAACAGAAAAAAGGAAACAGGTAAAAACAGGTAAACAATTGAAACAAGATTGACTATTGTTCACTATTTGAGGATAGTGTCTCTAAAACTTTATGTTAACAGATTAAAACCACAGCCTTCAGCTGTAGAATTTGTTGTGCAACAACATGAGGGAATCTGAGGACTAATTTGTTATGTGATTCTGTCCAGGCTCTCCCTCAGTATTCTGAATGATGTATTTAAAAAGCAGTGTAACAGATAAGGAGAGAGAATATTACATTGAAAGAACAATTTCTATAATGAAGTTTACACCAGATGCATCTGAGTAATCCAGACACGACTTGCAATAAATAACTCCATTTTGGAAAATATCATTCTTTACTGGCAAACACTCTTCTGTAAACTGTATTAATACTGATATGGGTGCTGCTTTTTACATTTTTTATTCTCTGTACCTGCGGTAGTCTTTTATACAAATGCCTCTGTCCCTTCTTTCCCTTTCAAAAGGTTAATTCCTCTCAATACAGAAAGGCCTGTGTAGGATTTAAATACAGGTTAAAAGAGTGGGGATCTATATTCAGAGGCTAGAGGAGTTTAAAAAATGTACTATTCATGAAAATCCATCATCACAGAGAGCACCTTTCACCGAAAGGCACTCAGGGTTTGCTTGGATGTTCAGTTTGAATGTCCTTCATTTCAAGGACACAGCATTTTACAGAATTAAGCTTCACATTATGTAAATTACACATCAAGATCGATTCACCTCTCCAAGTTGTTATGTGCCTTCAGGAAGGTATGATTTCATTCAACTGTAGGTACCAATCTATTTCCCAGATGGCACACAACCTTGCATTCAAGAACAAAAGGCAGCTTGAATACAGAAGTCCCTGAAAAAATCTGCAAAAACCCACTGAAAATCTGTGGCAGTATCTCCCTGTTCAACTGATTACTTCATCAACTCATTCACTCCATTGTCTGGGATACATCCAGGTGCTTTGTAGCTTGCTGGGCTGATGCATCCTTCAACCCAGTTGATATGATAAACCCACAACAGTACTTATCCTCCTACTGCTTCATTTTGAAGGATATAAAATAGAGGCACTTAGGGTTTCAGGTAAGTATCAGCAGCTCTAGTTCCAAGTTCAGTCTTTGTGAATACAAGCATGGGACTGCACAGTGAGACTGGGAGGTTCACTCAAAGAGAGAGATGTAGTCTGGCTCTCGGTCCTCTTGGCCACATGGGTAAAGCAGCAGTTCCTTCCCCAAGGAAGTGATGGGTTCATCCTGTTGATATAGGATATGATCAAACACCTGTTTTCAAACAGACCCTACCTGTCACAACCTCACAGGATGGACAGCAATCTCCCCGCCTCTGTTACAGTGTGGCCTCATTCATGCCACTGTGTGATCCAGCTCAGTGCCCTGGGAAACCTGGGGTAAGACCCAAGTGGGTGTCCTCTGTCTTCATAACACAATATTTGTGCTCAGTGCCATAACTCAATGACACAACTCTGGCAGTGCTCAGAAAGAGCTGTGCTCATCTTGTAGGAAACTACAGCTTCTATGACATGAAGTGGTGCCCTGCCTAGAAAGTGCTGGAGCAAGGACTGTGCAGCGTGCAGGTAAGCAGGACTATGTGCTTCTGGCTATGTTTGTGGGAGGGACAAGGGTGGATCCTAGAGTGAGCACATACCCTCTGCTCAGGCAAATCCTGTTCTAACCAGGGAATTCCCTGACAGTACAGTGTCTGCTTCCAGTCTTGTCCTCCATCCTAGCAGCAGGTGCATGGTGGGGACTTGCCTTCTTTCATGGTCACCCAGTGGGTGATAAGCAGAACCCACTGGATCACTTTGGCAGAGTGGGTTTAGCCTGCCCACATCTGCTGTAGTGCTGGGGCTCTGTAGGATTCACTGCAGACTATGGGCATGGCTCTATCTTTGATGTAGCTATGCACAGCCAGGCTTTAAATCCCCTGGCTCTGGAGTCAATAGCTGTGTAGCTCCTGCTTTCAGTGATTTCAACCTGAACTGTGAAAACCACGCAAGAAGCAAGTTCTGGTAGCCCAGGTAGAGTTCCATAGAGCAAATGAACATAGATATTGCCCTCATGTCAAATTTTGTTTAGGCATGTCTGTATTAGGCTAGGCACTTATTTAAAAGAAACAGGGTTTTTAAATGAATCTACAAAGCAAAAGTATTGTCTTGTCCCTGGTCAGATCTTACAGTGAAGGAATGAACAATCCATCTGGCTCTCCTTGGAGCCCATGTAACTGCAGTCAGTGCTGGTAGACACTACTGTTATTGATGCAAGAATCTGCCAACCTTCTTCCTTCCCTTCTATTTTTCATCTTTGCTCAATATCACACCTTGCCTGCTTTTAGATGATAAAGATACCTTGTTCTCTTTCATGCTGAAACTGGAGGCAAGCAGGATTTTCTGTTTACCCAACTTGCCAGAACACCACAACCACAGAAAATACGAAAGAAAGGAGTCTATATGAGAATGCTGTCACCTCTCACCTTAGCAACATTTCTAAGTAGCACGTAAGTAACTTGAGCCCTGTGCAAGGTGTTCTGTGTGCTTGAGAGTGAATGAGTCAGATCTAAGATGTTTGAGATGTGTTAGGCCACCTGAGATGTACCAATCAGGCTGACATACCCTTCTGGAGCAGCACACAGGATACCCAACAGCAGTTAAAATGGGTCTAGTTACCTACTTCAAAATAACTGCATCTATTCTTTCTTATTTTGAAGTGCCCTGAGGCAATTAAACAGTTAATGAATGCATTGATAGATGTTTTACCTTGTGGTAGTCTACAAGGTCAGCCAGCGTTGAATGTTGCAGCTGGTCCACTCCAAGGAAGCTGTAGGAATCACCGGAGGCATCAATGAGGAAGTGTTTACATCCTTCCACAGACCGATAGGAGAGCACATAGCCTTTGATTTTCTCACTGACCCGGATCAGAAAACTCCCTGGTACTGTTTTATCTAGAAGCTCCTCCGCTTTCTTAGAGGTTAGGATACCTGTTCAAAATTAAAACACAGAACTGAAGGGAGAAGAGCATTTGTGCGGGACCGGACAGAACAGTTCTCACAAGAAATCTGCTATACTGCTCTAAACCCAGTCTGTGGCACTCCCATCCCTTGTTTTGTTGCCCAATAGCCCAGGAAGAACCGTACTGCCATTGCTAGTAACAGACCATGGCCATGGGCTAACTGCTCTACCTTAACTGCTCCAGACTTGACCAGCTATGAATGACAGACACACGGGGCTTGAAAGGACAGATTCTGTGTTATGAGAGAGAACAGCATTGCAGTTTGTTGTACACTGATTCCAGTACAGCAGCAGCTTCACTCCTGGGCCCAGCCTATGTTAGCAGCCATATATCAGCAGAAACAACTCCTTAAACAGTTGGGTTGGAGTGGGAATGCTCAAGACTCACCATGGAACCAAGGTGCTATTGTGTCCACGGTTTTCAGATAGCCAGCTCGGAGAGGGAACTGCTCCTCTTTGAACCACTTGATGATGCTTTCTTCAGTGGAATTGGAGATTGTTCTCTGGATTCCCTCTTTCCTGTTAGAAAAGACCGTGGTTTGTGCATCAAGTTCAAATAGGTTTTGAGTCCTTGCACTGAACTTACCTTTTGCTTAGGATTTTAAGAACATCAATAAACAGGCAGCTTACACTACTGCAGCTGTGTAGAATATGGTCTTTAGTGAACATCTGGCATCACAGAGGCTGTATGCACTTGCACTCCAGGCTTAGGACACTCTACTAAATAAACCTGTTACCCTCCAGGAGTAAACACCCGAAGGCATCATCACACCCTAGGCTGGAATATAGCCTAGGCTCTGTATTTTTCCCCATGGAGTGTCTCTTCCACACAAGGAGGAGAGTTAACCATTCCCATCTCAACCATCCTATGCTAGAGCAGAAGAATCTCATCCCTTCTCCCCTCCACAGGGCATAGGGGCTTCCTTACCTAATCGCTCTCCCATTTGCTGTCACAGGAGGTAGAATTTTAGGCTTGGGGGGGAGAGGTGGATACTGGAGTGGTCGCCGATCTCCTGCTATGGCCCCCTTGGAAATATTTGCCTGCTTCCCTCTGTGGATGCCCTGAAGTGAAAGCCTCCTGTAGTCATCCCTGGCTTGCCGTGCAAGGGAGCGTCTCTTCTCATCTGCTGCCTTGGATTTCCGCACTGGAACAAAGAAGGAGTCCTACATGAGTGAACAAGCAGGCAAGTTTAAAGCTTGCTGCCCTTTGGCCATCTTCCTGCTTGATGAAGTGGAAGAATAACCCATTTCACAAGCTGAAAGGTTCACTCAATTGTGAGACCATTTGCCACGTGTCTCCCACGTGTTACGTGGCATCTGCCACTTAGCAGGGTACAGTGTTTATTCCTTCAAGACACTAAAAATGTGTGGTTTTTATGGATACCAAGTCCCTTTGTACTTATAGACTTCTTGGTTTGATTTCAGATGCTGACTCCTCGTTCAGATATAGATTTCTGTAGTGCCTTTCATGTAAGCAGGTGGGGAGCAGGCCATATGGAATTAAAGCTGCTGAAATGACCTCAAATCAAACTTTTGAGGGATTTGAAAGAGTTGATCCATTTTGGAGGGTGGGGGAGAGTCTTGCTGAAATTATTATGGAAAGTGGAGAACTTGGGTGTGTTTTTCTTTCTTTTTTTTTTTCTGTAAAACTGCCTTGATTGTTTAGGTCCACCTCACCCTGGAGTCTGTAGGAGTAACCAGCTCTCTAGTCAACTCTTTTTTTTTTTATCAGTCAGGAAAATAAAACCCCTAGACTGAAGTGGAAACAACTGGTGGTACAGCATTGCCATCTACTGAGCAGCAGGGAAGGAACTGGGAAAAAAATACATCAGGTTCTCCCTCGGGAAGTATTTGGCAGCAGTGATGGATGCTGCTGCAAGTCTCTTACTGTTTGCCATTTTCGTTCCTATCATTGGGATTCATTACATGAGACAGTGCAGCAGGGCTCTGCTTAGATGGGATCATGCCTGGATGACAGGGAAGCTCTTTTTAATTAGTTCTTGTCACCCATTATCCTTGTCCTCAAGAGCAATGGTTACTGCAAAGTCCTACAGAAGGCCAGCTTCTAGTTTAAGATTAATTATCCTCTCTACACTCATGTAGTTCCTTTGTTGCTTGTTTTAATATAGTATCAGTAGGAAAAGTTTTCCATTTCCCTTCCCAGCTGTAGTCTCAAGGCTACGTGGACTCAGAAATATTTCTGATAATGCAGTGTTGTCTTTCTTGGCAATACTCTCCACCCACCAGCCTATTATTCAGTTCCAGTGTGACAGCAGAAGGGTTGAGATGACCCCACAGAGCTCTAGAATTTCTCAAGCCTCATAGGAAAAAGTTATCCCAAGATCTTACAGAATTCCTGCCATTCAGGCTCATTCTCATCCGATTTCTGCAATGTTCTCTGGCTCTCTGTGCTGGGGTGGCTCTGTGGTATTGCCTCCTGGGAGTCTGTGGTCTCTTCGGAATTTCTCCTCTGTGCTTCCTTTGGCTATGAAAGAAACAGTATGTTCAGCTTTGTTGCAGGCAAGTTTTAATCTTGCTTTTTAGCTAGCCTTGAAATACTGGGAACTCCATTTGATATTGTGAATCCCTCCAGCTTCAACAACATGCAGATCCTCTGTCTTTACTGCAGGTGACAACAGAGGAAGTGAGGGAAAATAGTCTACCAGAAATCATCAGGAGCATCTCCCTGTGCTGCTCCCCAATCTGCCAGTCTGGCCTGCTTTGTATCATCACCTAATTGTCACACTGTACATGAGGAGCATGGCAACACTGGTCCAAGAGGTGAGAACATTTTTAGGTCAGATGAGGCTTTGAGGCTGACAGGGACTCTAGGATAAAGCCTGGGCCCCACTCAGTGTTTCAGCAGCATCCTAGGTTGCCGCTTACCTTTTGGAAGCTAGGTTTCCTCATATGGCAGTCTGCCAGCATCTGGTGAACATCTCTGGTTCCCCTCTAAGCAGAGCAAAAGAGCGGTGAGAAATAAATGCGATGTTAGGACAATTGCTCTTCTTTTGGAGCAATAGATGTATAATGCAGCAGCAGTCATGACATTTGTTAACAAATTTTGCCAGCCTTCTCTGACAAACATTGGGTTTTCCATCATATTAGGCCTAACATGCCACATGAGGAGAACTCAGGAGTGTCAGGATTGCCATAAGCATGTCTAGATTTGCTAAGCAATGCCCCCAAGTACTTCCAGGGAGCAGCTTCTTTCCTCCCTCCCCCTAAATCAATCCCTTGCAGAACTTGCCATCCACAACTTTACAAGCCTGTGCTTGTTTGCGGCTGTGGCTGTGGTGTTGCAAACTCCTGCTCAACAGACTGACCCAACTAGCTGCATATCTCCTTCTTGCTCTCCCCTGCAAACCAGTCTGGCTACCCTGACAGCAGTTTCTAGCTGAAACCTGCCTTTGAAGGTGAACAGTTAGATTTGTCTCTGAGCAAACACCCACCCACCTCTCCATTGGACCCTGACTGCTCCCACGGCACAGTGGGTAATGAGGTAACTGTACTACACTGCTTACCAAGGACACACTTCTACCACCTACTTGGCTAATATTTAATATGAACATGGCTTTACAATTTCTCTCTCCTCCAGGAAACTAAGAACTTCAAATGTGTGTGAAGCTGCTTTTTCTTAGATATTTGTCTGTTCCCTGCAACAGATAAAGCACAATGCCTGGATCCCTTACATTAAATGGGAACTAAATCTTTTGGAATTAGATTTTTGGTAGTAGCTTTGGGTTTGTTTTTTCTTTCTTTTCTTTTTTTTTTTTTTTTTTTGTGCTGTGACTAATAACTTCCTATAAAAAAAAATCTCCCACATAGTTGCTCAACTTCAGCAAACAGTGCAGAGAAAAACCTCATGTGACTCAGAGGCTTTTGATAAAGGAGAGAGCCACTCCAAATTCCCTTCACTATTTTGGTAGCAGCAGGAGAGCATGTTGCCAAACCCCAACCTTCTGTTATCATGTTTTTTATGCTGAAATATGGTGTAGCTGTACGATAAAAGAATATACACTCATACAAGTTCATTCAAGGCTGAATGAAAACTGCTGAATGAGATTGGACTTCTCCCATTAAATTGGCAGGGTGTTCTGTTCCTTCTGTTCAACTGCAGTTGCATGGGTAGTTAATTTAACTCATCTTTTTCTCAGTTCTCTGCAAATGGCTTTTTGTAGCCAGTTAAAAATTAGAAATGTATTTATTGCTGGAGAAAAATATTTCTGTAATAAAACACCACAGGAAAGCAGACACTGTAGTTACTGCATTTCAAATTGTCCTGTGCTGTCAGGGTCATAAGCTGTTTTCTAACTATTTTAGAAGACCAAAAAACCAAAGAACCACGCATATCAGATGATGCTGGTAAAATTATCTTCATTTGTTCTTTTATAAAAGTGGATAATCTGTCTAATGGCTGTGACCTTACATGTACAGATCCTGGGATAGCCTGCCTGGTCTTGCCCCAGAAGCCATCCAAACCAGCCACAGTGCAGGAGGGAAAGTACTGCACCGCTCATTTTACCCACAGAGAATGGAAGCAAAGGAATTCAGAGTAACTTATCTGATGCTACAGAGCAGATCTATCCTACCTGAGAATAGCACGTGGACCTCCTGAGTCCCAAGGAAGGATGTAACAGCATGGCTTCTTCTCTGACTACAGAAGAAAAGCCTTAACATATAGATGGCTTTTTTTCTTCAGATTTCTATTTACAGCAACCAGGATTTGCTGCACTTCCTAGTTCTCAAAACATGCGTTTCTGATAGCTGTGGGAAAAGGGGGAAACTACCTTTGTGAGCTCCTGGCTTTTCCCGGTTGTTGTATCCGTCATTTTTCTCCCACGTTCCTCCTTTGTCTGCACAGTGCTTTTTTTATTCTCATGAAGATCTGTCTCACCCAGTAGTCCTGGTTGTGGGTGTAGAGACCATGTTATAGAAGAGTCAGTCTCTCTGAAATGCAAGAGAGAGGACTTAAGAACTCGAGGGAGTCACCTTCTGCCCCCTGAGCATCTTGCAAGGAAGCTGCACGTGAGCAGAGCAGTGCTGCATTGAAGCCATGTGCGTATGGGCATTTATATTTCCAAATCAGGTAGGTGCAGTAATTAATTTAATGACTTGTGGTGAGCAACTGTTGTCAGGCTGCACACCGGCACCTCTCGGTGAATCAGTGGAATCCAAGCTCACCACCTGCCACAATAACAGTGTTGGCATTTCCTGTGGTCTGCAAAGTGTCCCATGCAGGAGCCACATCATGAGAGGCTCAATGAGCCGGAGCAAGTCTCAGGCTGGAGCTGGTCTCTGCCAGCATTGTATGTCCTCACAGAAAGCCTGTGCCTTTTGCCTGCAAGACCAAAACGACAGTGGTAACCACAGCCCCTACAGAGATGATCCCAGCCTCTGGGTCCCTAGAAAAGCCTTCTCCTCCATGTCAGCCCACTCAGACCCCCAGCCGAAGTGTGCTTACCTGCCCTCCTTGCCCTGCTCTCTCGCCAAGCACTTTGCTCTTTGTGCCTGGATCTCTTCACAGATGGCTGCATATGGTTTATCTGAAGGATGCTCGCCCATCACCCAGACCCAGACATCATTGTCAGCACCGAGTTTCCATGTCACCGACTTCCCATTGGCTGGAAAAGAAGCAGCTCTTTGGCAAATGCTGTTTGCTGGATAGCAGGGTCTGTGTCCCACCTGCTGTGCCCTACTGGCTGCTCTTGATGACAGAGCCTCTCCAAAAGCAACTGTACGTGGGGAAAGCTCAGCTGGGAGGCAGCCCACACTTTGCATTTTTTTTTCATGCTACTGAAGCCAGGTCAGTGAAGGAAGTCTGAGTCTGGGGGCAAAGGAGAAGGCTCACTACCATTTGTTTTCTTGTTTTAATTCCTGGCTACTGCCCTTCCCAAACTGTGTGAGGGTGAACCACCTGCAAAGAGAGCACTGTGGGGGAGAGCTGGGAGAAGAGTGCTATCTTCCTAGCAGTCAGCATGCTGTGCAATCCTGGCAAGCAGACTTCAGATCTAAAGTCTCAGTGGGAACTGCAGATCTGGTGCCTCAGGACAGATATTCAAATCCCTGGTTATCCTAAAGACAGAGGCCCCATTTAGTGGGAAACTTAATGAGATGCACCTCCTGGGGGCAAATAAGCCCTGTCTTCCCAGTTAGGGGAGCCGAGTAATTTGGTCAAGGACAGAGTGTCTGGGTCAGGGAGTAAAACCATAGTGCCTCTGGTCAAAACTACCCCATTGCAGGTGGGTTTAGTTACGGTTTGGAGATAAGCCTGTTATATGTCCATGGGAGAAGAATTACTCTAAGGATACATTACCTCCTGTTTCCAGGGAGCAGTTGACTAGGCCAGACGTGTCAAAGGGTGAAGCAGCCAGGAGGCAAAGACTTACCTTTTCTTGGCAGTGGCTTCTTTGCTGGAGCCTTGTCCACAGCAGCTTCTCTTTCCTCCCACCGTCTGATCTGTTCCTGCCTCATCTTGAAGAAGAGGATCTGCTTCTGCTCCTCGCTGAGTTCTGCCAGCAGGTCAGGATCGATGTACATGTCTGATAATATCTGTTTCAGCATGGCTGCAGGTTTCAGTTACACGTTTGTGGCAGTGATCTCCAGGGATAAGATCCTCTTCCTGGCTCCAACAAGAAAGAGTCCCTGCCCGTCTGAGCCTGGAGTAGGAATGCAGGCGTGCCAGAGTAATTATGCTTCTATCTTTTTTTTTAGCTCAAACTTCCTGCGCAGACCAGAAAAGTAAATAAGTATCTTAAAACCTGCTGTTAAGATTCCTTGAAATAGGAGGTAAGCTCAGCTCCCACGCAGCCCTTGCCTGCTCTGCAAGGAGAGCTGGCTAGAAGGGGAGAGTCCAGGAGTGGGGAGGTTGTGTTGATACTCTGATAAACCCAGCTGATAGTATATCAAAGAGAGAGAGCACTGCCTGTTAGTCATCAGAGGTGCGGCTGAGTTGTGCCCAAGTAAACATTCCTGCTGGGCAAGAAATCAATGAACCCATGACTAGACGGCTCCTCCTCCTTCCAAACAGGAAAACTTTGATGATCAAAAGCCCAGCCTGCCTTGTTTTGCCAAAGAAAGATGGGGAGGACTTTTGGCTCTGCTTTTGAGGTGGGAGTGGGAATTTTGGGGTGCTCCCATCCATCAAAGGTAGCCTCCCAGCAAGTCAAGGGAGCACAAGTAGTGCAGCTGGTTTGAAGAAAGACAGCGTGGATGGTCAGTGTCTGAGACAGCTCCCGGTCTGACACATCTTGCTGATGCACCTTGCCCACGTGGTGAGCGTGGCATGGGACATCCCTGCCTGACAGGATGAAGTGGATGGGGAGAAGGAGCACTCCTGTTCCTGCACAGGATGTTGGCTTCTGTATAGTGCACACTGGTGAGGTACTGACACCCACCCAGCTGTGCTATGTGCTCATGGATTTACATTTACAAAAAATGGGAGCTCTCCTGTCACTTAGGAACTTAGCAAATGAGAAAATAGAAATGTGGACTAAAGACCTTGAAACCAGTTCTTTTCCTTATCTTATCTGGATAAACTCGAGGAGACCAGGAGATTGGTTGGCAGTGCTTTTGGTGACACAGGGAGGCTGACAGTCATGTGTGAAGTGCAAGACCAGAGCACGGGGGCTGTTTGGCCAGGGGTGGCAGGGGCTTCCTGGACAAATTCTTGAGAAATGTTATAGTCATCGGGCTACAAGGAGATAAGCCAGTGGGTTTATTCATGTCCTTCTGCACAAATCTTGGGAGTCTAAGGAACAAGCATGCTAGGACAGAGCACAGTAGGTGGGAGGAAGAGCTGGTGAGGCAGTAATGTGGAGGTACAAAGGGCAGAGACATGGCAGAAGAACCTGTGCCAGGGTGAAGTGGGACTGTATATTAAATTAAGTTAATGAGGTCAAATCAATACCCATCTTACAGGAGATAGACTGAATCCCTAGGGACCCAAATGTTGGAAGAAAAGTGTTGGGAGTACCTTCAGCTTCAGAGTATGACTGCTTGGTTCTTACCATATAAAATAACAGAGGCAGCAGGGGAGTCAGCAAGTGCAATACTGAAGCTTTCCAGGGAGCACACATGGAGCACATTTAATTAGATAAAATGGGGCAGCACAGCAGAAGCCATCATAAAGTCAGACTCTCAGAACACTATATGCTGTGTTGGTCCACCTTCCTCTGTCTCACATCCATGCTGGGATCAGGTAGGCTGTCCCAAGCATTCCCCTGCTTCTGAACATGGCTTGCATTAAAACTGCTGAAGACAGAGCTGGCCGGAGCCCCAGTGCATTGTAGTGCCCATGCACTTTCAGCAGGGAGAGCATGAAAGGAGCTTGGAGCAGCTGGAGGAGCTGCAGGCAGGGAGACAAGGAGTTCCCTGAAGAGCTCCAGGCATCAACAGAGCAGACCACTGTCCCAGCATAGCCTTGTCTGCAGCAGAGGCCAGGAGCAGGAGCAAGAATCCCTGGGAAGGTGCAGTGATCAGAAATTGGGAATGAGCCTTCTATTTCTATTTTGTTTCTCTGATTACTTAATATTTTCCCTATTAAAAATGTTAACTTAATTCCAGAAGGAAGCGTGAAGCTAATGTTCCAAATTTGTATTGATTTGGCTTTCTTGATTTAAATAAAACAAAGGCTTTTTGGGGAGGTGGTCTGATCTGGGCGATGCTTTCTGAGTACCCCACAATAGCAGAATTGTTCCAGCTCAGCAGGGAAGAGGCTTGGGCTGTCCTTGAGCTATGGGGGTGGCAGCTGTAGAGAGGGAAGAGCTTTTTGTGGGGAGGGTGCTGTTGAGCATTTCCTCAACCCTTATTTATGCATTCTTTGTGGATCTGAAACAGTAACAGAGATAGGATAGCTCTGGCCATCTGAGCTTGATGATGTGGCAGAGATGCCTTCCATGGGCTGACAGAAATTAATCACAATGTCTAAAACTGAAGGGGCTTTTAACAAAAGAGACTTGTTACATGTGGGGAGATGAGATACTTCTATTCCCTTCAGGTGTAGTTCATGAGCTTGAGTCCTGCACCCTGCTCTTTGTATAGCAGTGGGCAGCTTGAATCCACCTCACCATCATGTCAGCCCTCTTCCTCATCCCTTGGCTACACAGGAGGCATTGAACATGACCCAGAGTGGCTTATGTTGCAGAGTTAAAATTTGCAGTGAGCAAAGCTGTGGTGGTTAAATGGTATTTCTTTCTCCATCTCTCCCAGTACTGCCTCTTGGTGCTGTAGGTGCTCTTCCTCACTCTGGGGTGTGCTTCTGTCTTTAAAGGTTCCGTCTTGTATCTTCTATATCCAACCTGACTCCTTCTGCCTGACCAGGTTACCTGTTTCTCACAAAGCACTTGGGAGACAGAGAGGGTTTATAAGGATTGCAAGTCTTTTCCTCAGTTAAATTAGGCTTCCTGGGACACAACGCATGAGAAGCCACCAGCAGAATGCATGCAGCAGCATGTCCCTGCTGCTCTGGCTTCTCAGAAGTGGGAATGGCTTTGCTGCAGCATTTACTTAGTAGGACTTGATGTGCTCTGACATATGCAGTGGTGACAAACTGGTCGTCCCTTTTTCCATGCCTGGGGACACAGTGTGTTGGCAAGATGGAAGGGTGCTCAGAAAACAAGTTTCACAGTACTGATGCAGTTTTGCAGAGTTGGATCTCCTTGTAACAAACTGGTTGTAAGCGGAAATTTATAATGCTGTATCCCAAAGGTGCCCTTTAAAGCACCAGCTATTTTAACACTGGGAAATGACATGCATCTCAAGAGGTTTGAAGTGTTTTTTTAGCAATCACTTCATTAAAGATTTTAGGAGATGGAAGTCCTTGTAATAGCAGTCATTCAAAGTTTGAATCAAACCCATGTTACTGTCACTTGGACAGAAGTAGTTTTGCAGATGCTGTTCCAGCTGCAAGTAGTATATTTACAGCTCAAATTTAGGGAAGCCAAACATTGAAGTAATGGCAGTGGGAATTCCAAGCAGGTAACTTGTAGGAAAACTCTGGTAGAGGTCTTGTTAAACTTTCTACTACTTGTATTTTTTCATGGGAGTGATAGATGGGAGCTAGTTTTGTGGAGGAATGGGAAATGGGAGTAGCCAAAACCAGCAAAACTTAAGTGGAGGGAGGTGGGAAGCCAAAACAGGGCTTTTGGGGCTATGCCACTTATATATGATAGTTGACTTGAAAGCCATAAAGGAAGTACAATGCAAAGGTCAAATGACTCTTCAAAAAACAAGGTCACATAGCATTTATGTTTTCTGCTGGAAAGCAGCCTCTTCTCTGTGCTCCTGTAAATCATCTACCATTAACAGGGGAAATAAGTCTATGAATACACATAAAAGCACAACCACTTTTCAGAAGAACTGGTATGAGCTCCTGCTCACGTGTGCAGTGTGTGATACTCAGTCACTGACAGGCTCACTGACACTCCCTTCTGGCATACTAGTCCTGGTCCTCACCATGAATGCTGCCATCTGAGGGGAAGATTCTCCACAAAAACAATAGACAGACAGATAGGCATTTGGTATGATTTTCACCAAGAAATCAAGCAGGAGGGTGTAAAATGAAATAGTGGACAAGCTGAACAGTGGCTCTTGGGCTGATTTTCTGGGAGGCGACTTCTTCAACCTGTTGCACACATCTCTCCAGTAAATGTGGCAGTAACTGTAAAGTAAGAATAACCCAAGAAACTCAAAGATGAAGAGAAAAGAGAACACAAGAAAAGCTGCTTCAGGGTACAGACTGATGAGCTGAGAGGATTTCTATTGTCGTAAAGTAGTTTTTCCCATAAAAAAGCAGGTAAGAGCACATTGTTCAGAAAATGGTGGAACTGTATTATTTTGAATCAAGAACTTCTCCTTGTAGCTGGTCATCTGCTTAGTGAGAAGTGGCTTCATAGATACCATGGGGAATTCTTTTCCCTAGTCAAGAGGTTAAGCCGTGAGAGTGCAATTGAATTTCCTTTCACTTGCCAAACTAAGTCCTGAAGCACTGAAGAGGTATTTTGCTCAGGTTTCGTTGGATTCCTCCAGTTCCAGCCACTCCAATGCCATCACCTCCCTGCCAGACTTCAGGAAGCGATTTCTGATTTTTTTTCAGAAGTGAAGCAAATCAGAATTGCCAAACCCACCTGAAATCAGTGCAGCCAAAGGTAACTGCTTCGCAAACCTTGCTCTCAGTGCACAAGTCTTCATGGGTTAACTGTTACATATTGTTCATAAAATGCACTTTTGTCAGAAAATATTTATGTTAGCAGCTGTACCGGCAAGGTTACTACCAAAATATCCTTCTGTGCTTTGGGGTTTGGTTGTTGTTGGTTTATTTGTTTTGTTCTTGTTTGGTTTTTTTTTAATCCTCATCCTGTTCTAAATAGGGGAATGATTCATTCCTCTCTTTCTGTTTAATTTCACTTCAGCCTACTGTTTTCTGTTTCAGATGAAAGGAAAGATAGTTTGTTCATAAGGAAAATATGACTGCATAAGCTTGGCACTCAGAAGACAGAACTAGACCTGTTTGTATCTTAGAATCGTAGAATTGTAGAATGGTTTGGGTTGGAAGGGACCCTAAAGATCATCTAATCCCAACCTTCCTGCCATAATCATGGACATTTTCCACTAGACCAGGTTGCTCCAAGCCCCATCCAACCTGGCTTGGAACAATTCCAGGAATGGGGCATCCACAGCTTCTCTGGGCAATGTGTTCCAGTGCCTCACCATCCCCACAGGGAAGAATTTCTTCCCAATATGTAATCTACACCTGCCTTCTGTCAGTTTGAAGCCACTCCCCTTTGTCCTGTCACTGCGTGCCCTTGTCCAAAGTTTGTCTCCAGCTCTCTTGTAGCCCTTTTAGATACTGGATTCTGAGTAAGGCTGGCATATAATGGTTGAAAGAGCAAAACCAATGAAGTCACCACAACATGAACTACCTTGAAATTACCTATAGCTGAACTGACTTGCCCTATAGGCCCCTGATCTTATAGCCTGTGGCAGTGGTTATCTTATAGCAGGTACAAATAGATGGAAATGGCAACAAGGAAAAATTTGATATAGCAGCAGCCACTGAACACAGTTTGAGGCCCCAGGGCTTTACTTTCAAGAAAAAAGTTGTCTTCCTTGCTAGAATAGTGTGCAAACATTTCTTGATCATCTTCCTATATTAAAATTACTGAGGGAATTACCAGTGTGGTGAAAAGGGTGAGGGTTTCTATAGGTTAACACACAGGATCAGAGCCTCAACCAAACTCAGCCACTGTAAGAAAGGAGATTTTTTTTCTAGCCATGACACATAATTTAATTTACAGTTCTGCAGAGAAAGGGTGATCAGTGGTAAATTCCCAAATCCAGCACCCAGAGACACAAAAAAGCAGGCCTACTTATACAGTTACAATCTTAAGCTATTACCATATCTTACTGAAGTCACTACTTGGCTAAGTTGTTATTGGCTCATCCTTTCTCTACTTTGAATTAAAGCCATTGTGTCCCAAGAAATCACAGTGCATGCTCAGTGAGTGGTGGTCTTTTTGTGGGCAGGGGGGGCCTGAGCTGGGGTGTGTTTTTACTATTATAAGGAGCAAAAGTTCATCACTAGGGTAAGTTCTCACCACAGAACAGGTCAAAACAGGTTTTCTTCTAGCTCATCATTACGCATCCCAGACAAGAAGGATTTTATCTTTGTTTTCCCCCTTCATGAACTTAGGCCATCAATTTCCTGTCTTCCACATTCCCATGGTTATTGCTTCCACTGCTTAACCACTTTATCTTGTTATTTGGAACTTCGCTCCTGTTATTCATCAAGGTGGGAACCAGGACGGAGGCACTTGTGTGGAACCCCTCTGGAGGCTGAGGGTCTGGTTGCGTTGGTCCCTGAAGCTTAGTCCATATTTAGATGATGTACAATTATGTCCATTCCTATTCAAGTCATGACAGTGATTGATTTATGGCCCTGTTAAAAAGCCAAGATAATTTGAACAAACACAAGCTGTAGTGAGCTAGAGTGGAAATGAACTGGAGCCACAGACCAACTGGAGAGGGAAACAAACTGGAGCTGCAAATAAGCTGGAGCCAAAATGAAGCTGAGAAAGATTAAACCCAACTGGAGCCTAAAATGTGCTGGAAGCAAGAACAAACCAGACCCATCCACGAGCTGGACCTGAGACAGACTGGGGACAGAAACAAATAACTTGAAGTTCCAAGTGAGCTGGAGCCACAAACAAGCTGGAGCCACCAAGTCCCCGCAGCATCTCCGGGCAGGCTGAGCCAGGAGCGGGGCCGTGCAGAGGGCAGGCAGCAGCAGCATCGCCCTCGGTGCAGGCAGCCCGGCTTCTTCCTGGGGCATCCACACCCCACGCGGGGCTCTCGGGCACAAGTGGCTCCCGCTGTGGTGGATTCCAGCTCTCCCCATTTCCATCAGAGCCAGCGCCGAGCCGAGGGGTTTGTCCCGCCGGCAGCGGCTCCGGAAAAGAGCTGCAGAGAAGAAACCAGGTGGGAGCAGGGGGGCCTGTAGCAGGAGGGGTCACCGGCCGCCCCGGGAGACCTCCATCCCCGCCGAGTCCCCATCCCCGCCAGGGGGACACGGCTGGGAGCCAAGGCCGGGAGCCGCCGGCGTGGTGGAGCTGGGACTGATCCCGCGATGGAAAGCGGAGCATTGCCGGGGACTCCCAGCCCCAGCGGCTGAGCTACAGCTGTTCC